>NC_137585.1:63795382-64117337 GCF_963210335.1 Falco punctatus
ATGGAAGTGTGGACAGTTGTAAGATTCTGAGAATACACTGGAATGAAAACCTTGGAAGTTTCCCTTCTGTTTAATTAATTGTTTGGGGTTTTTCAGTGACAAGGTTACAAAGCATTTGTAATGAGCATGCTTCATCTTTTGCCATTTTTTTCCACATGGGTGTGTGCTTCCTTTTCATTATGTTGTTTTTCTTTCCCCTTTTTTTTTTTTTTTTTTTTAAACACAGCCACTCCTTTCATTTTAAGATTAAGAAATTAGCAGCTTGTGGAGCAGAAAAAAAAAAAAGTTTCATCAACATTGCAGTTCTGATCCTTCTAAGCCTTTATTACCTGTAGGGGCAGGTGCAGGAAGCTACTACAGGAGAGAAGGTTTACTAACTTTTTCAAGGCTTGGGCTTGCGCAGAGGAGCGGTATGTTTTAGATGCTACAGAGAAAGTTCAGAGCAACACGGTCAAAAGGTGCGTTGCTTAGAAGTATATCCCTTTTGCTTGGCTTATTTCACTTCAGTTCTGTACCATAGAGTTCTGAGCCCTCCAGCTAGTGTTTTAAACACAAAATTGAAATAGGCTGTCTGAAGTCTATACCTATTATCTTACTTGTTTCCTGCTGTTGTAAAATAGATTTTCTTTCTCAAGATAGTATCTTCCAAGACTTTCACTACCTGGAGTTTTTTTCTCTTTGTTTCTTTGCTCAAGAGAAAGTGAAGGGAACCACTTGCTTGATCTGGGTAGAAAAGAAAGCAATGAATGCCCTTAGCTGTACTGACTGGGTAACGCTGAGATAGCGTCTGTAGGGTAACAACCAGGCAGCTTAAAGAAGAAGTAAGATATTTCTTTCTTTATTTGTTTGTTTATTTTAGCATGCTGAAACAGTTTAAAACACTGAAATGGGGGTAGGGCAAGGAAGGTGGTAAAAAATACATCACCCATCCCTTGTGATTCTGTGGTTTTGTCTGAATCTTCCCTCCACATCAGCTGTGTGTTTCAGTTGTGATCAGTGCCCTAAGATTGTAGCTGCATGCAAGATGTCTCATTTGCCTAATATTAAAAATATGTGTGTGTAATGACATTTTTGTAATGCTTCCTATCTGGAAGATATGTCACACACCTTTTGTAGTAAGATTCATGGCACCCTCTTAAGATATTCCTGTGTTTTATGGATGGAGTCTCCTATGCATGGGAGCTACTGTATAGTTCTGGCCTGAAAAATAGTTCAAAACAACATATTATTTATTGCCAGGAATAAGTTTTTGCTATTAGTCTGTCTTGCTCAGTCTAGTAGAACCAATCGATTTTTGAGAGAGTAATTTGTCTGCTTAAAAACGTAACGGTTCATTTAGTAGAAGAAATGCTAACCACCTAACACATAGTAAGGGATCTGAAGACCACCTTCATCCAGTCATTCAGGAGTTGCCTTGGAAGTGTTAAGGTTTTAGTCTGAAATTGTATGTGCAGACCAAATCATAGCCATATCATAGGGTGGGAATTCACGTCAAACATGGTCTCAAAATGGTATGTCCATTAGAAGTTATGTACAAGTAATTGTCAGACTGCCACTTGTATTAGCAAGGCTACATTCTTTCTTGAATGAAGGTAATAAAATTGTGTCAAAGAAGGGGATAACTGCCATGTGAAATAAGCAGAGTTAACCTTTTCATCCTCAAAATTTGTAACAGAGGTATTGCTGCATAGGCAGTATTAAAAAAAAAAATGGAGGAAAAGAGCAGCTTTCTCTGTTAGCATGACTGTGGAAAAGGGACAGTGAATTTCTGGTTTTACAGTATGTAGGAAAGCCAGCTTCTGAGCTGTTGATGTACTTCAGATAAATTTGTTTAAACCGCTTATATTTGTGGATACGTACTGATAAATAAATTTCCAGTTTAAGTGTAGAACCATCCTTTAAAAAAACAGATTTTCAAAGTGCCGGGCAGCAGACAGCACCTAATTCCAGCTGGTTGGTGACACCTTCTGGATGCTGAGCAGTTGGAAAATTTCACCTGTCATTTGGGTAATTGATGAAAAGTTGAGTTTTTCCCAGAGCCTGGCATGATCCACAGTCAGTGGCGTAGCAGTAGGAGAAAAAGGTCCAAATCTGCTGTCTCTCAGGCTTGTTCTCTGAGCTGTTATAAAAATGTTTGCTACTCAGATTGCTTTTAAAACACGATGATGCAAATTTGAACACTCTGCAAATTTGACCTGTATTTATATCTGCATGTTTGGAAGAAACCCATAAAATTATTTCCATATTGTTTTCAATATATTTCCAGTTTATTATTCTGAGAAAATTTGATGCATCTGCAGTGTGCATGATCTGGCTTTCTGAAATGCAGATGCACAGCCTTGCATATCTAGTCAAATCAGTGTAGCAACTGCTTTTACAAACTACGTGACAATGTACAGCCTCCTATCTGAGAGCCAGATCAGACTAAAATTGGGACTCAGTCCAAAAAATAAAATACTGCAATCAGTCTACTTACTGTGTCAGCATTCAGATTTGTTGCTGTTATATACACTGCAGGGAAAGGAAGTGGAAAATACACGCTAGCATCCAGAAACAGATTCCTGAGTCATGGAGGGTGGCTGAGATGGGTGTTAATAGGAGCTGCTTAAAGGTTCCCGGTTTTGCACACACCGTATGGGCTAACAGATGTTAAAAACTATGTTCTAAGCCTCTGTGACACTAAGGAAGTCACTGCGTGACACTACAGATGCCATGTGACTTCCCTGTTTACACTCAGCCCAGCTGTAAACATCTATGAAATAGCAGCGATGGAATGATCTGCTTTTGTGTCACAACATCCTTGGTCTGTGGTTCTCTGCCTTTAGAGCTGCCCGTTGGCACCGGTGGGGGTTTGCGGAGTTCAGCGCCCTGGAAAGCTGTACTCTGAAAGCCGGTGTGTTCGGACTGGGTTGACCTCTTGTTTCAGACCGTATGTTTCCTTCCCTTCGCCTGTCCCGCTGCTATTCTCGGCTGCTGGCTGGCACCTCTCATCTGTTGGGGACATGGTGGGCCAGTGGGCATCCTGCTGCTGCACCTACCCTGCTTCATGACTCACCCCTCCAGTCCTGCATGCATGCCACTTAACCCTCTCATTTCCAGGTCCCTAGACTTAACCCTTCTGTCCTAAAATTTGCTCAGTCTGTGCTACTGGGAGAGGAGGACCCGTGCTCCTGTGTGATGCTTCTCGGATCACTGTAGGCAGCACTCAAGTGATAGCGTGCACTGCGCAGCAGCAGGGTCACTTTGGGGTTATAACAGTAAATCTTCTAAAAGTAATCACACTTTAGAAGTGATTTAAGTGCTCAGGTTTCTGGGTGAAAGCCAATTGTCAAGGTTTAATCTGCACCCTAAAGCTCTGCTGGTAAATCTGATCTGGCAGTTCTGCCTATGTATGGGTAGAGAACCACTATTAAAATATCTTTCCTGTTACAGAACAGTGGGACCTTTAATCTCCACAACAAAAATAAAAACTTTCTAAAGGTTTTTTAAAATTATTATTACACTGTAATGTGCAGCAGAATACATGGGTGGGATTTGGCTCTGATACAAAGACCAGACAGCATAACCTGTGTGCACGTACGTGTCTGCAGGGGCACGAGGGTAGGATTCAGTTGCCTGCATGTTGGTGCCTTGGAGACGCCTTCGGTTACGTAGGCCATACCCATAGGGGTGGCAGGTACCACACTAGTTTTATAGGAGTTTTATGTGGGCCAGCAGGATGCTGTACGTCACCTCAAATGACAGGAGGCATAGGTGTTGTGTTTAGGCAACGAAATCTTTGCATATGTGTCCTAAGCTCCTGTTGTAATCGCTGGAGATGCAGTTTGTTGCTGACACCTAGAGATTCTGCTTGCCCAGTGGCAGACATTTATATTTGGTGGGCTGAAGTGCTATCCAAATACTACTGGATCTCTAGTGATTAGACCATTGTGGGTTTTTTCTTCTTATGATGTGTAAAATCAAACAAATATGAATAATAAATAGTGTGAAATACAAGCTAGTTCACATTTTTGCAGTGAACTTCACAGAATTTGTAATAGTAAATTGGATGCAAAGAAACTTAGTATTTTTTTTATGCAGCTGGACCCCCGTGCAGAAGAAAATCGTTAGACCCAAAGACAGTAACTTTTCATGAGTGTGATTAGAGCTTATTGCTTACACTTCCTGTAAAGTTTCAGTGTCGTGAGCACATTTATTTATCCAATAAGCATATTTTTTTTGTAAATAAGAATTTTTGTTATGTTTTGCCATGGCTGACTAGTACATAGTGAGCTACTCTTTTAGGGAAGAAGGCGACAATATGTATTTTGTGCCAAAATACTGCAGCACCTAAGAAAATAGGGTTTCTGTTCTTAATTGCCGGTTTCTTTCTGTCTTTTATCCTATCTTGGTTTAAAAAAAAAATAATAATCAACAAGCTCATTGTGATGCTCTTGATTAGGCTTCAACAGAGATAACGAAAGTATAGTGTCCCTTTGTGAAAGGAGTTTTTAATTATTGTTAGTTGTACTTGCTAGCTTCATTTCTGAAGGGAAACGGAGGTGACCTCATCCTGAAAGTTGTCAGTCTCATGCTAGTGTCATTCACTGCCTGGAAAAGAGGTTGGTTTTTTGTGTCTTGTTGCTTTTTTTTTAATGAGGAGCTATCAGCAGGCCTGATGGGCCCTGCAGTTTGGGAAATGCTGTCCAGACTCTGTTTCAGAGGCGTGCTTGTTTCTGAAATGTTAACGCTACAGAGCTGAGTTGTATCTTAGGAGCAGGGGACTGGCAAGAGTCTCAGACCTGTCATCTGTCCGTTCCAGTAAGGTCTCTAACAGCAGCCAGTACTAACGACTTTGGAGACTGGTGATGGAGTCCTCGTAGGGGACAATTGCTGAAGGTTTGAGGGCTTATTCCTGCTCTTTCATACTAACTAATAATCTTGGAGTAAATCTAAGACTTTATTTTGTAACCCTTCGCTTGGCTCTGGCATATTCTTGAGGTCCACACTTCATCTGTGCTCAGATGCAGAGAGGATTCCCTCACCCTTCGGCTGCAAACCATGCAGGGCAGCGGTGGCGTTACATGTCCTTGTGCGGATGCCAATGAATTGGGACCGGTCAGTATTCCCTTGTGACCATAATGTGAATGCCTAAATATTTATAATTGGTTTAGTTCATTTAACCTCTCCGTATGTTAGGAGAAGGATGAATTAGAGTAGGTTTTTTGTCTGTCGTCACTATTCTGTATTTCTTAAGCTGTTGCCTTGTTTCATCTCAAATGAACCTGCTCTAAAATATCCTGAACTTCAAATTCCATTTTAGTTCATCCAGTGCCATCTGCCACAGTGTCTGCTACGTATTTCAGTCCTGACGAAAATCCACGTTTCTCCTCCGTACGTCCGCACTCTTTTGTAAGGATGATGAGACAAGCTAAGCTGGCAAGTTGTTCCCACCTTTGTTACCAATTATACAGCAATGTAAAGAGGCAAATTCTAACAACTTGTGTCCTTAGAGGCATTTGGATACCTAACTTGCAGTGAAATTGTTAGCAGTAAGGCTCTTGAACATCCTTGAGGCTCTGGGATGGGGTCTGTGCTCAGCTTTTGCTCAAGCAGCCTCTGGCTGACTTCTAATCGTGCTCCTTTTTTGTCGGTCTCAGATGTGTATTTAAAGCTGCTGATTCTTCCTCAGCATCAAAACCATTGATTGGGAGACAGCCAGCCAGCAGGGTGCCAGCCCTCCCCTCTACAAGGGAATAAGCATTCAGCTGTTTTGTTTTCTAGCCCTGGCCTGGAGAAACCGGGAAGGTCAGTGAGCTTGGTACGTTTTATGGGTGTCCTCACCACTTCGCCGGACGGGTTGGGAACCATGGGCTGGAGCTCCCAGATCATCTCATTCTGTTGCTTTCTGCTGCTCATTACAAGACAGAATTAAAATCTCAGTGGTGTGAGAGGTTAGGACTGTCTGAAATGGTTTTCATTCTGTAGCTCCCAGATGTTTAGGCAAAAGGAGTGTAAGTTTTCCTGAAGTAAGCCACATTTTCCAGTAAAAACACTGAACTTTGTCACCTTACAGTGACTTCGTTCAGTCCTTCCTTTGCTGTCTGTAATGTGGGGATTACGCGTGTACCTTAAAAGGATTGTTCTGAAAACTGTGGTAGTTTGTTAGCGTTTCTGCAAGCTTACCAAAATATATGTTAAATACAAGTATTCTGAAACCTGTTCATCTCCCAGGGTTGAATTTGGTGTCTTCTGCTTTGTTGGCTTTTTTTTCTTCTGTTTTTCAAAACGTGGGACTGTTCTCATTTTTTCTGTTTACATTCTTCAAACCTGAGCTACTGCACAAAGATACTGTGCATGCTGGAGGTGGGTACAGAAAGACACTCATAGGGTGTAGTTTCTGAAATGCTGGGTACTGTGTTGGGTAGGAAGGTATGTCTGGATCAGTGCTGAGTACAAGCTGCTTCATCCTGGACAGAAACGCAGGAGACTCAGTCTTGTCTTTCATTTTCACAAACTACCGTAGAAATTGTGGCCTTTCAAAGTATTCCTTGAATCGTTGGACTATGTAGTTTGACTGCCAGATTTCAAAATAGGATGAAGAACCTGTTACCTGCCATCGTCAAAGGCACTCCAGAAACACAGCTACCCCCCCTCTGTTCAGGAGAGGTGCAGAGTGGTTTCTTACCGCAAGCCTGCCCCACGGCAAACGTAAAGCAAAGCTGTGTTCCAGGTTCGGGCTGAGTACCGTTTCCCTATGGAGGACCATTTTTCAAGCGCAGGAGGAACAGCAATCGTGGCTGCTGTGGCAGGAGATGCAGAAGCCCTGCCGTGGGAGAGCAGGGTTTGTTCTCTCGTCTTTCACATCTCTACGGCTCCCCGCACTGCACCACCCTGCTTGTCAGCTGTGGGCATGGAGAGTGTTTGGCATGAAGACAAGAGACGTACCGAGGGCTGCCAGGCAGCAGCGAACGTAGTGCAGCTCCTTCTCTCGCGCCAGACAAGCTTTTGATGGCGGACTTCAGAGGCATACATTTCATGTGGGCACAACTAGCTCTTGATTTAAAAAAACTAACAAAAAAACCCCAAAAAAACAACAACCAAGCCTTGAAACTACCCTGGGGCAAAAATAAATGAGTGCAAGAATACCAGAAGATTGAGCAACATGCTATGGACATGTTGTTTCCTTTAAGTATTCTGACTATAAATGACGTCACTTAGATAGTTTGGATGTTTTTGAGCACTACAGGGCTTGGAAAGGGAAAGCAAATTGGAAAAACACTGGGAAGCTGAACAATTTGTTTTGTTTTATGACTCTCTGGTAGTTTAATGAGGGAGCTATTACTCATGCACTGTCACTGCACATCTAGAAAATTCCTTTGGGTTTAAAAACTGGCAGGAAAGAGTAGTTTCCTAAAAACCACTGAATTAATGAGATAAAGCCCATTGCTCAGGAGTCCCTAACAGGAAGGGTCGGAGGCAGAGTTGTGCAGGACTCACAGTGTGCTGGAAATCTTCTCCACGGAGTATTTCAAAGAGCAGATAGTGCCAGCAGGGACTCAGAGCAGCAGTGCAGCAGACATGCTCAGCACCTCTCTTTTAGGACGCAGTACGATGGATTTGGGGAGGAAGAAGTTTGGTTTGACTGGGGCATTGTAGCCAATCCTTCTCCTCCATTCCCTTGTATCTGCAAATACCTGGGACTAGGGTACCGGACCCCTCCTGAAGAGACCAGGAAGGTTGTTGTACTCATGGGTGATGGTACAATATATTAGTAATATCGACGCTTGAAGCAAGGGAGCTACACTTGTGGATAAGAAAAATAATTATTTGTTGTGTGGGCTTAATTATACAGCTTGAAATGAATTTTCACAAGTTTAATAATACCTATTCCCGTGTCTTGTCTGACTTCTGACTTGCTGCTTTGTGTCTGGATTATTTTATAGGTCTGTACAGTGCAGCTTGCATGTTCAATTATTTTAGCTGTTTGTCACATCCATACAGGACGTACATTATCCTCATCTGAACTGGAAACCTAATATAACTTTTCTGACCCTTGAAAGCAGAATGAGTGCTCTTTCAGTTCGATGTTTTAGAGAATACAGTGAAGAGAGGACTGCTCCAGTCTGGAAATGAAAGTGCCTATATTCCTCACCAGCCCCCTGACACGATTACTCCCTCATAGCTTAAGTTACTGTAATTTCTTCTGCAAAAACTGCAGATAAAGCAGGGGCTGTTAGGAGGGAATTCCACAAGGAGTCTGTGAAGTGTGATGTAATGATTAGCAATAGAATTAATGAGCCACTATAACAGTTCTGCTACAGTTCGTCTTAATTTACAGTACCTCAGACGTAATCATAGTCATTCCTTATCTTATTTCAGTGCTGTACTGTAGTCTGAATCAACTTTGTCTTTCCTCTGTGTCACTAGCCTCTCAAGCACTTCCAAAATCTTCTAATTACTCATTTTCTTTCCTCATACACAAACTTTAATCCAGACTGTTACCAAATTTCCATGGAAATACAGGAGTAACACAGGCAACATGTATTTTAAGCTTCAGATTTATCTGTGTCCCTTGTACATGCGACATACACTCTCTTCTGAAATACCCAGTACTGAGCTGAGACTGAAGTTTTTTACATTTGTTTTTTAAAGCTCATAGATACCCAGTTTACATCTCTGTGCTGGATTTTTGCCCTTGGGTGTGGAACTCGCTGCCTGGGCCAGAATTAGGAAATGCTTCCCACATCTGCTGTGCGAAAGTGTTGGATCACAGTGGAGAGCTCAGTTTTCAGCGGAACAGGAACAGGACAGAATGAGATGGAGAGAAGCTGGGGGAACGCTTGCTGTTATGAAAATGGCAGGGGTGCGACATGATATAATTCTCATTATTTTGGAATAATATCAGAATAACCAGGATATAATCAGAATAACCAGCATATAAAGAGAGACACTTCAGAGGGACTTTGTTTTGTAATGCGTTAGACCAGGATTTGGGCATCAGTCGTTCTGAGGGCAGGTGCACGTGGCAGTGAGTACGGGGAGCTCAGGTGGGCTCCAAAAAAAGCTTGTTCAGGTACCAGGAGTGGCATGACCATTGCAAAGAGGTGTTCAGCCTTGCATGTTGGATCTGTAGTGCTTCGATTTTCCAGGGTAGTGTGAAACTGCAGGTTGAGAAGACACAAAAAGGGGCTCTTCTGCTTTCTGGGTGGCCAGACGCCAGTGAAGGTGGTGAGCACCAGTGCTGCTGTGTAGCCGTGTTCTGGAAAGAGCTCTGTTGCTGGCATGGATTTAGGTGGGTTTGGGGCCTTTTCAGGGGGCTTGCATGGTGTTTAGGCTGCTCTTTGCCTAAATGGATTGCAGCAGAGTGTAGGTGAGAAGCAGGTTCCCTCACTCCAAGTGGGTCACCTTGGATTGCGAACAGCAGGTAATACCAGGCTCTAATAGAGCATGTGCCGATGCCCAAGCAGCTACTGAGTAGAGAGGTTTTATCACTCCCGGCACCTCAATTCTGCCACAATTCAGGCAGAACAAAGATGGGCCATGTGGCTGATGCCTGCAGCCTCCCCGTCTCATGGCAAGGGGCATTTGTTGGGCAGCCGTCTGCAGGGGCAGCAGCATCTTACTGCTGAGTGCTGCGTCAGCCGTTCAGTAGAAAAGCTGGGCTTCCCCGGAACTCCAGACGTGTGTGTGTTGCACTGATGCAAGAAAAAAAATTTTGGCTTGTTATTGATAGAAGCCTAACTTAGTTTTCCTGTTAATAAGGGCTTAATAGTAATCTACTAACGTGATCATGGTTCAGCTGATTTCTTTTCTTGGCTAGTGAGCATCCTTTGCTGTTTTCTCTCTGTGCTGAAAGAAAGCTGCTAAAAAGAGGCAGCGTTGCTGAGCGGCAGATCGTACCTAACAGGGTGCTGCGCCCATCTTAGTGCTGATGCATGTGCAATTCTGCACATTCTGCCTGATGCCACCATCCCACGCCAGTTCAGAGTTCTTGTGGCTTCTGCTTTATCCTCGGACTTCAGTATGCAGATGTATGTACATACATTCAAATAACTATTAGGTTTTACATTTAAAGACTCTTTTTTTTTTTAAACCTTACTTTGTCAAGACCTTTGCAGCTGGTGTTACACAGCACATGCTTTATTATCCCAGTCATCACTTTGACTGTTTTAACCCTTCTAAATCTTTGCAGTTGCTACAGTAGACAGTTGTGAGGGTAATCTTGAGTGGATTTCCTTGGCCGGTATTAAAACCACAAAGAAATCCAAAGTAGTTCCGTGAAAAAGGAATCTCTGGATGAAAGTGTTTATTTGCAAGGGACTGAAAGGGAGAATGTAAAATGAAAACGCAGTCCACCTGCAGAGAAATGGCTCTGGGGGCACCATGGCAGGCTGGCAGCTGCCACGTTCCTGCACCCATCGTCTCGGACCTCTTTTAATCACAGAACAGTTAATGCAGAATGGTCAGCCCTGCCAAGCAGGGAGCGTGCCTTGCTGGCACATGCTCGCTGCGATATGTGTTGTGCATTAATCGCAGTAAGGTTTGCATCCGTCTTGGTTACGATTTTGTTTTCTGCTTTCAAGTTCCCCTTTTCTCATTGTGTCTAATAAATTAAATTGAACTCACAAAATGCTCCAAAGCAACATTAGGATGTGCCTGTTAACAGAGTAGAATAAATTAATTACACGCCATGAACTAACTGAACTCATTTACTAATTGATGAATTAATTTAATCATGTCTGTTAAAGATAGGAGAACTCGAATGCTGGCAGAATAAAGAGCTAACTCTCCTCTTCACTAAATGATTAGAGTCTCTTTGGGTTTAGTTTTTCTTAGTCTAGTAATGGCCACATTTTTAGAAGTAGGAAGTTAAACCAGTCGTTTGGGGTTCTCTGTGATTCTGTCCAACAGCACTTCCAGGCTGATATCTGATTCTTGAATTCATTTCAAATTTTGAAGTTTCTAGTTGTTTTTTTCTTAGACAAACATTAATGCTAGTTCTTCATCCTTTTTTTTCATTGATCAAACATTGAACACTGTCAGTCGTGTTGTCCAGCTAGAGATTCCATGCTGACTGGACGTCTATAATTGGGGAGTGTGTGTGTGTGTGATCTTTCTTAATCATATTCTTAGTGTACACAATAATATTCTTTCTGTGCACATTCCGCATCTTCTGTCTTCCAGGTTTCATCTGCAGGCATCTATTCCACTACAGTCTTTGTGCAGTCAAGGTCCAGATCTGCACTTCTGTGCATCATTTTATTTCTCTTCTGAGATGTTTGCCCGACCTGTGCACATGGGAATTGATAGCAATCGGCTGCACCTCAGTACAGTTTGAACAGAAAGGAGCTTTCTCCCATGCCCAACTGGCTGTAAACACCACAAAAACAGCTTTTTATTTAAGCCTCTGTTTTAAAGCTATACCTTCCTATGATGCTTAGGGTAGACAGGCCATCAGGCTGTTAATCTGCCTTCATATCAGGTTTTAGTGTCTCATTATTCCTTATGCTTCATCTTCTTTTATGTTTCTTCTGTCTTGCTTGTCTCAGGCAGTAAACTGGAAACCAAACTGCTTTTACTCTTGTTTCATATGAAGTTCCTGGGTCAGTGTGTCTTGGTCAGTGACAGGGACCCTGCCCTGCTGCAGCAGCTTTACTGTGCCCCCCTTGGAAATCACTGCAAAGGTAAATACTTACATAGATTCAAAATCTACACAGTTGCTCAGGTCCCAAAGAAAACCAAGACTAGAAACAGAACTTCATCCTTTTGTGGTTTAATGCTCAAATTATGAGATGCTGACCTCATTCTGTAGCTTCAAAAGATGGAGCCAGTGATGGGGAGGAGACTAGGAAGATGACAAGTAAGTTGCAGCAAAATGGATATATGTATGTTAGGTTTTTCTGATAGATAGGGACATATGTTTCTAATGCAACTAAAGTTGTTCAGTAGCTGTAGTAGGTTAAAGCAAAAATTATTTGCAAAATAAAATTACTTCAAAAATCCACCAGTCGCTTCTCCCCATCTCTTGCTTGGCTGTGTTTTAATACGTGGAGCATTATGTTGTGATCGTCTAATTAGTTCTGTAATTTTCATGGCCTATGCCAGCATCAGTGTTTATTATTGAAACACGATGTCTGTTTTTATCTTGATGATGTGTTTTGTCCTGTAACAGTAGTCAGATGCATGAACTGAGTAGTAAAAGGGGTTGAGGAGTAAGGATCAGTAAATACTCGAAGCTGTGCACGGCCGGGCGGGTGTAATCAGTTCCAGCGCTGCCAGATGCTTGCCAGTTGATCCGGATGACCCTTGCTCAGCGTGCAGTGAAGATCCCCCTCCTAGCTCTTCCAGTGTCTAGCACAACTTGGAGGGCATTGATCAAGCCTGAAAACCTTGAGGTAAATCTGCCAACCCTCTCTCTTCAAAGCCAGAAGAAACAAACTCCGTTCTTAGGTGTGGCGTAGCCTGGCCTAACCGAAAAGGTGAAGAAACGGAGAGGCTGTGTGACTGCCAGGTGGTTGTGCTGCTTCTGCCAGTTGTGGAGGTGGGCAGTTCTGGAGGGTCTGCACAGCTCTGGGACCCTGACCCTGGCAGTAGCCCAGGGGAGCTGCTTGGTGGCCTCCTCTGCCACGATGGCCAGTGTCAACCGGCTGTGTTCCTGTAACACTTTTTCATTCTGTAGTAATACAGCATGATCCAAAATGGAACCAAACAGGTGAAAACGTACCATAGCTGTGTGACCTTCTTCTGCCTTTATGAGGGGAAGCTAAAGTGGAAATGCAAACATGCATTGAAATAAATCATTTTATAAATGCCAGGTGCTAATCTCATGAGCACGCTTTGCATATGCCAACGGAGGAACAGGTTGGTTGAGGGAAAACCCACTTATAAATATGTGCAAATGGAATGGTAAATAGTTTCGGGTTTCAGTAAATTCATGGAATATGCTCTTTGCATTGGTTATGTTTCCTGCTATGAAGTATGTAGTGTAAATATATCTGGCATATATTGTTTGTCACTGTGCAGCGCCAGTACGTAGGAAATGGGTATCTTGAAAAATATGATTTCTGATTGCTTCTTCAATCTTAACAAAGAAGGTTCAAAGGTTTTTTGTTCAGGTCTGAAAATATTCCTGGGTTGGGGTTTGGTGGGAGGTTGGGGGTGGGGGGGAGTGTTGGTTGGGTTTTGGCTTTTGGTGGGTTTTTCTCAGTCTCATACATGATGCGAGGAGTAAAGGATATTTGTCTTGAGCTAAAAGATGCTCTGCAGCCTGTTTGTCAGGTGTGGGAATTCACTTGGGATTAAAAACAATCACATTTGAAGTGGTCTGATCGAATTTCCTATCCCTTTTAAATGCTATCTTTTTTTTTTTTCTAAGTGACAATTTTGCTTTCACTTCCTCTTCATTAATCGTGGAGTCTTTCAAAGTACTAAGAATCTGAGTTTGTGTTACACCAGAAAAAAAAATACAGGCTAAGAAATGCTTTCATGTATGTTTATTGTTATTTTTAAAAGATACCTGAAAGCAGTCTCTCCAGGTCACATTTCATCCTTCGATAAACTACCACAATCGTTTATGTAGCAACGTAAATGAATCCACTGCTGAAGATAAACAGAGGGGCAGAGAAGTTGCAGGCGCCTGGTTTTAAGAGCTCACTTTGTAGAGACATAAGTGGCTGCGATACAATGCACGGCACAAGAATATAAACAGTAGGTGTAGTTTTTGAGTGCTTCATGACAGGGGCATTTCTGTTCAGCACTGGGATTAGCACTTCTATTGAAACTTACATAACAGCTACGTTGCCAGGGTGGTTTCTAAAAATGATGCTCATCGCTTTTCAGATTCCAAAAGCTTTTAAGTCAGAAGAAGTATTTTAAGCTAAAGAAATATATTTTTTTTTCCCTCCCCTAATGATCTTCAGTTTTCTCCTGGACCCCAGCGAGATACTTTTGCACATGTGAGACAGCAGTGGGAATGAAAAAGATGGTTTTGCAATGTAAAGACACAGACAAGCAACAGTGAATTTTGTGGTGGGTGGCTACTTCATTAATGTACCTTTGTTAACATACCTTAGAAAACAACAGGAAATTATGTTGTTACAGTTGTCCTGTGTGATTTCTAAAGTATAGCGTTTGCTGATGTTATCCAGCAAATCATGAATCCCCTTGGGCAAAAGCCCCCTATATTCCTGCCTATGCTGCCCCAAAGATTGCTGTTTAACAGAAGAGCAGTTAGCTGCTATGGTGATGGGCACAGGGTGGGAACAGGGACAGAAATAGAGATGAGGCTGAAGCCAGACTATTCCTGCTTCCTTATGGTTTCAGTAGCCCTTTCTGAATGTGATGACGACTGATTTCGAGGAGTTAGCAGGTTATTTCGCTGTTTTCCTGCCTCAGATTCTCACAAATAACACAAAATAATACTCAGGCAAAAAGGCCAATGGGATAACTCAAATGGATAATGTTTGTACAGGACTTCATTTAATTCCCTGCGGTGCCAGCTTGTGCCCTTTGTGCTTGAATTTGGATGCACAGAAATCTGCCTCCTCCCATATGATTTTAAGTCAGTTTTTGGTGATGCATAATTCATATGCTGAAGCCTTTGTCACAGAAACATCTTACTGTTTTTCCCCCCAGCTTGATAAGCCTGCTTTTGTATTTTTAGGATTTCTGTTACCTAATAATCCTCCAAATCAGCCAGAAGAGGTTTCAAAAGAGAGCTGGGAGTAAATCTGAGACAACTTGTACGTCAAGGGTATTGCAGTATGCAGTAGGTGATTCTCTGGCACCTGCTATTTGCAGATCCCTCACCCACAAAGAAACACTCCCTGGTGGCACAGGGGCCTGCCACGGCCACGGAGGTGGTGTGTAGGTGGACTGCGCCTCAAGGCACTCTGCTGGGAAGTTTGTAGACCAATTTGGGTATATCTTGCCTGGAATGTCTACACATACACTTCTGCACAAAACAGAGAGAGCAGTTTCTTCCGATGAATTTTGCAGCTCTAATTGAAAATTACTCCATCCATAGAGAACGTGGTGCCCGCGTTCTAGTGCTGGGCTTAGTGGTAAGCCTGGATTGTTTTGACTGGGAATGCACTCACTTAAGTTCAGATCGTGAGGAGCTGTACCTTGGCTGGGAGCCTGTATATGAGGCTGGAGGGAGAGAGAAGTGATTATAAAGTTGCATTTTAATTTACCTCTTTGAAGACCAGCACAAAGAGGGGACTAATTCAAATGGCTTTTGGTATTATTCTTTTTTTTTTTTTTTTTTTTCAGATTCTGAGGACCAACCTGTCAATAGTGAATTGTTCCAGAAATACATGGAGAAAAATTGTACATGGTGGAGGCTGTTTTTTCTGAGGTATAGCACATCTGCTGTGTCCCTCCTTGGCATCGGCTGGGATTGTGAATATATTGTAGCCATCAGACCTTTCCTGTTAGAAGCTTTGAGAAGCTTCTAAAATTGAAAAGATAAATGTATTGTGAATACATAACGGATAAATTTGACGTTGCACTAGTGGGAATACCAGTCTATTGGAGGGCTGTTCGCTTGTTCCCGAGGAATGTTCCCCAGGTTGCTTACTTGGTAGCTCTTTTCAGTACAGCTCAACAAAGCCTAGGAAGGAAGGTGAGGTATGTGAAGTACTGTCATCAGTGTAGGAAATCTTGACAGTAATAGTTTTGCCATGTCATTAATTTCCTCCCAAGTGACCTAGATACTTTCTCTTCTTCCCTGTTTATGTCAAGCTAGCACAGACCTTCTGATCATACTAAATTCCAGCTGTGAAGGCCTTGATTGTTTCTTGCACATTGTCAGTTTTAAGGTAAAAAAATTGTTCAGCAAGAAAAATTTAAATGGGAAAATTCAAGCAGCAGTCCTACAGGGAAAGTTGGACCTTTTACAAAAACCTAGTAAAACTTGAGTAAGAATCTTAATGTTTGGTGTATTGATTTTCTTGTGAAAGTTCAAGAACTGTGTTTCGTTGCAGGCTGAAGCTCATCTCAACTTCTTATGACCAGCTGCGCAGGGGAGATGGGATTTGATGCTATCCAAGGTGTAATTCCACAGTTCATGTCTTTTGCTAGTGCCAGCTTAATAAGTTTCTGCCTACTCTCAGCCGTTCATTTCCAGCTCAGCAGCAAGGCAGTACCATCTCTTTTCCTGACTGTGGAAAACCAGATGACTGAAAATAACCTCAGTCAAGAAAAGAAACACTTCTTTTTTTTTTTTTTTTCTTTCTTCTCTTAGAATTACAATCATTTGAATGAACTCATCTATAGCATGGCCCGCAGGCAGTTGTACCGGGGCAACTGAAGGTGACATGAACTGCAGCATCAGGGGCAGCAGTGGGTGGTGGACAGTTTCCCATTGTTAAGTGATCTTGCCGTCATCAAATATCTGCTCTGGGACCATATCCTGGATGAAGGGGTTTCACTAACCACAGTATTATTTATTAAACTGCTGCATTTTATTTTATTTTATTTTATTTTATTTTCATTTTATTAAGAAAGTGTAACATCTTCTTGCTTGGGCAGTTTTTTTTTCTCAAGGAGATAAACCATGTCTGTGAGAAGTCAGTCAGATTTGTGGACAGCCATGAATGTCAATAAAGTCTTGGCAAACACAGTACGTATTTATTCAGCCTTGCAAATTAAAAACATTTTTCCTGCTTGTTTAGTGAAGGGAACAAAAAAAGACAAATTACATAGTGGGTGAGCTCTCTTGATAGTTGGAATTCATTAAGCTGGTGGCAAAAACGCTAGGGGATTGATGGTGCAGAAAAATAAGAGATGAAGCAGCTTTTCCCCCATAGCTGTGTGGTTTAAGTTCAAGTTGGAAATGACTGAAAAAAAATCCCTTAAAGACATGTGTAACTGACTTCACAGTCTCAATTTCTATCTTGGTAGGCAGATCTTCCTCACTGCCGTTAGTATTAATTGGTTTTTCATCTGACAGACAATTTCTCAATGGTTCCTCGATCTTCATCATGCCATAGGGTGTCTGCAGCAGCTCATAAATGAGATACATGGCCAAGCATTAAGTGGGAAGTTTGCACAATCGCTTCCTGTGCTATAGCCGTTCTGTGAACAGAGGCTTTCTGCAGAGTTGTCAAGCTGTCACCTTTCCTTGGTTCCACGTTTTATTAAAAAAAAAAAAAAAATTAAAAAGTTACAGTAAGTTGAGCAGTTTGTCAGATGTAACATACTTGCAGGCTATTGTCTGCAAATTACAGGCTGATTCGGTCTTTGAGCCTGTCATAGATAGATCATAAAGCTGTCATAAATAAAGCTTTAACAAAATCCATTTGCTCGGCTCCTGTTACGGCAGAGCCTGGGAAGGAAGCAGTAAGACTTACTTTTCACAAATTTCCTGTACAGGATCATTAGTGCAGTTGGAAGTCTTTCCAAGTCGCACCCAGCAGATGTTCTGATTATCCCTGATTAATGTGAAAAAGTGCCCACAATTGTCATCTGCAGCCAAAGATGGGATCACAGTTCATATATTATTCCAAGTGCTTAACTGCAGGAATTCAGCACTGGGAGAGAGAGGGTTACCTGGTAGGTGTTTGAATGCAGCTAAACCACCTGTAAATTATTCAACAGCAAAACAAAGCCATTGTAAACTCTTAATCTTGCAGTGGTTTAATTGCAGACAAAACTTTTACTTACGTAAGTAATCCCATCAGCATCAAATAAAAATATGTGAATTAGGAAGTATTTAAGATGAGGGCTTGAGTCAATGACATGTCATTCCCGTAATTTTCCCTGGAGGATTACAGAACAGTGTTAGTTTGTATCTACAGAAAAAAAAATGTAATCAGAAACTTATCCATCTAAAATTTTTATCTAAGTCTGTGAATTGTGGGTTTGCTCTTCCTATTTCCCAAGCTCTTGCTTTTCTGCAAAGTAGGTGGGTAAATGTAAAGATGTTATCTCATCTGTTCCTCCTCTTCCTTTCCAGTTAAATGAGAAAATTGCTGTCAGTTTTTCTCATCATTAAATCTAGGAAGGACAGAACAGTTCAAGATTTGAAAACGTTCTAAAACTTACAGGACCTAATTAGGAAGGAGACATCTTGGAGAAGTACAATAGCGCTCTAGCTGTGGTTCATTGTTTTTCCAATTTAGGAATGACAGTTTACAGCCCTAATACAAGAGTGTTTCTCATTATCTGTTTTCTAGAAACATTCAGAGTTATTACAAGTTTTGAAAGATGCTTTCTTCAAAACTACAAATGATAATAAATGGAAGAATTTGCTCCCTGGATAGTCAGATGGAGATGCTGTGGTCTGCACCCATTCTAGGGCTGTGGTCAAGACAGAGCCGCAGCTGGACCTCAGCTTCAAATCCCCTGTACATCACAAATGCAGCTGTACAGGAAAAGATTCTGTAGTATGACTTAGCCTTGCCTTGTCCAAGGAAAATCATGGTTGTGAGGTGTCGTGGCTTTCCTTGTTTCACAGATGGCTTTCAGGTTTTTTGGACTTGCTCATTAAGATTTTCTTGGAGAGCAGTGTGTTCACAATGCTGTTGACAGATACCCTCATGGGAACTGTCCACACTGCTTTTGAGATTTCTCTCCTCTATCTTCAGCCATCTAGAAGTTCAGTTTCTAGTCTAAGCTAGTTGGTTTTGTTGTCACTGTGGTCAATGAAGAAAGAGATGCATCTCCGGAGATGATGAAACCTTAGAAACACGTAATTGGGTAGGTGTTCTACATGGTTTCCAGCCCCCTTCGGAGCAGGAGTTGGAGAATATTTCGCTGTCTTCAGGAGACCACAGATGGGTTCATTTTGGGTGATAGTTGTAGTCAGCTAAAATCAGCTTTCACAGGACTTGCAGAGGCAGGTACAGTGCACACCGAGTGTGTTAAACTGCAGGAGGGGACAAGTAAGATGCTTTGCATGGCTTGGGGGAACAGTTCAATCCTGCCCTCACTTACAGCTGGTTTATGTTAACCGTGCTAAAGCCATTGGCATTTCTTGTGCCCACATGGATGATTCCCAGCCAGCTGTATGCTTGGGGCAGAGCCTGAGGAGATGTGCACGAGCACAGCTCTGTCCTGCTGCTCCTGCCCAAGCTGCTTCCTGACTGCTCTGCTCCACACAGACACTTTCTGGACAGCAAACCTGCATAATGAATCCAACACTGATGTGGCCTGGCATAGTTAGAGCTCTCCCAGTAACTGCCCACTTTCAGAGGCCCAGCCTACTCCGTTTGGTTGTTTTCCTTAAAACAAAGTTGTCTTACACCCACGTCAGGCACGCTGTCTCATTGTGCCTCCCCTCTGCCCTGCCACTGAAAGACGCTGCTTCTTGTGCTGGTGCTGTTGCTTGAGGGCATCCATCCCGTGCTGCCAGGCTGTGCTGTCCCTATGGAGTACTTCCCAGGACACATCACCGTGGCCCTGGCTGAGCCGGGTAGCCTGCACGGACATTCACACTTGACATTGTTCGGCAGATGTGATTGGGATATGTTTGTCCTGCCAGCTGAGATGAGAAAGGTACAGAGAGGTTCCAGAAAAAAATACATCTGTTCGAAGGGAGTAAATTGCCTAGAACACACTCCAGTAGCAGACTTCCAGGAAAAAAGCCTGTGTCAGACTTCCAAGAAGTAGTGCTGGGCCCAGGTGGTAAGTGCTAGATCAGAGTAGTCCGTAATTGATGCAGCCCTTCACGTGGGGTTCAGGCACGCACTGCTTCTCTAATACTGCAAATTCCCCCTCAGCGAGAGCTAGCAGAGGGGTGAGCTGCTTTTCAGGCTATCCACGTGACCTGCTGAATGAATATTCAACATCTAGGCATTAATAAGTAGCTTCTGTCACATGCTAGTATCTGCTGCAGCGGTTAAAAATAAGGTGTGTGAACATCTTGCAGGAGACCTTTCCCACCTTGTTTTGCTGTCACTAGAGGGAGTTCGCACCAGTGCTTCCCTTACTGATTCATTTGGTGGTAGTCATGCTGTGGGCAGACGTCAGCAGACACAATGTGTTAACAGAAGACAGTAACAAAAGTAGGATGAAGATGCTTCTTCCTGCTTAAACCCTTGTACTTGTTGTCCAATCTCGACTAACAATATTCTTCAGAGTGACGCTGCTGTAAGCACTTCTCTTTCTGTTGGTAGCACTGTAATAGAAAACAGAAATGACCGTTTGGTGACTCAAACCAAAATCGAGGGTAAGAATAAGAAAAGAGCATCAGCTATGTATTAGGAAAAATAAAAACCTGACATGGATAGGTATTCTTCTGTGGCATTTCCAATTTATTGTTACAGGAATATCATCCCAGCTAGAAACAAGCTCCCTCAGGAAGCTGGTTTCATATGGTGGTTTAGATTTAACTATTCATTGTCTAGCACCATTTGAAATCAGTGTTCTTGGAGGAAGAATGCCTGCCTTCGTCAGTGAAACAGATCCTCGACAGCCTCAGTGGAAAAGAAGGTCAAGATCTTCCTTGCGTGCTTCTGCTGGCACGGTTAGCTCCGCCAGCCAACAAAGTCCCTCGGTTGGCTTGGACTGCAAGGTCTGTGGCAGAGATGGCCCTGGGGAGAGCAATGCCATTTGTGGTTTTAAAGGCAGAAATTCTGCTGTAATACTGCTGGGCAGCTGCATGTTTATAGTATTTGTAGGTGGTGAACCAAAACTTTGGAAAGAGAGAAGGACTTAGGAGACAAACAGTGCAAAAAAGTGTAATACTTGGTGCTTGTTGTTCATGCACCAACTAGTAAATCTAGTACAAACAACTACTTTGTACAACACAGTGAGGAATAAAGGCAAGAACTTCATTTGCTCCGCTTGTATTTTCAGCTCCAAGCCTGTTGCAGCCTTACATAGATAACATTTTTGTTAGTTCTTTACCACCCTGTTATGTACCTTGTACATGTATCATACAAGACACACATGAGAATGTAAAGCAGATAATTATAGATTTAAGCACTGGAAGTTCTGGATGCTCTTTGCATCCTTGGTGCATGTTTGCTTTTTCACTGTGATATGTTTGGCAGATACGAGCATGCTTATTTGTTTTGTGTGACTTAACTTGCCAGTGTTCAGGTTGCAGGTTGATGGCTGGATACACTTGTTGTAGTTAATGGAAATGACCAGCACCAGCATCTGTGAGAACTGGACTACACGTGGTTAGTCTGGTTGTCCAAAGCTATTGAAATTTGTATAAATATTAAGTCTTTTACCATATTAAAATATGTGTGTAGCTGGTGATTGTTTTTTCAAAAGGTTTCACTTTCTAAACCCTTTTTTTCTCATCGGTGTTTTAATAATATTTATAGTATTTTTTAGTGAGTAATGCCACAGAGGTAATTAATTAACACTTTTCAAGTATTTGGGGATCCTCCAATGTAAAATACTACCCAATACTATCCAGCACTCACCTCTTCATCCTTGCAGATCTCAGTAGCCCCTTTAGAGGATGACTGATTTCTTTTGGTGTTCAGAGTCAATAATATTTTCTAGCACCATTTGAAATCGGTTATAGTGATTGGGGAATTGCTCCTTGTGAATTTTATACAAGAGGCTCCAAAGAGAATCTTTAATGCTGTTATCTAGGACTGAAAACAGGGAAGTGTGTTATTTTAGTGAACAGAGTTGCCAAATGCAGAAAAACACTACACGCTACGACTCTAGTGTTGTTAGGTGCTTTTATGTAGCTGGAGATATTTTCCTAGAAGAAAATACGGTCTCCAGTAGATAAGAATATGTAAAATATGTAACACGAGGTCTTGGTTTAGGTTATCTGCATAAAGATGATGACTTGGAATGGTTTGGAAAGCCATACAGTACTGAGAGTGAAGATAAAGAGGGATGATTTTCCCAATGAGAATAATCAGCGTGGACTTGAGATGAAAGAAAAAACTCCCGCCCTGTTGGTTTAATGATCTGTCTGTGAGGTATGAGGAAATAAAAAGTCAGCAGCAGCAATCCTTCCAATCTGCGGTTACCGTACTCCGGACACGCTGAAAGCGAGATCTTGTGAAAGATTTCATTGCCAGCCTGAGAGCTTTTTGCATTCTCCTCTCTTACACTCTCTTAACAGTGTAAGCCACAAAAAAACCTGAGTCATCTTCCCAAGGATGTTAAAATACCTAAGAAGTTTTCTCCAAAAATCCAGCTCTTCAGAGGAGCAGAACTGGCCAGAGAAGGAGAGTCGAAGTGTGGGTCGTGTCCCCACTTGCAGCAGGATCTCAGTAACTGTTAATTTCTGAAAACCATCCTTCAACCAGCTTGTCACGCTGCATCCAGCCTCAGGGCAGCTATTAACGCCGACCCACCTACAGCCACAGCCAGCCGTCCCTCGCAGAGGATGTGTTCCTGGATGGACTGGTGAGAACAGCATATGTGCTGCCTCTCCCCATCGCTCCACACGGGGAAACTAAAAACCAGCCACAGACTGCAAACAACTGGAACAGCTTCTGAGTAGTCAGGGGCATTTCTAAGCTTGTGACTGGTTGTTGGTAGCAAATTTGATTTTCCTGTTCCCCCCCCACCACCCTCTGACTTTTTATCGGTGTATGCTCCTGTTACTCTTTAGTTCTGTTTAACTAAGAAGGGATCAGATAATGACAAGCCAAAGGAGACTTTATGTGAAAAGTACTTGGCCTCTTTCTTGTCTCTCGCATCTATTTGTGAAATCCACCCTCGTGATTTGTTTGTCTTTTTTTATAGATGAAACTTGCAGAAGTGAGTAGTACTGTGTTCAGTACAAAAGACTCTAGGTTAGCCCTTAAATTAATACAAAAATGATTAAAATATTGAAAATGCAGAATGGCTAGTAGCATTTGTTTTGTTTGTTTTGTTTTTTTTTAGTATGATGCAGAGAGCTGACACCTGCCCCCATACATATTTTAGTGGGTTTTGACAGATGTTCTTGTCGAGGTTAAAAGCTGTACAGAATAAAGTGCTGCGTTCTGGAAACGTGGCTTACAAATAATTGTCGTGTTTTAAGTACATCCACTGCTTGGGTAGCTCCTGTAGAGACCACTGCTTAAATGATTTCATGTGTGAAGACCTTGAACGAGCAGATGGATTCATTTGGAGTTTAGCTGCTTGTACCCTGTCAAGGTAGGATCTAAATGTCTAGACTTCTTTAAGTTACAGCAGCTTGTTAGCACAGAAACTGATCTTAAGGTAAGAATTGATTACAAGGTAGTACAAAGTGATCGCACAAAAACAGCTGATGGAGATTACTGAAGTTTTGATTATTTCTATTGAAAAGTAAGAGGGTTTTAAGCTGTAGCAATGTTCTCTGCATCATATAACAAGAAAAAAAGGGAGCTGCCCAGTGCTTGGATCTCGTGAAAGGCTTTTCAGACACGAGTACTGTTGCTCGTGTGCCCATGTGCTTACAGGGCTGTGTCCTGTTTCAGGTTGGATCTTTGATACAGCAGCAAGGAAAGAAAGGATGAAAGAAGGTGGGAAGGAAGGAAAATGTTTCATGAAAACAAACATTTCAGTGTAAAATACACGTATGAGGAAGTGAGAACCATGTGTAATGTGTGTCTTTTTTTTTTTTTTTTTAAGTCTTTGCTCTCAGCTCTTGGCCTTCTTAAAAAGTGAAGCTACTAGAACAGAGTCTTCCCTGTCACACAGCCAGGATTAGATGCAAAACGGTGCTTACAGAAATGGCACCAGTCTCAAAACGCTGATCAGGTACCAGCGTATGTAGCATGTATCTGCACTTGTTTGCAAGTCTGCTCCGTCCTCCTGCTTGGTACCCTGCAGCAATTGCGAAATGTAATGTGCAGGGAGATTGCTTCTTGGTCAGCAAGGTTTGCCTAGTTGTGCTGGTCTTCTGGAACAGTGTTAAAATGAAATAAACACTTGGACTAAGCCTAAAACAGGGCTGGAAGTCAGCTACTGCTCTTCCCCCAAACTCACTTCTGGACTAACAAAAGGTGCTTGATGGTGGGCTGAGAGGGAGAGAAGGGTAATTTATATCAGGAAATTTTTAATACAAACGTATTTTGGAAATGACTTGCAGTGCACCCTTTCTGGGTCAGTGAGGCATTAATCTGATCCATTTTACTACACCAATCCTAAATTTAAATTGTTACATTAATTTGAACATTCTGTGATCTTGAATCACAGTCTCAAAATGTCTGGCTTCTATGTAAGGGAGTTCTGTGAAATCCATTTGGGAATCTGGGGGGCAAATACCCTGATGATGTTGAATAGGAGCTTGGGATGATGGTGGTGGAGAATGGCAAATAAATTGAGGGTCAGAACTGTAATTTGCAGCAGCTTAATCCTTCTGTTAATTGATGAAACGTGCAGGCATAAAATGCTTATAAAAGAGTGGATCAGGAATAAGACAAAACTGTGATACTCTAACAAGATGCTTTCTGATTTCTTCAAGGCAGTTTCAGACTTGGTAGCCAAAGATGACCTGCTTGTGAGGGGACAGTCACGTCCTAGGCACACACACGTAATGGACGGTGGAGGTACAAGTGGAGTAAAGCCAGGGAGTGTGGCATTTGCTGCAGGCTGGTTGAGGCCAGCTGAGACCTTGCAAAGTACAAAACAGCAGAGGCTTATGTTGGCAGAGCTTTGCTACGCTGTAAAACAGGCTGTTAAAGCTCACAGCAATTTAAAGATGCCAGGAGAGCAAATTCTTACTTGTTTGGGTAATCCTAACAGAAATAGCGTTAAAATTTCTGGATCTCTTACCCAGTAGAGCGGATCCAGTGAGGACACAAGAGGTTTTCACTTCACGTGTGTTGTTCCAGATGCTGTACTCTTGCAGAGAGCTGTCCTGTTTTCTGACCAGTTCAGCAGACTGGCGGCTTCTGTGCTCCAGCAGTGCACATCAGATGCTGCAGGTGCATGTGCCCTCAAAATGTCCAGAGCTTTTGGGTTCCAGGCACAAAAGCTGGACCAGCTACGTGCCCCCACCTCTGCCGCTGAGCAGCAAGAGGACGTTGTAAATGTTCAAACCGGTCAGTGTAGTGCTTACAGACATTTGCTCGGAAGCTGTTCCTATTCAGCTCCTTGAACTCAGTGGCAATAATTTTTTTCCTGTAACTTTCTCACCCTTCTCCTTTTGCTCTCCTGCGACAGCCCACAGCGAGATGTGTGGCTGCCTGCTCTGCTGCCCGGATTGCTGTGTGTTTGAGTCATGTTACGTGCAGCTCCTGTTTGTGCTGCCATCTCAGCATCATGGTGTCACTTCTCAGGGTTCCCTCTTTGGAGAACCTTCTACGGCAGCAGATGACTTGGCTTCAGCCCTGGCCAGTTTCTCCTTGTGTCAAAACACAGTTTTTAAGGGCTGCTTGCCATAAAAAGGAGAGGTGAGCCTTGGAATCGTAAGGATTTACATTTAATATTTTGGTGCTAGCAGTGTTCCATGATTGCTGCAGAGGAGAGATTTTCTTGGCTTTTAGTTTCCACAGCAATTAACATATCAAGCCCTGCACATCTCTGGCTGGATGCCAGCACAGCATGGGATGAAGCAGTTGGGAAAGGGGCATCTGAGCGCGGGCTGGAGGAGCCAGCTGTGGTACAGCTTCCAGAGTGATGCGTGGCAGTGCAGAGCAGGGGCATCGCCAAGGGGCACGAGGCATTTCTTTTTTATTTCCTCGTTTCTTCAGATGCCATTACTTTTTGTACTGCCGTTTACATCACGCGGAGGCATGAATTAAAACCCAGTAGGATTTATTTATAATTAATGATTTCATTTGGAAGATGCTCAAATGCCACCATGCAGGATAAATTTCTAAAACAGGTTGGCAGTTGTAGAAGCCGTAAGCACGGGTGATTTAGCCAATCTTTTAACAGCCTCCAGAAGACCACAAAGTGATTTTCTCCATTAGATTTTGCCATTGGTTAGTTAATCTTTAGAATTGCCTTGTTCTGGGGAACAGACTGGAAGGGGAGTGGCTTGACGGTCTCCTAAATAGTTTTGTCATTACTAGAAATGCCTTGAGCTGATGGGGTTGCCTGCTGAAATCCTCAGAACCTGTTCAAAAATCACGTCTGGGAAAACTCAGATTTCTCAGGAAATTCCAGGAAATTACCACAGATTCCCAGGCTTTCAAATGAGTTGTCATGTAACAACTCTTCGTTACATTTCAGCGTGAGAAATGAAGTCCCAGCTGAAGCGTTTACGAAGAGAAGAGAAATTACCTTCAGTTGCAAGTAAATCTGCAGATTTCACTGTGCAGATCAAAATTCCAGTTGGAGAACTTTTGAGTGAAACAACGGTCTAAGAAACTGCTTTTTAGTTGAGATTAGCCTGGAAATTTTAAGGCACTCATGTATAATTTATAAAGCAGCCTTCCCACAAATGAGCGGCAGTACCAGAGCATGGCTGTGTTTGTCACTGTATTGAGATGTTTTCTGGCAGTGGTGGAATTTTTATGGTGTTCTTGTTCATAATGGAGTTGTTACTTAGATTTTAATTTCCCAAATGTAAACAGATCTGAGAAAGCAGATCGCTAAAAACGTTTGGAATGAGTGAGTGAAAAAGTGAAGCACTTGTTCGCTGCGTTTTCAGTAAAGCGTGTAAATCACCACTGGCATTAGAATTGGGCTGCCAGCCCAGAAATGGCATTGGGAGGAACAGTCAGAAGATTGATTTTTGAAAACATGGCAAATCGGAAGGAGCGGAGGGAAGAACTCAAGAGGTTCAAGAGCCTGCCCTGTGTTCTATTTTCGGTTTTAATGCTCTGTTCTAACACATACAATTTCAAAATACGAATCAAATCCGCTTTTCAGTGTGCTGTTGAGCTCTGCAGTCTCAGAAGCTGTGGGACCCATTGGCTTCACTGTCTGATCTACATCAGCAAGAGCTGGGAGTGCTTAAATTCGTGCGAAGGTTTTTTTGAGTAGGAGTAACACTTTAAAAGGCCAGTTTTCATTTGGTATTGGATCCACAAAGCTATTTTCTGTACAAAGTTTGGTCTTGCAGTGTCCTTTAATCTTTCAAAGGTCACTTTGATGGGCCGTCGCGCTCTCCTGGGAGGAAAGCCGGGGGATCGTAAGGGTGCGTAGGGAGGGTGGAGGTGCCTGCCGCTGGGATGTGCTAGGACAAGGGGATAGGTGGGGGGCTCGTACCTCTGTGGGGTGCTCCTTGGCTCCCCTTGCTCTTCCCGAGCCAGCCCTCCAGATGTGAGATGCCGCCTTTGGCCCGGGAAGCAGCAGGAGCTGCGTGGTTTGCTTCAACGGGAGAGGCTGTGGGTGGAGAGAAGCTGGCAGGGATCCCAGAAGCCGTTGTGAAGAGGCTGCTTGCGGGGGAGAGTGAACTCACCACCCACTTCGGATGAAATCATGGAATGGGCAAATTCAAGTAAAGGCTGGTGAGGCGAAGAAGGTGTTAGATCTAAAAAAAAGGGGAAGAGAGAGGAAGGATGCTGGGCCGGCAAGAAGGGCAGTTCCTGCGCTGGTGGGTTCAAGGAGGATCTGGTTTTCTCTTGTGACAGATACAAAGCGGGTATAAAGGGAGGAATTTGTCACAGGAAGGTTTGCTTTAGCAGCCTAGAACTTTGATACACGACCCATTTGATGGAGATTTATTAATGTGTGTCTGAATGGAGGAATGATTGCTCCCAGACAAGCTGCTGCCTTCCCAGTCTGACCTCTAACCAAACTTGGACCAAGGAAGATGCATTCCTGGAGCAGGGAGAGAGGGAAAAGATCTCTGGCGCCGGCTTGTTTGAAGCAGTGTTGCTGAGAGCTGCTGGCAAAGGGAGGTTGCGTTGCCATTTTTCTTACCCAGGCGGTGGGTGACCTTGTTTGTTACCAGCTGGATGGGTGCATTGGCTCCCTGAGAGGACTCCTGGTCCTTACTGTACAAACCTACAAAGAAAAACCCTGGCGTGGCTTCTTGTTCCACTCTGCTCTGAGACTAAACATCACCCTGTGTGAACTCTTAGGATTTTTTTTTTCCCCATATTATTACCTAATTTACGATAAAATACACCACTTATGAGAGCAGCTGTTTAATCCCAGTGAGAAGACCTCCAGCGTCAGCAATTTTCACCTGAATTTCTTTCCAAGCCGCCTCACTGCCGTTCTTCTCGCATTATTTCTGGAGAGCTCAGGCAGGCAGAGAGCCAGCTGAAGGAGTGGATGTGGTCCCCGAGGTGCATCAGCTTTGTCCAGCACACCCGCTGGAGGTGACTGACTCTTCTGCTGGGTTCTGTTAGATCCTTTTTGCTCTTGGAAACACAGTTAAGGACATCACCATCACAGTCTGGCTTTGAGGAATGGGCTTCTCAGCGCGCCCGTCTGCTACAGTAAGCGAGAAATGATGTGCAAAACTCCTTCCCCTCTGTCAGCTCCAGCGGGTGCAAAGTTGTAATCATTCGAGGAGAGAGCGAGCCAAAAAAAAAAAAAAAATTAAAAAAAAATTGGAAAAACATTTCCCTAGCTCATTTTCTTTTCCCAGAAAACCAGATGGATGAATCATTATAAC
Source organism: Falco punctatus (assembly GCF_963210335.1). Classification (NCBI taxonomy): domain Eukaryota; kingdom Metazoa; phylum Chordata; class Aves; order Falconiformes; family Falconidae; genus Falco; species Falco punctatus. Next base: position 63,823,785 of record NC_137585.1, read on the forward strand.
AGCAGCTATGACAAGGGACCAGACAACAGACGAGCCCAAAGCCCAGCCCAGTCGAGGCAAGATGAAAAACTGTCCAAGGATTTACCAGTCCTCCCTCCCACATGTGTTTAAAGGAGCAAAGCTCCACAAATAGGGCATGTGGCTCTCATGCGGATTTTAACCTTCCTCTTAGGTCCTAGCGTAGCAGCAAGGCCAGCTATTGCAGAGACCACAATGCAGTCAATCCAGCAGTCCATCAGCAGTGAGGTCCATGTAACATGATGATGTGGTTGGTGACGATCACCAAAAACTGAAGCTCCTTACGCCAGAGCTAACGGCATCACTGCTTTGTGAAGATGTGCCAGGCTTCCCTCTGCTAGGAGAGAGTTACTTGCAAAATACAGAGACGCGCTGTTAATATTGTAGAGCAGTATTATGCATAAAACACTTCAAAATAACATCAGAAGTGACAAGGTTGAAAAAGCATGTAGAAGTTTGGAGACGCCTGTCTTCAGGCTGCCCACATAACCTCTGTGGGTGCATGCACTGTGGTACAGACCTTAATTACATGAGTAATTTTTTCACGCTTTTTTTTTTCCCACAGGACACTGCTCCACTCCATGCACGCCTTGGTAGTACTCCTCGGTGAACAACCATATAGCAGATTTATTTTTTTTTCCTCCTTCATGCTCATCTGTGCAGCATCCACATGCTTTGGCTGAAGTAGTTGCTTTGATGACATCTTTTTTGTAGGTGAGGCTCTGTTGTCATTGCCGCTTTGCAAACAAGGAACCGGAGCACAGAGAAACGAAGGTCAGAGAATCTATTAATTTTGGGTGCCTGATGTGAAGTAGCCGGTGCAAGATACTCAGGGCTGTTGAAAGCACAGATTCCTCTCATGCTTTGCTTTATTTTCTTCCAACCCCCTGCTTCGTTCATTGCCCTCTTCCAACTTCTGCCTGTCGGGCACTCTAATTACGCTTTTTAAATTCAGATGCTGCTCTTGGGTTTCAAGTGTTTTGATCACTGGCAGAAAAGCTATTGCCGAATTCCCCTCTGCACAGTAAGTGTTCCCTTTTCCTGCAAGGTAAACAAGGAGTCAGGGAAGTTCACTGCAGGTAAAAAGCCACAGGTCTGGGAGGAAACAGCAGCTCAGCATTAAAACCACAGTACGCGTGAGCGATGTGAAGACCTTTTCACCTCTCCTACCCTCTGTGACTTCCACAGACCCCATCACAGAGTGAGAGTACCACAAAGAAGCTGCATCTCTAATAGAAGAACCTGCTTTTTACCTCCACTTGCGTCCACCGTTGCTTTCGCAGGGTGGCTATGGAAGGATTGTGTGTAGAGGAGAGAGCAGACCGCGGGCGGGATGGGAGGCAGAGGGAAGCTGGCTGCACTGGGCGTGTGTGTTCATTGTGTTTGGAATAGCTTGTACTAGTGGGACTTGGTTAAATGCCAGGAAAACCCTGAGGGTGAGGCTACACTGCTCCTCATGAGACGTTACCAAGCCCCTGGAGCCTTCAGGGACCAGCAGTACTGAACACTGTGTGCTGTCAGCTGCCCCGAGCACAGCCGTATCCATTCTCACAAGGACATGAGATGTCCTGGGCTCTTTTCAAGCAAGAGCTCCAGCACATCCACCTCTATTTCTGCCTGCAGAGTCCTCTCTCCAGGCAGGCTTTGGGTGACAGTGTCCTGTGTTCCACATCTGAAAATACCCTCTGGCCTCAGGACCTCACATGTGGCTTTGGCAGAGGAAAGCAATGGGATGGTGATGCCCCAGGCTGGCACCAGGGAGGATTTGTTTGGCTCCGTTATCCAGTGGCTTGTGAACATGCAAAGGATAAATGCCAAGTGCAGGACAGGAGCAGAGGAGCTGAGCACGGCGCCCATGAGCTGAGACCTGGGAAGGCCCCAGGGGTGTGGGTTTGGGCAGGGGGAAGCTGAGGAGTCGGGGGCAGGAGGAATGCTGAGTCACCATGGACCAATGCCTGGCTGGCTCCCAAGGGGACCTTGTGCACATCTGTCCGGGCTGTTCCCACTTCCACAGGGAGTTCCTGCACTCCTCTTTGCTGCTGCCTTCACCTCTGGAGCTCTGCATCGCTGTTGCTGTTGGAAACACTGGTATTTCATAAGCAGGCATGCAGGAGAGCTCGGGTCTGCAGAGACAACACAAAAGCAGCTTGAGGATACTCGGAAGCAGGAAAACCAATTATTTTTAATCAAACTCATAGAAATGTCGGGTCAAAGGAACATCTCGAATCCAGCCTCCCACTCAGAGCAGGACTGTAGCCAGGCTGTCAGCTGTGACTTGGTCTAGCCAAGCCCTAAAACCCACAAGGATGGAGGGTGCACCGGCCAGGGATCTCTGTCCCAGGGCAGTGGTACGTGGCCGCAAGAGCCTTTTCTACATCCAGCCTGAGCCTCCCAGTCCCCAATGTACAGCTCATGCCTTTTGTTACGGTCTGACATGATGGAGAGGAGTTGGGATGTGTCCCTGCAACCACCTTTTGCGTATTTGTAGCCAGGTCTTAGCTCACCCGTTGGCCTCCTTGGGGCTTTCTCTCCGCTATTAGCACCACTGGCTTGTGGCAGGAGCACAGAAACCCGCCTTTCAAACCCCACTTTGCTTTCCCAAAGCCAGGGCAGCAGCCAGAGAATCCGTGGGCAGACCTGGGGGGGGTCACCCACCCCACCACAAGCATCTCCTGTGGCACTCAGCGCTGTCTCCCGTGCTGGTGGCTTGCTGCACTTGAGGAGTCCAGATGGCAGCTTCCACCAGACTGGAGAGCTCCAGACTGCTGAACTGGGGTGATATGAAGCCCTGGATGGGGCATCTGTAGCTCAGGTGCCCTGGTAGACCTGATCTGGTCTCATCCAGAAGAGTGTCCAGAGCATCACATCCTGCCCTCGCAGCAGGGCTCATGGGGGGTGGGGGTGACACCAGGGGTGGGGCAGGAAGAGGAGTTGGAACCACCACTCCTGTTTTTTCCTCTTTCTAGAATCCATCCTACATCCCAGTTCATTCACAGGCAGTTTTGCAGGGGTACATCTGATCCAGACAGTCTCCAGCTGGGGTTCAACCCACTGGCACGTTCGTGGCCAAGCAGTGGCAGAACACAAGTAACTTCCCACTGACGTGCCAGGCGTGACGCCGTGCGTAGCATAAAACCCCCAGTATCACTGTGGCCTTTTTTTGCCCAAGTTTGACGCAACCTAAATAAGATCTGTGAAGCTTCAGGATGGAGAATGAGTATGAAGCTGTAAATCAGCAGCAACTTCACAGTAATTGCCATTGACACCAGCGGAAAAGAGCTTTCTGGAAGGAGAGGTGGAAGGGAGTCATTGGTGGTCCTTCATCTGAGCCCTTCCTCCGCGCTTCATGCTAGCGATGTGATTATTGCTTATTTTTTTCGCTTTTGATTTCACAATGAATGTGAACAGGGCCAGCCTAAATGCAAATAGGAGCACTTGGAACTTCTGCAGGGACCCCAGGGGAGGCTCCGACTGCCCCAAACTGAGTCACCAGCAGCCCCATGCAGGGGCAGGGAGGGCACAGGGCGGGGGGTGACAAGGCAGAGCTGCCTGTTCAAAAAAGGCCTCAGTTTCTTGGTTTGGTAAGGATAGAAAAATAAAAGTTGATGCTGCGACCTAGTGGAGAAAAGCCAGCCACGCAGATTTACAGCAGAGCTCATCCAGGCTTGGGGAAAGCAGAAGGTGATGTAATTTGTGCCTTGTAGCACTGGCTGGTGCAGACTGGACCGCTGCAAGCTGAGTTCCCCTCATTTTTATGAGATTCCAAATCTGAGAGCATGTTCTGTAACATATCCAAGTTTTCTAGAAAGTGCTTGGCTTATCACTAAATGACACTCTCGTGAAAAGGCTGTATACATCCCCACGGCCCACGTTCCACCTAGTGCAGTGCCAGCGTGACTGCAAACGGGGTGTCAAAGGGTCTGCTGCCAGCAGTGACCCTGTGGGATCCAGTCTGTGCTTGTAGCTATTTCATACAGCCCCAGGAGGAACTGGGATCGCAGCAGAGCCTGCTTGCTGGGTGAAATGGGGGGGAAGGGCCACCGGCAGGGGTGAGATGAATTGCCTCCTGCCTGGAGCTAGGTAAACCTGAGCTGCAAACTTAATGTGGTAGCATAGTCTAAAACTAGCTCTGAGGCTGGAGCAGCCAGACCTGGGGACTGGAAAATCCCCAAAACACATAGGCTTTAGGTCGATAATCATCCAAAACGGAGACACAAGCACTACCCAAGCTAAGGGCTGGTGTGAGTGGGTGCCAAACTAGGGCAGGGAGAGTGTGGTCTGAGAGGCACAGGGATGCTGTGCTCAGGCTTGGGGTCCACGCTGCAAAAAGGAGTCTGGAAAATGGGAAGGATTTCAGAGGAGAGCTTCAAGAGTGAGGAAAAGTTGGATAAACTACTCTCAGAGGGGCAAACGTGAGCTCAGTGTGTCACCCAAGCGAGGAGGATCGATCTCTGCCCACGAGTGCCATGTCCAAGGGACCCCAGTCCTGGGCTTGGCTCCTGTGGGTGGGTGGTCTGGAGAGCACCTAGTGACCAAACCCCTCTGCTGGGTCCCTGCGTGGGTTTGTACACCAGGAAGGCTTGACATGGGAAGGATGAGGGGGAGCTCCCTAGCTCTGGCTGGAGCATGGCCTTCTGCCTGGCCGGCATCCCTCTCACGCCGAGGGCTTTGGCAGAACTGAGACACCTCTGGGATTAAGGAACAGCTGAGCTGGGGATTTACGAACCTGTGTTTTGGCTTTAGGCACTGCAGTTGGCATCAAGCTGCCTAAATCCCCCACACACCACATCTCCGAGACTGCACTAGTTTTATCGACTCACAGACGGCTCCTTTGGATCCTGTGTGGGACCTGAGCCCCATGGCCAAAGCCACCCTGGCACTCGGGAGACCTTGTGCACAAGCGACAGGTCAGTTAAATCACAGCTACTGGCTTGTACCCCTTCCAAACAGAGAGGAGACATGGGAGAGACTGAAAACGGGAAGGGAGGGCACTGAGTGCTAACCCATCGGTGGATACTTGCAGCTGGTCCTGTGTGCTCGGCTGGGATCAGGGAGCCAGCAGCAGCCCTTAAGCCTGGTACAGGGATGCTGGCCCTGCGTCCCTGCTCACCACACGTGTCCTGCCTCCTGACTTTCCCCGTGCAAAACCTCCCCCATATTGCTGCTGCCTCTGGCCTGTGTGTATCATCCGTGGGGCTCATTTTGGCTCGTTAAAAATAGCGGAGCATTGTACGGGGGAGAAGGCAGGGAAAGAGGATGAAGGAGTATGGCCAAGAGTAGCAGCAGGAGGAAAATGAGGAGGAGGAGTGACGCAGCGCTGGGGGGGAGAGAGGAGCACAGCAGCTCGAGGCAGCTGCACAGAGCCCGGCAGCTGGACGCCAAAAATAAACCTCAACGGTGAATCAATTTGCTCTGAGGAATGGGTAAATCGGGGGAAGCAGCAACGAAAGGAAGCGGACAGGGTAGCTGATGAACTGAATATGCAGGAAAATCCACAGAGCAATGAATCACCTCCCCAAAAAGCCCCTTTTCCCGAAACAAGGCAGTGATGAAGCAGAAAATTGAGCGGAGACAGAAACAATCAATTATGTGGCAAAGAGAAGTTGTCTCCTGTTGAGTAAATATGCAGGAGTGGCCAACAAAAGGCAGGGAGTCAATGTGAGCACGCAGATAAATCCCTGGTGAGCAACCCACGGCTGTGGGGCCCAGCGACGAGAGGCACTGGGAGCAATGATTCGTGAATGTGCCCACCCAGCAAAGGAGCTGCAGGGCTGCCACTGGGATGCGGAGCGTGTGGAGATGCTCCCTCCAGATCTGCGTGCCTGCCCCCAGTGATGGGAGGACAGGGAGTTTTGGGCAAGGAAAAGTGGGCTGCAAACGTTGAGCTACACTGGGCAGAGGAAATGATGCTGGGCACTGCCATGTGATGGGTGGGGGGTCCCAGGGACTAGGTTACAAAGCCCTCTAAGCTCCAAAAAACATTTTTTGGGGATGGGATGAGGCACGCTTGGGGCATCACAGAGCCAATAGACATTGGGATCATTGTTTGGATCATCGAGCATCCATGGAGGATGATGAAAATTTAACAGAATGCACAGCCGAAGCTCCTTGAGGAGCTGTCTAGATGTTACGGCTATGAATGCATAACGTACAGTGATGAGAAGAGCTCAGAAACATTGTGGAGAGAAACAGGTTTCTTGAAGAAAATGCTTAATGCACAAGAAACTTTGGGGTAAAAAAATCTGTAGAGAGACAACTGGAGAGATTGCCTCTTGCAGAAAGCAAGGATTTGTTATTAGGACATGGCTGCTTTTGGCCACTGTAGGACAGACCTTATGTAGAGAAGCCAAAAGAGCTATTAGCCATGATTTGGAAATGTGTTTTGGGTGTTTCATCAAAAAAAGAAGGAATTTAGAAATGCTTTTTCCCAGCTGAGTGGTCCAGCCACTAGACTGGAGTCCAGCTCTGTCCCTGCCTTGTCCTAAGCCATCTCCTCATAGCTGCTCCATGATGCTGTTTTAGGAGAAGGAGTGTGGGCATAAATGGTTGAAGGAGTTTGGAGGTGGGCTCATACGTGTGTGTGAAGGGGTCACATCTCCCCTGTGCAGCTCCTCTCAAAATCGGTGTTTCTCAGCTGACCCTCTGCAAGGGCCACAGGCATCCCAGCACTGTGCTGGGGCAGAGACGGCCCATGGCCGGGCACAGGCAGAGGGCGTGGATGGAGAAATGAAGATTATTCATGTGGACGCAGAATCCTTCATGCCAAACTCTGTGCAACTCAGTGGGGATGGAGGTGCTCCCACCCCCATCCTTGGGGGACCTCCAAGCCCAAGGGCCACATCTCCACAGCCCGAAGGGCAGAGCAGACCTCTGTGCAGGTGCAGGAGCTGTGCCACAGCCTACGCTCCTGCTGATGTGAAGCCACGTTGTCACTAGAGGGAAGCAGAACCATGTGCACGGCGCTGTTGTGGCACTGCTGGCATCACCAGAGCTGCTCTGGGCCGGCAGCGTGGGGACACTGGGCAGAAGCACCCACCCAGCGCATCTTTGACTGCTGGAGCGAGGGGACGCCTTCCTCACCTCGGGCTGCGCAGAGCCCCGGGAGGGGTGGTGGAAGGAAGCCACAGGGAAAGGGAGCGGCTGAAGGGATGCTGGGCCACGCTGACTAGTTGCTACTCTTCAGGGGCATGTCTGGGTCCCACGTCCCCTGCCTGCAGTGCTGCTCACTGGTGGTGAGCTGGCATTGGCACTGGGGGCTGCAGCGGGGTTCAAGGACACCCCATAGTGCAGGATCATGGCCAGCAGGGTTGGCTGGGGGCTTGGAGCACGGTTGGCTCTGCAGGGGAGATGCACAGTGCTCCTGGGGACAGTGTGCTCGTCAGACTGAGCATCACTGGGCCACCACCCTGCCTGAAGCACAGCCCTCCTGGGACGAGTAACCAGAGGGACCAGGGTAGGAAGCAGGGGAGGCACGAGGTGGCGAGAGGGGGACAGGGTCCCGAATTGCCCTTGTCTGTGCTCAGCGCTGGCGGTGCTGCTGGTCACTGCACCCCAGGGAACGCGCAGGACGCGCATGGGAACCACATCGCCCACAGAGGAGGCGGGTCTCCAAGACAGCTGCTCTGGGACCTGGGCATTTTCTTCTCTATGAAGACAAGCAACCAAGAAAGTAATTTCCCCCTTCAGCCCTGGAGACGTGGAGAATTCCTCTCCTCTCCTGGTGTACTGGGCTTGTCTCCACTTACACCCTGAGCTCTCCGTGGGGCTGGCATGGCCACAGCCCACCTTAAAGCCCGTCCACATCTCCGGGGAAGGTTCACGTGAGTGTTCATCAGCTGCAGATCAGGATCATTTCCTGGCATGTTTGGAAATAAATGCATCTTGCACATGTCTCCCTTTGTCTACTGCTCCTGAGAGGTTTTTGACACAAAGTCAGCCTATTCACCAGCAGGTGCCAGGAGTTTAGTTCAATAACAGATTTTGCTGCCAGAGCTCTGCCCTTATCAGTACAAGCCTCCATCGTTGCAGTTCTCCCACAGCAGGTCATGCAGCCAGGAGATGCCAGGGCTTGCTGCTTTGGCCAGCACGAGACTGTAGCTGTCTGCCAGCCTGACAGAACAGAGGTGAATTTGGTGTTTTCCTCAACCCCACCTCTCCTGCAGAGAAATTTCAGGGCATCTTATTAGCTAGACCCTGCCAGAGGAGCTCGGTGACAGGAAACCAGTGATCCCTTTGCAGGAGATGAGGCAGAAGAATGCATGTGGTGCCTCTAGGAGAAGGCAGGATGTCAGCAGAAAACACAAACTGACAATCAATATCAGCTTGAATGATCAGAAATTGTGTTTCTCAGTTAGTGGAAGGAGCACACTCCCTCTGGTCCCACCAGCACGTTGCTCAACAGCCATTGCCCAGGGCTGTATCTTCAGGGCATCTCCCTGGGCAGCCACCAGCAAGATTATTCCCATTCACCAACGTGCCTGTTGGGTTGAATACTCGATGGAAACCTTCTAATGACAGAAACCTTAATGGTGTCATGCTGTGAAAGAAATAACTGTGGCTTGGGGTTTTATACCTCCAGATCTTTCTCTTGCTTGTTAGCGTCAGAGCCACGCTGCTAGTGTTTGCTCAGCTGGTTCCTGGGTGCAAAGAACGAAGCGGAGAGGTGCAGCACTGGGGTCGGGGCTCGGTGGTTATTTGCTGGGCTGCAGGTGGTGATGCCACAGGTGGGGAAGGCTGGAAGAGAGCCCAGGCACTTTAAGCCCAAGGGGAGGAATTTACATCGGAGATACCCCTACTGGCCCTTTCTGGTGGCACTTTCCAATGTGTGACCAAAGGAGACAGTTGGGAGGGCAGCTAAGCGTGGGGGGCAAGGAGTATCACTGGGAGAGGGGGTGTTACAGCGGGTTTGTGGTATATAAAAAATCATTACAATTAGGAAATAGGCTTGTTTGTCTGCTATTAATTGCTGTGTTGGAAACAGGAGGTGAAATATTAGCTGTTGTTAGGCCTTTAGCTCAACAGCTAAAAATTACTGCCAGCAGTAGTAATTTGGGTGAGGATGGAGAGGCAGCTGGGCAACATGGCTTGCCCAGGAGGACAGAGAAGAGGCAAAAAGGCAATAGCAGGACAAAAACCAGTGTTGTATTTTGTTTCTGAGAATTGGAGGTCCCTGTAACCCCAGAGGGTATTATTGTCCGCTGGAGCAGCAGCAGACCAGGTGACAGGCACAAAGAAGGATGTGATATTGCGGTGGTTCCAATGGTGATGGCAAAGCAGAGAAAAAGAAGTACTAATGAATGCCTTGTTTTTAAAAGGAACTTTCTTTCTCCCCATTAGTGAGAACTTCCTGCAGCAAAAACAAGTGCAGCTGCTTTTTTTTTTCCCTCTCTCTCTCTCTTCTTTCTTTTTTTTTTTTTTCTTTCTCAGAAAGAGGCGTCTGAACCCTTTTGCTCTTTGAGAATGAGCACATTGAAAACTGGTTCTGTGGTACTGCGCTGACCAACTCCTGTACAACAACTCCTGTACAACGCAAGGGCCGCTTCATCCTGGCTAACAGATCCAAGTCACCAGCCAAACCAAACCCCTGAAGCCTCTTGGTCCCCATGCTGAGTGGCCGCCGCAGCCTGGGACAGCAGGCAGGACGGCTGTTGGAAAGACTTCTGCTCCTCTGGTTCCTACCAGAGAAGATTTAAGGACACAAATGTCAGTCAGCGAACGCCCTTGCTTTCTACTCCAATGTAACAGCCCTCTTGGTCCACCTCAGTATGGGGGGTGGGGTGGGGGGTGTTAGCTGCAAGTAACCAAGGGACAAAGCAGGGAGAAAGACCTACTGAACAGGTAGCTCTGTGCCTTGCTAAATTCAGGAAAGACCACGTGGATGTGATTTAACTGCCAATCCAGGAAGGCTGGAGCCCAAATCTGCTTACACTGGCCCACTACAAAGAGGGGCAAGCCATGGTCTGCTTGTCCCATAGACCTTCCACCTCTGGAAGAATGAATGCTGAGGCTCCAAGGAGAATAAAGTGAGAATAAATTCTGCTGGTCTATCAAGGTAGCTGTTTCAGATTCATGAGCTACTCAAACTGGATGTCACCTGGAGTGCTGCTTTGAACCACAAGGTCTGTGTTGAAGGGGGTCATTTCTGGCAAGACAGACAGCTGGATGGGGCAGGAATAACATCTGGGCTTCTGACATGGAGACAAGTCAAACCCCTAAACACAGCCCTGAAAGTCAGCTGAGGGAGATGGGGTGAATGACCCAGGCTGGAGCCCAAGGCTGACCCACGTGCCCATGGCCTTGCCTCTGCCCAGTGACAAATGGGCTGTTGACACAAGGAAGAGCTGAGAGCAGACAGGATGACAGGTACCGGGAAAATAACAATCATGCAGCTAATCATGGGTTTGAACTTTTTGAAACTGTAGATGAGCTGTTTGGTGAAGTCTCAGCTATCTGCCTATAATGTATCTGATGAATACATACCATGTAGAAGCATCTCTATAGTCTCTGCTATATATATAGATACATGATACATGAATAAATATATTTATATTAATAGTATATCTAATATATGAGTAAATGTATGGTGAGGTTAAAGGTAGGGAAACTGAAGCCAAGGTTGTAGGGGACTGGGAGGGATGAAGGAAGGGAGGAAGACATCGCTGTGAGGTCCAGGGGGGACAAGGAGGAGAAGAGAGGCAGACTAAGAAGATTCAAAGGGAAGAAGAAAAGGCTGGATGGAGACCACAGGGGATTTTATAGACAGATGAATATTTGTGTCTTATGTTGCTCCTGTGGCTCCCAGACCTTCTGAAGAGCCTCAACCTCAGATGACAATGGAGGTGAGGGCTCTCTTCCTGCACTCCTCTCTAGTGCTACTCTGGGCACATCACTGGGGGATGCTGAGATGACACAAGTGTCCAGATTCCCACATCCTAAGACTTAAAGTCCCCCAGGTGCCTCCCGCCATGTGCTGGTCTGGAAACTGCTACGAGTTTGACTCTTGGATCATGGATCCCTTTTCAGGGTGGCTATGAGTGTTGCCACTTCAACACAGAGCTACTGAAGGAGGTTGTTTGTCTGCTGACAGCTGCCTAAAAATGACCAGCCTCCTTTCCTTGGATCCCATTTGTTTTCCTCTCGCCCTCTGAAACAAAGGGAACCCACTGGAGGCCTCTGTGACAGAAGGGTAGTTTTTCCAGAAACTGTCTCTGCTGCCTCCAGTTATGGATGCATTTTTTTAGGTGTCCGAGCCAAATTTTGATGACCCCTGAACTGGTGATTGAAAAGGAGGACTTTGCAGGGAGGCATCTACCCACAAGTGAGAGTGTCTTACTCACCCACCGTGGTCTACAGTCTTACACGTTCAAAGAAAAGAGATGTGAAAGTGGCACCAAGGACTGGTGTCTCTGGCAGATCCAGACAGCTAAAACATGGGGTGAAGTGAAAGAAGAAAGGAGCTCTGACTCAGAACTGCCCTTCATTGCTGAGCGTTTCCCAGAGGCCTCAGGGACAGCAAAAAATGTCTTCATCACGGCTGTCGGGAGAGATGCAAGTGAGCTGAAGGACTTTGGGGAAGATTTGTCTTCATTTCCCTCATCTAAAGACCAAATCTACGGGGGAATTACAGCAGCTGCAAAGACATTAAACTGAAAGAAACTGGCAGGGATTAATCGTGGTCTTTTAAACATTTCAGGAGGATGTTGGTCAGAAGTGTATCAGATGTTGTTTAATCGGGCAGCTGTGGAGTCTTTCACACCTTCAGGGCACATTTTCCCTAGTTACTAATTTTCAGGGTAGCTGAACAAGATTCAGTTTTATGACTTGGTGGTGGGAGGAAAACATCTCCAAAAAACTGAGTCATTTGAGCTCAGGCACACAGTAAATCAGCGGGGAACTGGAGCACAGCCATAAGATCAGTGATAGAGACCTCAAAGGTCATCACATTCATTTCCCAACCAAACCCAGAAGTCATTATGCTTGTGTTGTACCCGAAGGTTGTCCCATAATGGAGACCCTACTGCCTTCCCAGAGAGCCAGTTCCAGTACCTGGAAAATTAGAGAAACCTTCCTAGTGTCTAACCCAAATTGCACTGAGTCTTGCTTAGCTTAATCCGTGGTTGTCTCATCCAACATGGGCAAGGAGAGCTGGAGCCAGGTGTGTGCCTGATGGCTGCTGCCAACCCTCCAGAGTCTCCTTTTAAAAAGTAATATATTTTTTCAGCTGTGCATCACGAGTTGTGCTTTTCAGAACGGAGATCTCTCACTCCTGGATTCCTCCTGGCTGACTCGTTTTGTTGATGGAGGTGTCCAAAACTCAGCCTGCCGCTCTAGCTGGGGCCTTGCTGGTGTTGATATTGGGATGGCATTTGCATCTTTGAGGAAGCTCATGTCAAAAGGTCATATCATGATGCCATTGCATACTGTACCATGGCGGACTATAGGATTCACTACCATCACAGCCAGCATCACATCCCCACCAGATACCAACAGCTTTAGGCACCATAACTTTCAGATTAGCACTGATACCTACAATTACTGGTCCTGTGCTCTGCCCTCCAACAGCTGCCCAGGTTGATCTGACCCTATGGTACCTCTGTCTCTATCCGATCCATTGCACTTCTCAGATCTTTGTTAACTCTAATTGTGGGTGTAGGGTGGGAATAACAGTGCAGGATGGTGTGGAACAATTACTTGATGTGTCTTGAAGGCTCTCTTACCAGGCATATGAATTTCAAGATGGGTTCCCCCCCTGAATATTTCTGTTATTTGTTTTGATCACTTTAAGTAATAGTCTCACTCCCTCACATCTTTGGACTCCTTTCCTGCTTGGAACAGTCTGTGAATTTAATAAGGATATGGTCTCCTCCATCAGCTGAACTACCAGTGAAGGCACTGAACAGGACCTTGGACAGACTTGGTGGAGACCCATGTCTATGTTCTTCCAGTCTGGTGTGGACCAATGAAAGGCAGCTCCCTGGGAGCACTCTGCAGCACTTCCCACATGTATCCCGGCACACTGCGTCAGCCTTCAGTCTCTCAAATAATGCCACAGGAGACATGATCCGATGTCTTTGTAAAGAGAAGCGACGTGAAATCATGTGCATCGCCCTCACCCGCAATGTCTGTTACCAGATCACAAGAGGAAATCACAGTGGTTTGAGAAAGCCTGGTGTTGACAAACCTCTCTCTCCTGTTACTTTCCAGGTGCTTGCAGAAATTTGGTCTCAGCAGTGTTTCTGGAATGAAATGAAATTCATCCTCTGAGTCCATAGGTTCCAGGATCCATCTTTTCCTCCCAATCCTTTTTTTTTTTTTTTTTTGGGGGGGGGGATAAGCATGACTTCTTCCCTTTCTTAATCTGAAAGCATCGCCTTACCCTGCTCAGGTTCCCCAAGACAACTTCTAGCAGCGCTTTGTAAGTATCTCACAAGGGTCCCTTGAGACCCAGGCAAGCTGAAAGCATCTGCTGCTTCTGGACACTTTCAGCTTGTAGGTATCACCTGTCCATAACCTTCCCCCTGCACCAAGCAGCAGATCAGGGCGCCTCCTGGTCATATTATGAGGGTCAGAGCACATAAGAAAGGATTTCTCCTTGCCCCAGATAAGCTTTGTGTTATGTTTTGGCCTTTCTGATTTAGTCCCAGCATGCTCAATACAAGGATGCTCGGGTTTTGGAGCTGACCTAGTTTCTACTTTCTATATGCCACCTCCTGATGCTGAGGTCGATGAAGAGCCTGAGATTTACTGTGCCTGTAACGATGCTCCTTTCCTTCACTTTAGAGAACTTTCTACTTGAGATGCCATTATTGTTTATTTTAAATTGAGTCAAGCAATTTTGCTTCTCCTAAAATCAAAGTCAAGCACTCAGGCACACTTGTGTTCAGCTACAAGTAGTTGTAAATCTGAATTTCAAAACTCTTCCAAAGCAGACACTTGTAAAGAACAAAAATAATGGTTAGTTGTAAAATCATTCACTAAGGGAAAAAGGAGATTCGGGGACCTAAAATAAAGAGCGAATTTGTGTGTGTTATTTCCTCTGTTGCCTGTCTCGTGTAAAAAAAATAATAATAATCTTTTCAATTATGAAATTACGGAGCTGTCCTGAATTGCAGCTTGTAGCACAAGAAGGCTGACCACCTCCTCTTTGAAGTGCCGATGCGCTGAACATTAAATCAATCTTCAGCTATTTCAGTAACAAACACATACAGGATTTACAATAGGAACAAAACAAAACGAAAAAAATCCAGCAGCAAGGGCAGCCAGTGCAGTTAGGTAATGCAGGTAGGCATGCATTGCCCAGGCTTGTGGCTGCGTCTACAATAATGAGGCTGTTGTGAGTAGATGGGACAGGCAGCTGCCAGCAATGGGATACGCTGGGTTGAACTTTTCTGGAGGCTGGCAATGGACTAAATGTCCTTTCCAGGTCCATCTGCTGTGCAGTTTGGGACGCTTACAAGCTCCCAAGTGTTCTGTGTCGGTCATATCGAGGAAGGGAGGCTGAGGCAGAGGATTTGTGAGTTCGCAATGGTCCTTCGGCAAGTGCCCGTCAAAGCTGAGATCCGAGCTCAGGAAATCCTGGCTCTTGTTCCTGCAGCTGGCGAGGTGTTTTTCATAACAGCAGAGACAAGTCAAAGGAGGACCAGATCTGACATCTCTCATAAAGAATTCCCCCTGTGTTTGCAAGTTAAGCGAACACCACGGTGTTTTGCCAGTGGAACCCAGTTGCAGTTCAGCTCTTTCTGACTTGGGTAGCTTGGCTCAAAGATAAAGAGCATTTCTGCTTTGGGGTGCGGATCCAAGACGGCTGGCTTGTTGCGCTCGTGTGAGTCCCCAGCCGAAACCCAGGCGCTGCGGTTTCAGTAACCGCCACGTACGTGGAAGCGCCGCATCACTTCCTACGCGCGACGGCACAGCGCTATCTGGCACACGCTGCACACAACCACCTTCCTGTGCCGGAGTTGCTGATGCTCAGCAGGGCAGCTTTGCTGCTCCTGCGATCAAAATAACTGAAAAATGGCCCAGCTCTGCTTTCCCATTCTCAACGCACCGCAGAGAGGTGGTGGCTCCTGGGGAAAAGCCCCTTCCCCGCGAGGCACCACGGCGCCGTGCAGAGTGCGGGGTGCTGGGCAGGCTGCTTGCCTCCTCCTGTGCGATGTCTTTGGAGTGCCCTGGATGGCATGAATTGAAATCCACATATTAAAAATAGCCAGTTTTTTGGAAAGTAAAACCTGGTTGCTTTGTGTTTGGTTGTTGATGTACATTGTTGAGAGCCTGGCAGCTTTTGGGCTAGGAAGGTGGGACTTTCAGGATGGGTTTGGTTCAAATAACAGAGTCAGGAAGCAAAAAAGTCCAGAGTTTTTGCTACCTTGTGTCTGTGTGTGTTTTGCCCTTGAACATCACTGGGCAGAAAGTAGATAAAGAAATTCTCCGTACTGTCTTTTTTTTTCCCCCTTTCAGTTTATCAATAATGATATCTAACCTTATTGGAATTAATTGCAATAGTGAAACTGAAAAATATTAACTGTGATGTTTGTAACTTGCACTGAAATTTGTGTCTTCTACTAGAAAGTCTGTCCATGACTACTAGAGGAACCAATAAAGCTACAAGCTTTTACCTGACATTAGTAAATGTTATTTACTATATTCAGGGACAGATTGTTCCTGCAGGCCAATTTCTTTGGATGACTGAGAATAAACAACATGCAGCCTTTTAAAGGCTACCTAGATGAGATGCCTGAATGGATGCTAAATGAAAATAATTTGAAGCACGAAGGAGTCATTTGAAAGTAAATAACATCTTTAAGTCTGCTCCTCTATTTTCTCTTCCAAACATTTGAGTGTTTTCCAAGAGCAAAAATAAAAATTCAATGTACAGCATGACATGCAGAGAAAGAATCTCAGATGAGCAGAAGACTTCATGTTGTAATCACTGACGAATAGTACCCAAATAGCTGGAAGGCATCTGTGATCTTTAGGAGAGATGAGCTCTGTAATGGAATAATGTGGCCAAGTGTTGCCTTAGGTTACAATAAAGAGGGGTGTTACCTGTTTTAATCCTGCAGAAGAATTATGTTTTGAAAGGGTGATATTAAATAAACACATGGATTTAAATGGCAGGTTTGTGCCGCTAACCCCAACATGCTTTCCAAATAAAGCATCCACAGGGGATATCCAGAAGGGTGAGAGTGGTACAGAAAGAGTTGTGTTCTCAGCGCCGTGTCCTGTGGCACACCTCCCAGGATACCGTGTTGGGGCTGATGGTAGTGGCTCTGCATTTAGCAGAAACTTTTGTTACCTCCAAAAAAAAACCTGGGGAGTATCAGCCAATGCATTTTGTGCCTATTTCTGTGATTTAGGTCTGCAGCAGGCTTCAAAACAAGAACCAGGACATAGAAACCGAGCTCTAAACCTGGTGTTTTCTACCTTCTTCTTGCTCCAGCCTTACCCACGTTGATCTGTATTTTGGTCTTATTTGGAATAACTCTCCAGATTTCTTTCATAATGCCCATGGGTTTATAAAGATCTGCCTTTTGACGTTTGAGGTTGGATTTGACTCCACGCAGACTCCCTCCACCCCACCTCCTTTGTAACCATAGGAAGGTGGTTTCTTTAACAGACACTTCTAGTTTTTTTGCAGATACAGGAGTGAAAGGAAAAGGGGGGGGGGGGGGGGGGGGGGGGGGAGGTGGGGAAGAGATGTAGGTGGCAAATTCCAGGTCAATCTCATTCATTGCTCCTGTGGAATCAGCACGCACACATCAGAGACACAGAGACCGTTGTGGAAAGGCTGAGGTTGGAAGGGAGCTCTGGAGAGTCCGGACTTTTCCTTGCAGCAGATATAATGTCAATGCTAGATCAATCTGCTCGAGGTTGACTCCCTCCCGAGTTTTATGATGTCTCCAAGAACTAACATTGGAGAGTTTGAGCAAGCCCACCCCTTTGCCTCTAGTAACTCCACCATGAGGTTGGCTGCTTCTTGTTTAGGGTTCCCTACTCCCAGCAAATGCAGCTGGCGGCATTCGCTCATGCTTTGCCCAGGCACAACAGCCTGTACTCAGAACTGGTGAATCTGACTGTTTCTACCAAAGCAACCAGGAGATCTGGTGAGGGCAACCAGGTGTGGTCCAGCCCTGAAGATTCAACGTGCAGAAACATATAAAAAAACCCTCCAAAAATTTATTACTAATGTGATCTGCCTCTTATCAGCCAGTCTGGACTTCAAATGCATCTCCTGTAAACCAGTTTTGCTGTGCTGGTTTCCTCGCTGGTGTCAGCAAATACTTCTGCTTTTGCTTTTCAAGAGCAAGACAGCCTCTGGTTAGATCCATATGGTGGACTGCAGGTCGACCACCTTGCCCAGACACAAGGGTGCTGCTGCTGCCCAGAACTTCTCTAACCTCATCAGCTGCCTCCTCTGCCATGGCAGATATCCCCTGCTGGGAGATGGGTCCCGGCAGTCAGTCCTTGCTGTGAATTTTGTGTTCTAGGGAAGCACCTTCACCTTCGGAAAGGCATCAAAGAGCCAGCTGAGGTGAGGTCTGGGCTGGTTGCGTGCAGGTTTCTGCATTTCCCTGCTGGATTCCTGTCTGCTTCTGTTTAAGGAAAACCTTTGTTCATCACTGAAGAATTTGCCTGTTGTTATGGTTCATTTCCTCACCTTGCTCAAGTTTGATCTGTAGATCCATCAGCCCTCTGTGTTCCCATTCCTCTGTCTCCTACTTGGAAAGACAGGTGCTGCCCGTATACAACACTTTCAAAACCATGTTGGTGCAGAAGCCCACAAAACAGAGGAAACGCTGAATTTAGCTTACCACAGTTCGTGACTCACCACATCTTGTTGACATACCCCTGGAAATACCCATTTCAAATTTCCCCACTTGCTTATTATGGACGCCGGTATATTTTTATAGTAAACGTGTTCTCCGCCTGCTGGTAGTGAGAATGAGCACTGAGTTCTGCATCCATCGCCTCAAAACTCTGGATTTTCTCATGCATCCTATTGGCAATGGCCATATTGCAGAAAGTGGTATGTCCAGCAGAAAACCAAGCCACAAGGGAAGTGTCACTAGTCCTCTTGGGTTGTGCTCAGCTCCCTGAGGTCATCTCTTTGGGCTGAGCTACAGGGTAGGGCTGCATCACAAGGGGAGGAGTCAGCCTAGAGCAAGCATAAGCTGACGCTCCACTGCATCCATGAGCTAGCTCTTGGTCTAGCAGGGGGTCTGACTCAGAGCAAGTCACCTGCACAAAGAGCTTTTGACTTCACTTCTCAAGCACCCCAAATTTGCATCTAGCCCATAGCTAGTTTAGCATGAACTTATCTTCACAGTAGGTGTTCTTCTGGCGCTAACAGCTATTTGGGGCTTGGGGAACATGCAGAGCACTACTCTAAACTCAGGCAACCCTGCCAAGAAGTAAAAGAAAAATAACTCTGCCCCTTACCCCCTGTTGTCTTCTTCAACCCCATCAGATTACTGAATCTAAGAACACCAAGACTGAATTGCATGAGGTGCATCCTTCCCTCCTGTTCCTTGCTATGCTGCTTATTTTTCTGTTGTGCTCTCCAGAGAACATCCTGTCATGCAGGAAAGGTGATGCAAGTGCAGCAGGTCCTCCTAGAGGGTTATGAAACTCCCCTGAAATTCCTGCTGGACTGCCATACCAAGGTCATGAGAATGAATGAGGAGGGGCTGTTTGCGTCAGAGACATAAGGACAGGGCTTTGGAAAAGGATAGCTTTTGTATTTTTTATGTTAGGCTTTGGCTAAATGATATAAAATAGACATCACGTATGTAGAGATAGCAACACAAAGTGGGGCTCATCTCGTGTAATTTTAGAGGTGGAAATCAGAGCTTGTCACCCTGGGATCCCTTATAGTCATCAGAGAGAAATAAGCACTTTTCTAATATAATACACTTCATCTGCCTGGTGTGAACTGTGCCCTGGAAATGTGGATTCATCGTTTATTGACTCTAAAGGGAGCGCTGAGAAGTAGCTCTTCAGCAGGATGAATCCTGCTTAGCCATCAGCTGAGCTCTAGGAACACATCTGGGAGTCTGAGTCATTTTGACAGGGCGAGCTAGGAGAGGGTTGTTGCAATTGTCTGCCTTAGTCTGGCTTCAAGGGCCAGTTTCTTGCGAATACAGCTTCATCAGGAAATGTTCCAGGATTCGAGTCCTAACTACTTTCTTCACCCACACATCACGATGCAGCAGTGGGCCTCTGTGTCTGAGTGCTGTCTCTTTGTTCCCACTGCTCCTCAGCTTATATGGCAGATGCAAATTTTAAGTAGCAGGTAGTAGAGAGCAGATTTCATTGATTTTAGATTTAATCGAGTCTTTAACGTCTACATCCTTGAAAGGCACTTGGAAAACTTTTAACGTCTCAGGCACTCAAAATGCAAAGGGTTTCACGCTGACCTCCCACCATATGCACTCAAGGTTGGCTCATGCTCCTCGTCCACTGTAAGAAA
Organism: Falco punctatus; assembly: GCF_963210335.1. Classification (NCBI taxonomy): domain Eukaryota; kingdom Metazoa; phylum Chordata; class Aves; order Falconiformes; family Falconidae; genus Falco; species Falco punctatus. The sequence continues at coordinate 63,843,271 of NC_137585.1, forward strand.
AAACATCACCCCATGGCTGGGAAGAGCAGGCCATTTCCTCATGCTCTCTTAAAGACAGATCCTAACTGAAACTTAGTCACTTTGTTGAATGAACTCCTAAGATCAACCTAAGTGGCATTTTAGCACTTAATATCCAGTGGTTTTATCACCTTCCTAAAAGCTAGGTGTTATGTCTGAATCCTTTTATCACAGATATGTTCAGGAATCGATGAGTGTGACCACTAAGCAAGATTTATGAATGAAGGATCTGTTTACTTAGAAGTCTGGATTTTTCAATAATGGCAGAAAAGTCACAAAAATACAAGATGACAAAACACATAGTTAATAATATACATAACAGGAGTAAGTTTTCCACTAGCAGCTTCAGCATCTCCGAGGGCTTTCTCTTAAATCACAGCTTCTGTCTCTTAACAGAAGATGATGCCTGTGTATCGGCAGGATCTGCCACCCTCCTACGATGCAGCATTATCATGTCTCATGAGCACTGGATGACTGAAGCTGACATCTTCAGAGGTGGCTGGCTCTTCCTGCCCTGCCGCATCCCTGGGCTCAGGGGATGCCAAGTCTGGCAGAGAACTCCCAAGTCACAGTCCCTGAGCAAAGGGGATGCTCTGCCTAATGAGCAGTGAGGCTTTTCCTCTGGAGTTTGGTCTGACATAGTTCTGCTCACAATCAACAACCTGATTTCCATGTAGAGTGATCCAGCAGCCTAACTGGAAATCTTCATGTTGACGTAACTGCTAATTACCCTCGGCATAATTAACGTGCAGTAACGCAGCCTGTGTTCATTGCAGAGAGGGCCAACCTGTGGCTCCCGAGTGGCTGAAGCACTGTTCTCTCACCGTGGGGTGATTTTGCATGGCTAGCAGAAGAGCTGGGTTGGTGCAGAGACCATTGGATATCATCAGTCTCTCCTTACGGGGGGAGATGAGCTGATGGGGTCTCATCTGTTTGGTGTCTATCCTCCAAATTGGTGTCTATTCTCCAAAGGAGCCTGAACCAGGAATCTGGAAAAGTGCCCTCCTCTTGGCTGTCTGAGGTACGTGGTGTGGGGTTTTGTGGCTTTGGGCTGTAGAAAGGGTTTAATGTACAGCTCTCAGGACCAGGGAACCTGGCTATCTCCTGCCTTGTTTGAATTTTCCAGATAATACCTGAGTGTGTTGGGGCAGGGCAGGGCAGCAGGGGGAGGAGATGGGAGGTGCATCTACCATAGGGTCATAGAAATGCTGGTTGGCAACAGCAGCTGGAGGACTCCAACTCACCCCCTGCCTGAAGTGGAAGCCCTGTCAGCTCTAAACTGGCTTAGCCATGGTTCCATCCAGCTCAGCCATGAGTCACCTCCACAACTCACCATTTGTCATTTCCCAACAACCTGTCGCCGCAATGTGCTACCCGCCTAGAGGCATTTTGCATCCTGCTGTCCAACCTGCACTTCCCAAGCCACAGTCTGTGGCTGGTGCCTTTTGTCATCGTGCCTGGCTCTACCACGAAGAGCCTGGCATCCTTGTCATTAGCAGCTGTTAGGTTGTCCTTCAGCCTCCCCTTTGCCAGGCTCAGCCAGCCTCAATCCCTCAACCTTTTCCAAAGATGTGTGCTCCATGCCTCAGGCCGCCTTGGTAGCAGACCTCAGGGCAGCTTCAAGCCAAGTCTCAGCAGGATTTAGGATTCCCACATACATGGTGAAATCCTGGCCCAAATACACAAATGTCTTCCAAGTAGAGAAATCAAAGGAGTCTTAATAAACAGGTTGTATTATTAATTAAAGATATTTCATCCTTTTAAAAATATGTGAAACCACAGCATGGACTAGTTTCTGTATAGAACAGCGTGTTTCTGAAGTCAAAGCACAGTTGAGAGTGTTGCCATAGCTTATGAAGAAGTGTGCTGTCATCGCTGCACGGTGGAAGGAGGGAAATCCCACAGGATCAGGCTCCAGATAAAGCTTTAATGTCTCGGGACTTCCATTTTACCTGAGGAACAGCTGCAGCCTGTGAGATACTTTCCAGTCCAGCCTCCTGCCCGTGGATTTCCCTTGCTGTCACCGAGCCCAGCAGCCCGCCAGAGCAGGGTGCTGGTGGTGGTGAGTGACCCGCTGCCCATAAAGATGAGCAAAGCTCGGAGGAGGGGGGCTGGGACATACCCCAGGCCTGCAGGGAAAGTGCATCTGCTCACAGAATCGCCCTGGGAGGCTGTGCTGAAGGCTGGGGCTGACTGCTTTGGGTACAGCCACAAAGCTGCCATGCTGCTAAGTTGAATGAGGGAGCTCTTCAAGGGAGAAGCAAACTGGAGGGACGGAAGAAAGGGGTCTGACAAGCCCTAGAAAATGCAAAAAGACAGATCCTAGATCTGCCCTTCGGTGCTAATCTTTTGTGACCTAGGCCACGTGCGGGGGCATTGCTAGGAGGATCTAGTCAGGAGTGATCCATGCTTACAGACCTGAATGCGCTTGGTCCCTGCTTTTCCTCCCACAAGCGTACACGGCCTCCATCCCTGACCACCCAGCCCTGGCCTCGCTGGCAGGATTCCCCCATCGATTCAACACTTGCCTTTTTTAGTGCAGCACCATAAAATCAGCCTGAAGCCAGCAGCCCTCCTCGCCCTGAGCCATGGGGTTGAGTTTCTTGCAATCTGAGCAAACAATTATTTTTTTTTTTCCGTGAGGAAACCAATCTGTCTGACATAACCTAGAGTGCATCTGCAACCATTCTAGTCCACAAAAGGTGTTAAAATGCAGTAAGTCTTTGCTGATTTTCATACCACAGCACAAGCACTGAGCTTCTTCCTGGGTATGTGGGAAAGAGCTGCTTCAAGACCCAGAGACGTGACCCCAGTGACAGTGTGACTGGGCTTGCAGTGCTTTACTGGATATACCCCAAAACCAGAGTCACCAAGAGAGGGGGTGGATTTAATGTACAAAGCTTTTAAGTATCTACAAGTCAGACATCTGTAACCAAGCTATCAGATTTCACTGCCTTTATACTCAGCAGAAATAAACGCTTTAATTTGAACCATTTTACATTTGCTTAATTGAGGCTTACACTAACTCATCTCTGGAGACACCTTTTTCTCTCCATTGACTATAAAGTGCAGGTTTGGAAATCTCTTTTTCAACTGCCTGAGTTAGGATGAATGAATATAGAGGTTTTGGGGATGGGCATGTCTTACAACCTTATGTAAGATTATTTTAAGACTTGCATGTGTCATAGGTACAAACACAGTGCTCTTCTTTTCCTTCTACATCAGTGTTACCGCACTGCTTTTGCTGTCCACGATGTACCTCTGCTCCCAAGCAATTCTCCTGCTTTTTCCTTGCCATTGTCTCTTCATCCATCAACACCCAGCCCACAGAAGCACTGGTGTGCATCTGTGACGAGGGATTTCAGTTATTGCCTAATCCTCCCCAGCGGACTCTGTGCTGCTGCACAAGAATCAGAAACTGAAAATAACAAATTTTTGGTCTCCAAAGCTGAATGAAACTGAAAGAGTGAAAGTAACCACAGGCAACCAGACAGCTCTCAGCTGGTTAGTGTTTGCAGCAGGGTGGTGCTTCATCGGTGACAAGGGGGAGACCCCACTGTCACTGAAGTGTTACTTGCTCTGCACGCACAGGGACCGTGGCACTCAGTCTGGTGGCGTTAATGTAACTGAAGTTACCCAAATCACATGCCAGCTCTTTCAGCTGAACCGTACTCTATTAAAACCACTGTTGATCCTTACGGGGAAAGGATGGATTGAACACATTTGTCTCCAAAATGCAAGGATTGCTATAAGCCAGCATTTGGCATGTTGCATGGAAGAACAGCTCAAGGTAAATAGTTTAAAATGGATAATACACACCTGGTCTCCTTGGAGGGATTAGACAACCTAGTAAGTCTTTTATATCTTTCTGTTTTCCCTGCTTTTTCTCCATCAATGTGATAATTTTCACATGCCCCTGGATGAGGGTTGTGGTGTTTGCATGGGAGAGGGGCCACGTTCCTTAATGGAGAGCTGTGTGGCAGAGCTGCTTTGAGACCACGTCTGGGACCCTGGGGAGGGACAGAATCAGCAGCTGCTGCCTTTGCCAGGCACCTCAAATCTTTGGTCTGATCTAGGTCAGTTTTTGAACCATGACTTGAAGCCTACACTCATCTGAACACCTGGCAAAGGTGAACATACTTGGCATAGCAGTAGGGTGAGACAGGCATGTCTCAGCATCCTGGTTGCTACAAAAGAGTCCGCTGGCCTTAGGTGTCTGCATTCCCTCTCTGTCCTCGCTCCCATCAGCAGAGTAACTCCCAGAACCAGAGGTGACTCACAGGTCAGTGAGGATGGCATGTCCAGCATCCGGACATGTTCAAGTCCTGCCTGTGGCCATGGGATGCCAGGATCTTTGCTGCCCTCTAAGGAGAACGGTCCAGAACAGCATACATCATCTCATTTCACATGCCCAAGCAACATTTCTCTTCCTTACATTTTGTTTTCTCATGCCCATTTGGCTTCTGCTGCTGTGATTTACCCCTTCCTCAAGACCTGCAGTGCTCAATCTACTTAGCATTTCTGTGGCTATTTACTTGCTTCTTCCATGGGGACCAAAGTCTCAAGAGAAGGCTTTGGTGGCACCTCTTTTTCTGCAGTAGTAGTGCTTTTCTCACTGCTTCTGGTTCAAAATCCTGGCTTTCCTACACTGCAGTCACAAGAGGTATTTTCATTTCCCTGCATTTCAACAGCTATCTCATAGCTTGCCCTGCTTTGAGCAGGAGGTTGGACTGCTTTTTTTAGCATCTGATAGAAAGAAAACTGAGGTAATTCTTAGGAGAACATTGTCATGGAGAAGCCACATCTGGAATTCGATAGATTTTCCCTAGAAAAGTGATGTAAGTCCTGTTTCTTTTCAACCATGACATGGAAAAGTTATTGGAAGTACTTAATCTATGAATGTCCAGGCTTCCAACTAGGAGAAGACTGGAGGGTCCAATAGGATTTTTCCATCTCTGAACTTTACAGGTTGAAGAAATGGAGGTTTGTCTTACAGGACAGACCACATGGGAGCTGGCCTGCAGGAGAGTTCATTCAACATCACTCACCTCACTTCTCCACCCAGAAAGTGCACAGCTCTAGACAACACATGGGCACTGTCTACACTGACATGAAAGGCAGAACCATGCCAGTTAGTAAGCATCAGAGCACAATTTTTATAAAAATCAGTGAAATGCAAAAGCATGACCTCATAGACCTCAGGAGTAGGACGAGAGGTTCATGACTGCTTCGGATTATTTCCCATTATAACAACCAACTCATTGCCACAGTATCCCTGGACTGTTACCTGTATTTTAGACACAATACATTTTTGGGATAAACTCAGGAAGGTTTGCCAAGGTTAATTAAAATTGTGGACAAGTGGAAGAGTTCGGTTCCGTTCCCACTGCTCATTCATTCACAACTAAACTGGACTCATTTTCCTCCACTTCCAAAAGAAATGCCCACATAAGGGTTTAGAACAGTTTCACTTGTCCACCGCAAGAGTTAACCCAGGTGAGCGTTTGTTGACACCAATTACATGGAAGAACTTTTTGTTTTCCAAGAATGGCCTGCTGCAAATTGCTCTGCTTGGGATTTTACCATCAGGCCTTTTGAAACCTTGAACTGTGTTTCCATTGCATCCTTGATAGCACAGCTGGATACTGGTTGTGTTAGCTAAGCTGGTATCTGCTTGGGCTGCTTGCTGTGGCTATTTTAAGCACTTTTTGAAAAAGGAAGAAACTTGGTGTTGACTGCCTGTCCTCTTTCTTTCTCTGTGCACCACTCCAACTGTGACCGTATTTACCATATTAAAACTTTACCATATTAAAAACAGAAGGCCAGCAAGGACATCAAGCTCAGCACGTTGCTATTCTTCAGAAATGTCTGTCAAATTATGCTTTAAACTAGAGTCACAGAATCCCATTGCTCCCATTGCTCCAACTCCTCAAGACATGCTTTCAACGAACAAGCCCTTGCACTAACAAAAAGTAGCAGGATCAGACAGAGAGGGCAAAGGCAGAGCTCGGGGGTAAAATCCAGTGCAAGGAACTGCTGCCCACCGATGCTTTTACTGGGCTACAGGAGAGAGCGTCTGCTGAACCCTTGGGGTTCAGAGAGATGCAGAGTAAGGCATGCAGCATGTGGCCTGGGACTAGGGGCCTGTATAGAAATGAAAAATCCAAGATAAAATAGTCGTGCTCCCTGCAGCTTTTAATCAAAATGTGCACAGAATATTGCCAGACCCCTTTAACTCTGCTCCAACATGCAGCTCAGGACAAGGGACCCTTCTTAGAGTCCCTGACTTTTGTCAGGCCTTTTTCTGATGATTCTTGGTCATAATCATTAACAGTCTTTAGTCCCATTTCCACCCCACTAATAATGTAGAAGACCAGCATCTTTCCTCCAGGTTTCCTTAAAGAGACCATAGGAACCAACACTGTTCGTTACCTCTGCCCACTGAGGTCAAGAGAGCACAGCCTACCAAACCTTATTCTCTGTGTCCAGCCCCTCAAATCCCTTTTATTCATTCCTAAGGAAAGAAAACAGTCTCCACCGAACCTCCTTTCTGGACAGATTGAGATCCTATTTGAACACCAGCTCAGCCGTGGCTGTCCAGCAGCAAGCAGAGACCAAGGTGTGCCCCCAGGGTCTGCAGGATGGCATTAATAAGTGCTATTGCAAAGCCTTCACCATCTTTGAAGGGAAAATATATAGCCTGACCACATTAATTACATTCTGAGAGGCTGTAGAAGAGCAGACTGTGAACATCTGTGTGTGCTCAGAGGCAGGCTGGTCAGGCGAGTGCCACCAGAGAGGGTCTGCAGGGAACAGGACCTGACGCGGGAGCTGCAGCAGCAGTAGTGCCCCGCGAGGAATGAGGAAATGGAAAGGGAAATCACCAGACACAGTTATCTGCTGCTGACACGTGATGCTGCAAGTCATCAAACTTGGGAGAGATCCTGAGGAAACAGCAAACAGAAATTGTCAACCCATTTCTGGGCAGGCATGAACAAATCTCCCCTGAATAACAGTAGAAATCCTCTCTTTTCCCCGAGTTTCCCTTTTTATGAGAAGGGGAGGATTTATGACCAGGTATATATTGCAGTGGGACTCTTGAGGGATCAGACTATTTCTCCAGGGAGAAGAGTGAAGCAACAGCTCAGCTGCCTGTTCTGAGACTGCTTCAAGGTAAGCTCTCGCTCCTTTCTCATCATTGCCTGCAATATTCCAAGTGTTTCCTTAGCTTCAGTTTAAATAAGTGAGACAAAGTGTGGGCTGCAGTTGCTGAGCTCTAATATCCACCCTCCAAGGAGAAAGTGAGAGTTTATGCATGCACCATATTTTGCAGCTCTTTAACATTTGATGTTAAGGAAGGCAAGGACAGAAGGAATGGCTTGGGAAACTCAAGCACAGAAAAGGAAAGATCTGGAGAATATGAGAGAGACACTTAGAGGCAGCACAGAAAAGGAAAGATCTGGAGAATATGAGAGAGACACTTAGAGGCAGAAGAGATTGGAAGAAGCCTGGAAATTGTCACCACATGAGCTAATCCCTGGTCTTTGAAAAAATAATAAAATCAGGTGGGCTCCAGAAAAGAAAAAAAAAATCATTTTTGGTGATGCTTGGATTAAAACCTCAAAGAAGGAATGCTATTCCCAAAGGAAATAAACTACCCCACTATGAACTGGCACTCCCAGAAGCTGATCCCCCAGATCTCATTAGATCTGAAGCCCTCGGCAGCTCTGGCAATGTGTCATCCATCTGGAAGTGTCACCCAAACCTGGTGGGATGCTCTGAAATAGTGGCAGTGTTCCTGCTGCTCACCTGCTGCCCCAGCCAAATGTTTAACCTGGCAAAGGATGCTTTGAGGAAACTATCAGCATGGGAAGCCTTGAGAACAGATGCACAAGGAGATGCCTGATGCTGAACTGAGATGTCTGATTGTAGGAAAACAGATTCATCCCTGCTTTTTTTAATTATTCATCTTGATGATTGCAATTTGTCCTGCTTGTCTTGGACATCTCTTTGAGGAAGAATTATTGCCTAGGCTCTGGCAAGGTCTTGGTTAGCTAAGAGCAAACACCAGGCACTGGGTTGCATCTGAATGTCCCTGCCTACAGCACAGGAACCTGACAAAGGTTGCACAAGATGCACTGAAGATGCTGGAGGCAGAGTGCCCTCCTGATCTGAGGGTGGCTGGTGCCGCCAGGCACTCCTTTACACCTGCTCTGGCACCATCACTTACCTTAGAAATACTGCCTGTCGACTACAGCACGCACCAAGCAGATGAGGGGGTTGTAGCCTCTTTCATGTGCAACACTGGGAAAAGGTAGGTTCAAGGTCTTGTTTTGGCCCACTGACAGAGTTTGGCTCGCAGCTGTAGGGGAGACTTGATTAAAGGTTATCAGAAATGCCATAAAACCCCTTGCGTAATTAAGTTCCGCTTGCCAAGTCACCTGGAAAATTCACATCAAACTGTTGAATAAGAAGTGGATGGAGCTTATCGAGTACCATAATTCCACCCATGACCTTGCAAAAGACCTCTGGAAAAACACAGGTCCTGGCTCCAGCCCTGGACAAATTTACACTAAACCCTGTTAAAGAATCTATATAAACCACCCTGAGGCCACAGCTAGTTTCAGAATGTACCAGAGACATTTGAAAGTCCTCTACCACTTTGGGGCGAGCAGAGTCCTGTGAGTAAAAATATTTATGTGCCGCTCTTTCACACGGTAGGTTGGTTTCTATATATCTGATACCGTTAGATGTATTTTAAGCTGGTTGAGGGGGTGGTGCAAAAGAAAGACTTTTCAGTAACTTTTCTGCCTGGGATGGGGCAGATAGAGTCATGCTCTGCAGAACATCGTGATAAGTCATTTCTTGCGGTTCACTTGTCTCGTTTTTCAGCTTACTGGTCACCACGTTTCTGATCCAGCACTAGTAAAGAGATAAAGGACCAGATGACTTAGGTCAGAGCGAGGGTTTATCTAGCTCAATATCTTGAATCCAATGGAAATTAATAGATGAAGGTCAGGGAAAAGAGTAAGAAAAGAGCAAATGGGCAAGGTGAGTTTTCAAGCCTCCAGTGGTCCTCAGCTCAGGCACCTCCCCAGCCAAAGTGGGGTTTAAGTTTCAGAGGCCATGGCAGCTTTCTCTCCCATGAATTCTTTTGGTTGCTTCTCATGCCTGCTTTATTTTAAATGCTGATTGTTTAAAAACCATTCCATCAAATGTATATCAATGAGATCAGAAATATCACTGCTATCCCAAGGCCTGCGGTGCACCTGAAAGAAGATGATGCACTCTGCATTGCTGCCAGCATCACAGGGAATTTTTCAGCAATTCTCTCTAAAAAAAAATCTTGCTGACTACTGAAAATCATGTCAACACCTGGGAAAGACAAAATAGCACCTGTTTCTGTTCCAGAAATAGAAAATCCTGCACTGGTGCCTTTTACTTTACAGGAAAAACGATCAGCAAAGCTAAAGATATGCATGGGCAGGAACCCTGCGCAACCGTGGGAAGAGCTGCCCCTCAGTATCTGCATTGCTGCAGCAGCAGCCAGGGTGTTGATAAGATAGAAGCGTCATCCCTCTTTCTTGCTGCTGCCATCTGCTTGGCCCCCTTCTCTTTCTGTATCCATGTGTCTGCAAGTTCATTGCCTGGGGCTGGACACCCTGAAAATGCAAGCTGAGCAGCAGGACACACGTTTCCCACTGTCAGCTGAGAGCCAGGACCCCAAGCTGGACCACTTTGGGTTAAACATCTGACCCAACTTTAGGGGAGACTAACCCTGCAGTGAGCACAGAGGAGTTACGGAAGAGCTGCAGGTTGGTGCAAACTTGCATGGGGCCAGAGACGTGTGGGATGCACAGCGTTACTGTTATTCCCCTTCCAAATCCCCAGTGAGACTAAAGCCCAGCTCAGTGCTGTGGGTGGCTGAGCAGAGCACGTGCCCAGCTGCAGGTCCTCTGCTGTGGGAAGGTCTTCAGAGCAGAAAGGAGCGAGATGGTGTTCTGAAATGAGGGGCTTCCAGCCCCTGGGTTGCTTCAGGCTTTGTTCTCCAGTGCCAGTGCAAAAGCTGAGCTCTTGGCCAAAATGAGTAGGTTGGAAGATATGGCCTTGTCCCCACACCATGCCTCAGTTCCAAGAAAACTTTGCTGTGTGAGCTGATTAGACGTGGGATGGATTTGAATCCCTCCTCAGACGGGCTGATTGCTCCCACTGCTGCCTCATCTAGGCACCTAAAACCTATTTTAGATTTCACCTTCATTCCACTGTTGATTTTTCCATACCCAGGAGGACAGCAGTTGTCCCCTCCTTGGTCTCTCATAGTCTCCTCCTCTGCCAGCTGTGTCCCACAAGCACAAAAATTACTCCAGGCCATGATGAGCTTTCTCCAAGTTGAGTGTACCCCTGCATTTGCCCTCCAGGTGAGCCAGAGCCTTCACTTGAAACCCTCCCCACGATGCTGTTGCTGCTGCTGCTGCAGGTCTTGGCGAGCTGCCTCTGGCTGGGATGCAGTGAGGTGGTGACATCCTTTGAAAGTTCATGCCCTCAGTTTTTCTTCCGGGCAACTCCCCCAAATGAAGCCCTGGAGCCGGAGAGCCCAGCCTGGATCTGCCAGCTTTACAAGAACCAGTATTACTATGCCACCCTGTACGACAGGAACAGGCGTATTCCCGTATACTCTGCTTACCTCTACCAGCCTGGACCGGGCAAGAGACCTAAAACGTGGCTGGTTGAGCCCCAGGTGAGTGTCCTCTCCTACTGCATGTTATCCTCCAGTCATTAAAAGATTAGCTACAGCGTTTAACCAAACACTTCTTCCCCACCCCCCCATGCAAATGGACCCACGGGATGGGATTCATCTCATCTCACATCAAACACCTTCACCACATTTCCTCTGCTGTGTCTGAGACATCAGCGGGAGGTTGATGTGAGTCATATCCTAAAAATTCCTGGTTTTCCACGTTGGCCTAATAGGAATATTAAGTCAAATTACATTACATTACAAAGTCAGATGACCCCCCCCTCCCTGTACCATGCTGTGGTGGGGGACAAAATGATGAAGAAAAAACATCTAACAGCAGCTAATTCTGAGGCACCGACAGTGCTGGGCTCTGATCTCCACTTCGTCTGAGCTGTTTTGCATCCCTGACGTAGCTTATTTGCTCCCAGTTGTCAATCTAGCTTTGTAAGTAGCACGAGAGAAGTGCAGAGAAACTCAGAACTGGGTGAGACGACCCAGTGAAAACGTCTCGACACAGGCACTCAGCAACAAGAGGGTTAGGTTAGTGCTGGGTGAATTTGTTGGTATTTCAGGCAGTGAAAAGCGAGTAGGATCAGGATCAGTCAAGCCAGAAGTGCGCAATCTCCATCCACCGGCAGTTGCCTCTTACTGCCATTGCCTCAGGCTTGGTTCAGAAGGATCCACCAGGTGCACAGCTCTCTGCAAATTGCATAGCCCTCCCAAACGTCCTTCTGACAAGCTTCAGACCTTCAGTAAAAAAGGCCAAGCAAATTATGGAAGAGAAGAAGTGGAAATTGAGGTCATTGCTAAGTATATGGTAGCAATAGGGAATTTGGGTGAAAATCAGCCACAGAAGAAAGACACATACCTTGTTGCAGAGGAAGGCTGAAAATGTTTCCCTAAATATGAAAAGCAAGGTGTTATAGTTAAGAAAAAAATCATTTGCACTCGTTACTCATAGGAACTCCAGCAACTAATATGGTATTAGCACCACTGCAGCATCCTCATTTAAGGGGGATAAAAATGTCTCTCTCTTTTGCTCCTGGACCACAGACCCAGGTCACCTGCAAAACCTGTGATCTTGTTAACTTTCTTCAGAGGTCTTTTTGTGGTATTTAGGTTCCCCGGGTCTCTTTGGGGATTATAAACTTCTTTAAGAGGCTGATCACTTCTAACTAATTTTCAGTGATGCTGCGGAAGGAACACATCTGTGTTCCCTGGCACAGACATCAGCTCTGAGGCACATTATTAGCAGTGCAGTGGCAGATCCCACTTGCACTGGGGTATTTTTGCTTACTGAACAAAAAAGCTTCATCATCACAATGAACTATAGCTTTTCCAGAGAAACCTCACCTCTAGGACTGGTTTCCAACACATCTCCCTGTGTATGGGGTCAGAGGAGGCAAACACTGGTGCTTCAGGAGTGTGGTACTCCTGCAGCAACCACACATACTTCTTCCCACGTGAAGGGCAAAGAAGGAGAAGAGGAGAAGGGACTGAGTCCTTCTCATCTCCTGGGAGTCCTGTGGGCTCCACAGCTCTTCTGCTCAACCTCTTCCCATCCTGTCCACCTTCAAGGACTCCCTAAGACACCCAGCCTTCAAAGAGGATAGCTGTGTGCTTTGTTTTCCCTAAGCCTGTAAAACATCAGGGTGTTGACAGACCGGGTTTAAAAAGGCGTGAAAACCTTTCACAGAGACTGAGAGAGTGCTTGTGGAAATGGGGCTGAACGGAGCAAAGGCCAGGGCTGATGAGAGCATGATTAGATGCAGGTGATGAGGGTTGGCTGTGATGAATGGGGGTGGGAGGAACTGGGGAAAGCCCTGGGCAGATGTGAAATGTGGAGACAGGGGAAAAGGGAACCTGTTTTGGAGGGCAGATGTCTCACCAAAGTCACGTTTCAAACCTGGGAGTGGAAAATGCTCATTGTCTCATGCATCCACCCACACTGCCAGTGCAGGCTACAGGATGGATCTCAAAGGTCACGAGTCAAATAGAGAGCTGACAAAGTGTGAATTATTATTTTTTATTTTAATATCTTGTGTTAGTTGAGGATTTTCATATATCGAGATGACAATAATAGTTGCTTGGAACTCAGAGACTTTTGCTCCAGGGAAACCTGCTCCCTTATTCCCATCCCTAATACTAACACTTTTTCCTCTTCTTTACCTGTCAAGCTGATGGGTCCAACTCATCCCAAAACTATGGAAAGAGAGTGGACCCTCTTAAATTATTTCAGCGTCACCTTAGAGCAACTCAGCAAGAGTCAAGCTATCCTCCAAGACTACAAGAACCTGACAGGTTTGAACCGTGGCCATTTGAACCCCAGTGGTCATCACTCTGACTCTGGCAGCAGGACGGCTACCTTCACCCTCACCAACATAGTGCCCCAGAATGAGAAACTCAACGGTGGTGCCTGGAAGAACTATGAGCAGCAAATGATGATCAGGAGGACCCAGGGCTGTAACACCACCTATGTCATCGTGGGTGCCGTGCCTGGGAACAACTATATCGCCAAGGGGAGGGTGAATAAACCCAGCCACATCTGGTCGAGTGCCTGCTGCGAGGTGGACACCAACCACAGAAAGGCTTGGGCGGTCATTGCTGAGAATGACAAGAACGAGGTCCAGCTCCTCACGCTGGGGGAGCTGGAGGACAGGTTGACCCAGCTCTATGGGAGGGACCAGGTTTCTCTGTTTGACAGTGACTGTCCCCGGGAATAAGCCCTGCTTCACATCCCGGGTGTAAAAGGCTCAGGAGCTTTTGACACGTCCTGTGCAGCATCCTGTGGATAACTGGCTAGCTGAAAAGGGTCACATAGACATAGTCCAGCTGGCTGGACAAAAACGCACATCGCTCTCAGCTTATCTGAAGTAAAGCAAAAGTTACACAATAACAGAAAGATCACGGTGGGAAAAGAATGTTACAGGTGGGAACAGATAACTACAGAAGAGAAACTAGGGGCGGGCTTGGTATTTAGGCAACTAACCAATAGTGAGCTTAACTTTTGTAATATGTATGAGCTAATTATAACAAGGCATAAAAGGTGACTGTAAGGCACAATAAACGAAGTCTGCTGGTCACTCATATTGAGCGACTGTGTCTTCCCTCCGTCGCGACAGCATCCATCCTGCTTCCTTCTCTAGTAGTTTTCCAGGTGTGTCTCAGAGCACCTTCCCCTCTGATTAAAGGAAGAAAGAGGCCAGCAGAACCTCCAGTTGGTTTGCTTTGCTGCCCACCCTTGGAGGGAGCTCTTAGTCAGGAGTTCTTGCCTTGGCCACTCTGGAGGGACAGGGTGGATAACAGCCCATGGGCAAGGAAATCGGAGCTTCTCACTGACACTACAAAGGCTTTGCTTTTTTTCCTCTCTTTTTTCCCTTTTTTCCATGCTCATATACAGATCATATTCCTTTCTCTCCTCATTAGATATCACTGATGGCGTGTTGCTGGCTTGCCCCTCACTTTCTGATAGTTCCTTTCTCTCCTTGTTAGATATCACTGGTAGGGTGTCACTGACTTGTCCCTCACCTCCTTAGGAAGGCTGTGGATCTTGGGTGGCTCAGGTTGCCCACAGAGGTTGTGGAGTCTCCATTGCTGGAGATACCCAGAACCCAACTGTACAGAGTCCTGGACAACCCGCTGTAGCTGAGCCTGCTTGAGCAGGGGTCTGGACTGAAGGATCATGAGATGTCCCTCCCAACCTCAACGGGTCTGTGATTCATCGTGGGACAAGGAAAGCAGAGAGCCCAAGGATTGCTGAGAACCTGTAAGGATTATCCTACAAATACATTCTGACCAAAAAAGCCAATGACAACAGCAAAGGATAAAGGGAGAGAGGGAGGTGGAAAGAAGAAATACAACTAAACATAGGAGGAGTATCCTAGCTCTCTTGAGGTCTGTAAATAAATTAAACAAGGAGAAGGAAGGAAGTACCTACATACAACCACTACACTGCCTAACCCTGAGCTTACATGGGGACCGCGTTTATGTCCATTTGCTAGCAGGGCTTTGTTTGCTTGCTTTGGGAACCTGCCCCTTGAGAGCAGAAGCTCAGGTGTCAGACAACCAGGCTGAGGGATCAGACACACAGCAAGCTTTGACCAGTCAAAGATAAATGTCTGTCAGACGCTGGTTGGACAATTTCATTGCCTGTTCTGCTTCTGAGCCTGTTCTGCAGATTCATGTATAACTGATTTTGTGAAATGTATTCCATGGGAGTAAAATTCAACGTATGCCATATAATTCAGTTCCTGTGTAGTTTACAATATAAATTATTTGCTCCGGTGCTGAATTGTGGGTCACCTTATATATAAACCAGAAATTGCTTCCCACTGAAACTGTCACTGCTAGTAATTTCCTAGTACCTACCACATCCTTGCAGGAGGTAGGGTGTCCAAATCCAATCTGAAGTTGCCATAACACCTACAAAAGTGTCACCATCAGACTCCAGTTATTTTTCCTATGAATGTGCATGACCAAAGTGGATTGTGGTACCAACAGCTCATACAAACTGTCTCACAGAGATACCGTCTTGAGCCTGAACCTCTCAGCTCAGGAGCTGTCCATCAGCTTACTGTGTCTCATTGCTCCTCCAGGACAAAACTCTTTGGAGGCTGCACAGAAACGTGGGGTGGGGTTCAGGTGCAGAGTCAGACACCTACATGCAGGTGTCTTCATGTCTGCTGGGTGTCTGAGCTCTGACTGCAGGCAGCAGAGGTCCAGGTGTGGCTCAGCCACATAAATAAGAGGCATCCTGGGCTACTTCAGATGCCCTGATGTATGCAAGACACCCAGTGACTGATCTGCTGCAGGATCCTGGGGGACACCTGCACCCATCTGGGCCAGCAGCCAGTGGCCAGGCAAGTTTCCCAAGGGTTTCTCCAGTGGCTCTGGACACCTGAGCACAGGCAACCAGATCCCACCGCAGACTGCTAGGCAGTGCCCAGTAGCATCACAGCCTTCTGGTCCTGCCATCTCCAGCTGCCACGGTGAGAACAGCAGAAGCGCTTACTTGTGCCAGCTGTGTTGCTCAGTGAGGTAGTGGAGTATTTTGATTTTTAGGAGAACCAGATGGGAACATTACTCACACCCCTACTGCTGGATAGCCCCTATGGTCCCAGATCCCCTGCCCTGACAGACTTCTGCTCCTCAGGTCAAATGCTGACACAGATCATTGATGGGGTGAAACCATCAGTGCTATTTCAGGTTGAGGGACCTCTGCAGATACCTCTGGTGTTTCTCATGGGGCTTCCTCTGACTTGCTCACCCAGCTCCTCACACCCACTGGGGCCTGAAACCACACTCATCCTCACAACTACCTGTCCCATGCCCCACCACCCCTGCTTTCCAGGCTCTGCTGGAATACCCCGTTCCCTGGCCACCCCTGTGAGTCACCCCTCTGTCAGCTCCCCGGGGTCTCCCCAGGACCTTTTTCCCTGGCAGTACCCAGAAACGCCCTCCCCTCCACAGCAAGCATGTGAAATACATGGGAAGCCAAAACCATAAATGAATCGGCTTGCTTCCAGCAGACACCAGGGGTGCTTTGCACAGCACCCCAGCTTGGAGCTGAGTAAAGGGCTGCCCCAGCCCCACCGTCCCCACCTCCAGAAGCATCCTCGTGGGAAGCTTACATCTGTGACTTTCTATGGTTTCTGCTGTCCCTGGCTATGAATGGGGAATAGGGATACAGCCCTTCAGTGAGCCCAAAGCCGGTCCGCACATCGTAGGTGTGCCCCCAGTGGGGTGGAAGCTCCTCTGTCTGCTGGGAAGATGCAGCTGCACTGAGATGGGAAGGTAATTTCACAGTTTGCTTTGTGTCTGTCTGTCTTTGGGGAGAACTCTGGGCACTTGTGGGTTGCTGGGACTTCAGACACAAAGGAAAGATTATTTGGCCCAGGAGCTGGGAGGAAGGGATGCTGGGAGCTAAACCCCATTAGCCCTGTTGCTCATTGCATCGCCTGCTGGGGTGGGGTGAATGGGCATGCAGCTCGCAGAGGGCCCTACCGCTGTCAAAGCTCACTTCACATGCAGTTTGCTTAGTCCTTTTCCAAAACCACCAACAGTTCAGACTCCTTGAACTGAATAACGTATTGTCACATCCTGTCCCAAAACATAAAGGATACGAGAAAATCAAGAGAGTGGCACCATCTGGCCTCTGCTTGAGAAAGCAGCTGGGAAAAACTCCTTTGATGCATCCAGATTTTGAACGGCTATAACATTTCACAAAAGTAAATACAATACGCTTATTTGTAAAGCTCTCCAGAAGTGTCTCTGGCTGCCATGTGAGGAAGGCAGCCTGAGGGCACCTTACTGGGGCTTTGCCATCTCCTGGACAAAGGAGAAGCCATCCCCATTTGCTGGGCTGGACACTCTGAAGCTATTGGTTTTGTCTGTCTCTTTCATGCAGGCAGCAAGTGTACTGTCTGTGGTTCTGCTTGAAACACATGCTGTTCACGGCACTAAGCTGGTCTCCTAGCTGGCTGTCCAGGGGGAGTGCAAGTCTTTTAATCTCACCCTGCAGGGACAGGCTTGCTACTAGGAAATGAGGCTCAAAGCCACGAGGGTCCTTCCTGAGTCTCAGAGGAGGGTGCAATTAGGAATTTCCTGTCTTCAGGTAAATGTGAATCTACAAAAAGGAAAAAAAAAATTACATTAACTTAACTGCTTCGTCTTGCCAGGAGCTATTAGAAGAGAAAAATGTTCCATTTATTAAAAAAAAAAAAAAGCATCTCTATTTTCACGTTATGCATTGTTGTGGCAAGGTCACCAAATAAGCGGGAAAGCCTGGAGACTTGAAAAACAGTGCTCCCTCCTGATTCTTCATCCAAACACGTGAAAAGTTATTGTTGGCCAGTTACATGGTGGACCAATGAATCATGGTTCTTTGCATCTCTACAGCATCCTCTGTCTGACCTTTAGTGCCTTTTCTTGATTTAAAGGGCTAAAATGATGGTTGGCGACTCCGAGAGCAAAACCCAGTGTGGCATGAATGGAAGGGCCCTGAATATATGAACTAAAAGCTTGAGACAGCAGAAAAGTCTGTTGAGAGCTTCTAAAAGGGGGATGGCACCACCAAAACAACTGGGTCATTGAACATATCTGCATAGAGGTAGCAAATGAGTAGAAGGGGAAGAGGAAAACTTCTGCCAGAGGAGCTGTAAAATGGGCTTGGAGGAAACCTTCAGCAGGAAGGAAAATGGAGATCTCAGATCTGATATGGAGGAATTAATAACATTTTAAAATTAGTGAGAAAGTTAACATTGCACGTGCTGAGTTGACACTGCAGGTGCCGAAAGCCTTTGTGCCGCGCCTGTATGATTTTACATAACTGTCAGGACATTTGCTGGGAACGCTTCTTGTTCACATGACATAATGATATCAGTGAGATTAATATTTTCAGACCCGAGATGCCAGGTGTCCTACTATGAACTAATGTTTGCTTTCTAAGTATCACGTTGGCTTCTGTAAAGTACTTGTAGTTTTGCACTCTTTCTGACAAATTGCACAACCACATGTCTTTCGCCAGTTGTGTTACCTGCATCTCTGGGTAACCTGCTCACATGAAGACTTGTTTTAACAAACTGCTACGTGCAGAAATGGTAAACAGTCGTTTACTCCTGGGGCTCTGAGATCTTACTCTGAATGCTCGGAGCGTTGGACTGAGACAGACCGGTTTACAAAGTCACCCCAGTGCCACCATTTCCAATCCATAAAACAAAAAATTATCTTCATTTTACTGCGTACTGTTACTTAAGTCTAAGAAGAGTCTAACCCCCTTCAGTTTTATTATTTTCCTCTTACACTGCCCTAAGTAAGAACTTTACCAAGGATTGAGGAAGTTTGAGCAGCCCAAAACCACTAAAAACTGGAGGAGAGAGAAACCTTCGGTTTTGAGCAGAGCGAGCTGGAAAACAGGGCTACTCGTGCACAGGAAATTTTGTCATTTCAAAATACAGTTTCAGTCTGAATCAGAACAAAACCCCATGGGTTTCCAAATTCCCCTTGAAATGGAAATTCTGAGAATTTGGGTCTGGAAATGCTGAAGCAGGGTGTTTCTGATACCGCCTCCCACCGAAGACCTGCTGAGCAAAATCAGCTTTCTCACCAGCTCATGGCAGTGCCGCCACCAGCTTCCCTGAGGAGGCGGGAGGTTTCCTGGGGACACCTGCAGTGACATCTCCCTGGGAGCCTCTCCAAGGAACGCTGGGCTTTGAACATCGACCTGGGAGCCCTCCTCCCTGCTAGACTACTTGAGCATTGCACAGCCGGGTCCTGGTGGTCCGTCAGGTGGCTGAAAGGGCTATGTTAGGAAGAGGGGGGAAGGTGGAGGCTGTTGGCAGGGCAAAAGGACCAGGTTTGCTTCTTGCAAAAATTTACGCAGCAGCACTTTGCCCTGCTGCCATGGACTTCCCCCTCATCCTACATGGACCTCCCCACAGTTGGGATGACACCTCTGGAGTCTCTTGAGAAAAGGATCATATTTGGTATGGGTATGAATGCCACAGCTGTAAAAATGAAATCTAGTTAGGGAACATCTTCCCTGAATTTCTTCTGCAGGAAGGCAGGAGGAGAAACCAATTAGAAAATTAGAGACCTGGAAGGGACTGGTGGAGCTGGTGCTTGCTGGAGTCCTGAAGTCTTTGCTCTCATGCCTTTAAAGTCCACAGGTGAACACGTATTTGTGCTGCCACACTGTTATTCCTATAGATAAAGCAGAAACAAATCTAGAAAACGTGTGGGTAGCTGCAGTGTTAAGGCTGTGATGGAGAGGCAGGTCTGTACTGTTTCACTGCCTCCTTGCACTCCTTCCTTATATCTACTGTTTAAATTGCCTAAGACACAGGCCATTTTTGGCCACTGAACAGTACTTGTGTGTAAGATCCCCACCTATTACCATTTTTTGTCATTGCAACCAAAATACTTGCTTAAATTTAAACTTCATAAATCATTGTGTCTTAGTTGCAAGAAATGTTTTTATTAGGTTTCTTTAGCATTTACAGATCTGAGTGACAGATTCTGCAAGTCTTCATGACTTCTAGGGCTGGGATCTGGCTCACTTATTGGGACATCTCATCACAGGTATTTACACGTGGGGGTAATTCTGCAGGCTGGGCACAAACAAATCATGCTGCTCGGCTTCCAGCGATCAGTGCAGAGAGGAGGATGGGCCTCCCATAGTCCTGTGTTGTAGCTTCTAGCCCTAGACAGATGCCTCTGACATCCCTGGGTGTCTCAGGTCATGGCAGATACCTACCTTCAGGCAACTGGATCAGTCTATAGCTGTTTCCATGCAAGCTGCTGTCTGAGCTCCCAGTAGAGTCAATGGAGTCAATGGCTGACATGGTCCCTGGGGTCTGGAACACTATTCAACCTGTGTGGACACCTGCATTTGACAGCTGCATGTCTCTAGACTCCTCTTATCTCCACTATGATGAGACCAGCTTGCATGGAGACACCTATATGAAAGCACATGTGATGACGCATTGCAATGTGCAGGCTAATTCTTACCCTGGCCACTTTTGGGAAAACACATTTTCCCACACTCGAGCTCCTGACCATGATACAGAAGAATGTGTATTTCCACCCTTTGGGGAGGGTTAGGGTTAAGGGAGCTCTACAATAGATTGTAAAAATCTAGTAACTGCTTCTGTTCTCTATTTTGGAGACGTTGCCAGAGATCCTCTTGTCCAAATATTTTTAGTTTCCTGCTGCATTTTAAAGGTTAGCTGTAATGGGATATGTGTGAAGTGAGCTTTAGCATAGGTCTTTAGAATAAATCTTCTGAGACACATTCCTGAGCTCATCACACCTTTTGTTAAAACAAGAGGGCAATGGAAAATAAATCATGTATTTTTCAAAGTTTAGATCAATAGCAAGAAGAACAAGCTGCCTTTCAAACATCCACAACAATTTATTCTTACAGTTCATTCGTTGTTCCATGGTGAGAAAACCAGTTTACAAAATAAAAATATCAACCACCGCATCTCATGTAAAAGAACTAAGAGCGACCATGGCGAAAGCACAACAGTGACGGTGCCCTTTGGCCACAGCCTCTTCCAGTGATGCCGTTTTGCTCCCAGGCTGGGTCCTATTGATCCTGCTTGCTCTCTGCTTGTCATGTTGAAGGCTGTAGCCTCAGACACAAACATTTCCCCAAGGGCCACCAAGCCTACCGAGAGGTATAGTCCAGCTCAACTGAGAGTTAATAGTTTCCTGATAAAGTACATATACAGCTCCTGTGCTGGAGGCGACCTGGGTTCAGAATCTCTATGTAAGCATTAATAGCCGGGAGAATTAAACCCCATAAATGTTGTCCAGGCTATAACACACTATTACTTACAGGTCCCTTACCAGCAGTGTATCCCCTTTGATTTCCAAGAAACAAAGATGCAATGTGGAGAAAGAGTCCCTAAGCCAAGCTGGCTAGGGAAAGGCAGAAAAACCACTGGAGAAGTAGGAGCCATGACTCTGCTCTTGTTATCTGTATAAAAATTAAAAATGTGCATGCTAGCAGGAGATGAAATATTAATGTTCTCCAGTGAAATGCCCTGAGCAGGACAAGCCACACCAGCCTAACCGCAGTGCCTAACAGAGGCGTGTTAGCGACAAGTAATGTGCATTGACTGAATGAAGCAGGAGAGCTTAGTACCACTGCTTGCAGCCTCCTGAGCAGCTGCCAGGTGTGAAAACCTCTCATCTATTGCGTAAATACAGATTGTTGTTCGCTCCCATACAAAATAACAGCATGTAATAGACCATTACACATCCATCTTTATAAAGATATGTAGTACAAATAAGTCCTATTCCAACAGGAATAAAAAAAGCCATGGGAAGTATAAATATCAAGGTTATAGAGTAAGAATAAGTCAACAGGAACACAACCCAGTAAAACAGTAACACATATGCTCTATCACAAAATAGAAAACTACACTCAGGTCTCATGCTTCCTGAATTATAAGGAAGGGATTCATCCCATTTTGCTTTTGTAGCATGCCATATAAGCATCTATAGCTAATCTGGTCATTCTTTAGAATTCTTTAGGCATTGTTTAGAGTCAATGCAGAGAAACAGGTGCCTTTAAATTGTGAGCCATTTGGCCCATATACAGATATCTCTATATATCTGTGGCACAAATAAATACGCACATACACATATACATAGGCAATAGGGTGAGGTGAACTACTCTCTGAAGGGACTTCTTCCCCTCCATGGTCTGCCTCGGACAGAGTTGCTTGCATTTTGTCAGATGAACCAAGTGGAGCATGGCTAAAAAGAGACAGAAGACTATTCAAAATTCACAAATTCCCGATAACGTCAGTATGTGAAGTATTGCATATGGTTGAGTCTGTCCTTAAACGGCTTTGCACTAGGTTCTTTGGTGCTCTGCAGCTATGAAAGCAGTTTTCAAACTAATCAGCTGCCGCAACCTCCAGCATCCTTTTCTGAGCTGGAGGAATAATGTAGTAACTGTTGTGGAAGGAGCTAGTCTAAAACAATTGGGAAGAGGGGAACAATGACAAATGCATGTGTATACTGATCCATAAGGGAGTCCAGTAAGATTTTCAGTTTACGTGCAGAGGGAAAATTGATTTAATTTCCTTTTCCAAGAAGACCAGCATAAGGAAGAGAAAAATATGTCTGTGTTTGACCCATCTAGTTAGAGAAGGGTTGGGGGAACATCAGGTATCCAGCATTTCTCTTTGTGGGGAAGGTGGTGTGTGGGCTGTAATGACGATGCCACCATCTAAGTGCTTGGGCAAGTGGTCCATATGTATACCTGGTCGCTTGGGAGAGGCTGCAGTTATATCAGCAATACATCTGCTATATGGTAGGAGGAGGAGAAGTGTTTCTAGGAAGCCATTTCAGCCAGGGCTCTTTCCCCATCTATCAGTGATGGGGTGCACCCCTTCCACTCGTGCTCTGTAGGTGGAAAGACACTCTGTCCCCATGAGAATTAAGCCATAATACTTTTTGCATCCTTCACACATGGTATCTGAGTGTCAAAGCTTCCTCCTCATTTGCTACTGCTGATCTTGGAATCACTGGTACAATCTGGTTCCTTCTGTAGCAAGTCATCGATTTCATGAGTTTGGTTCTGAATGCTGCAGTTCCCTGAGAAGCCTTCTCTACAGCAGGCAAAAGACTTTACTACAGCTGGGAAGAGGCAGGTTTTCAATGGCTTCTACTATATTTACTATGAGAAACCACACAGTACTTTTTGCCGAAGACACCGCTTAGGATCTCAGTTGTTACTTCATCTGGTATCAACTATTTCACAATTTGTTCCACCACAGGGCCAGTGAAATGTAGATCATTCCTGGCAATTTTTCACATATCATTTTCTCAGAAAGCCTACAATGGCCCAGGCAATCTGCACCATGGTTGACCATCTTCACTAGAGCATGTTTCAAAGCATTGTCTTCAACTTCTATGGCTTTATCCTATTTGTGAACTGGCAAAAACTGTGCTGATGTGGTTTCACAAGGTCCTCCCCTCCTCCTTTTTGAGAAAAATCCCCATCTAGCGGAGAAGCAGAGCCCATCAGTAGTTGGTAAGGAACACAAAGAGGAATCGGTATGAGGATTAGCAAAGAAAGAGGAGAAAAGGAGAACTCTCAAATATCAGACAGGGACACCCTGGATTAACCAGGCTGGGGAGTCTGTGAACACGAATAGCCTTGGTGCAATTCAGTGTAGTAACAGAAACAGCGAGGAGGACAGACTAAAATAAGTCTGAAGTACAAAGTTGTCATGACACGACTGAGAAATCAGGGGGATGAAGGAAGAGTTACGTGGTCATGGTGGCAGAT
Organism: Falco punctatus; assembly: GCF_963210335.1. Classification (NCBI taxonomy): domain Eukaryota; kingdom Metazoa; phylum Chordata; class Aves; order Falconiformes; family Falconidae; genus Falco; species Falco punctatus. Next base: position 63,866,835 of record NC_137585.1, read on the forward strand.
GCTCCACCAGACTTCCCACAGGTTAGCCAGAGAGAAAAAGACTGATTGTGTAATCTATCTGAAACCAACATATTTGCATAATTAACCTTAATTTCCCCACAGGATTAATTTTCCACCCATTATTTGAACTGGTGTTCTCAGTTGCACAATGGCTGGGACAAAGCATGCTTTTTGATTTCAAAAGCTCTGATTCTTCTTTTTCTTCTGCCAGCTGAACCAAACAACCCAAAATCCACGGTCATTTATTTAATACCAAATAAGGCATTCAGAAACTTAAGCAGTGCAGTAGTGAGATGGCTGATCTGGTTGATAGCTCTTCACTGCTAGGGATTTTTTTTTTAGATGTCACATTTTCCTGGTTCCGTCCCACTTACCATATTCTTTGCTTGGTGAGTCACACAAAGACAGCAGGAATGATAAGCAGAGCAAAAAAGATAGCTGTTAAAACAGAAAATCAACACGGTTAGCACCTGGTGTTATCTTAATTATTGCAATTACTCCAACTGGGAGAAACAGTGGGAGAAACAGGCAAGACCTGGGATAGGGTCTTATCTTACCCCTATGCCCAGAGGCAAGAGTTCTTCCATGTTGCCCTATTGTTTTGCTCCCTGGGGCAAACAGGACCCAGCCAGAGGAGACCTGGGCAACTAAAGATCGACCACAGCCAAATAACCACAGCATAGTTTACAATACCTTTCGTTTCCTTCCTTTATCTCACTCCATTATTCCTCCTTATTATAACGTGCGCTACAGTTGTCAGCAGACTCCAGCTGGAATCAAAAGCCCCTGTACATACCTTGAGCACAGGCACAGTAAGTGACAAATTCTATGTTAGCAGCTAATGGCTGAATGGCCAAAGGGGAGGAGAAAATATCTTCAGACTGATCTAAATGCATCAGTTTTGCTGTGAGGAAATATTTTATTTGGCCATCTTTTTTTAATCCTTTGAAAATGTGAAAGAAACATATAATTTAAATATTTACGTTTTTCCCTGTTTTTTCCAGTTGAAGTTATTCACTGAATTCACAGAAAATCTCAGGGAAAGAATCTGAAAATTGCTTCATTTAAAAACCAGACTTGCAGTTGATCTGTTTTCTTTTACTTCCCTTATGTAGCTTTGAAAACTTCTTTATAAAAAAATTTAAGTGCTTAAACAGTCTCTGGTTTACACTTTCTTCACTGACTTCTCACCCAATACGTGCACATACAAAAACCAGATGTGTTTTGCAGTATATTTATTAACTCTTACAACACAGAAGGATCTCTTTGGTAGAACAGCAAATTGAAAGGCAAAGCAACTGCTCTGGGGGATGGAGTGAAGTCTGAACCCAACTAACAAAATGGCATACCTGTCACTGGCAGTATCAAAGATGAGGAAAAGGATGGATGAGCCGAACCTATGAAGAGAGAGAAAAACCTCTTGATTTTTGTATTGATTTGCTTATGTGGTGAAAAGCATCAAAGCAGAGATGAGGACAGAGTTAGGTGAAGAGCCAGCTTGTTCCAGCATTGAAGCAATGATGAGGGTAGAGTCTGACAGCTATCCCTCTGCACAGGAGACTCAGTAATTGCCATGTTCATTTCCTGGATATCAACATACGTGCTGATCTGATATCTGTTAATGGTGGGCATGATGAGCTGCATCTTCCAGGGAATGGAATCCAGCTAAGACATTTATTTCATATGAGATTGGGATGGATGACTTTCAAGGTGCCAAGCTAGGATTTGGAAACATGGCTTCAAACAGGACCTCTTTTCCCCCAGAAATGTAAGCCAAAGCTTCCCTGGTGCAAGAAATTCATTGAATTTCTCCCTTATCCTGAGAAGGAAGCTCCAAATTTGAGCCAGTGTGAGATATGGACAGGTTTTTAACAAAAGGTCCTGTAAGAATGGTGTCTTGATAAATCTTTTTGTGCTGGATGCTGGGGGGACAATTGAGAAAGGGAAGGATATTCTTTATCCAGCCCCATTAGAGACATCACATCATAACAAAGATAAATAGCTGGTGTACTAGTTACCAAGACCTGACTTTGCTCAGGTTTAAGTGTACTTTTGCAAGAAACTGGAATTATTTTCTGTTGAATTAAAGGCCATGATAGCCTGTTTCATCATCCAGTCTCATGTTTTTCGTAATCCTAATTTTAAAATTCCAAGTATTTGTAATCTCTGACTATTCAATAGGTTGTATCATTTTCTAGGACTGGTGCGTTGATGGGTTATTTCCATCATAGCAAGAAGTTCCTTCACCCTGATAGTACCAAGTGGAATGATCAAGGGAGGGGGGGTGTGGAGAAAAAGAAAAAAAAAATGAAAAAAAGAAAAAAAAAAAAAGACTGCCGTGAAGGAGGAGGAAAAAGCAAACAACAAATTGTGACTGCTGTACCTGAAACACTCTGAACCGGGAACCACAGGGAAACAGACAGATCTATGAAGAAGGGGAGAAAGTCCTGAGTTAATGCTGAAAGCGTGTCCAGTGAGTAAGGTGATTCTTCCTTACGGTCAGAGCAGCAACAGAGGCAATAATGGCCAAGTGTCACCTGAGAGGTTGCTCTGCAGGCAAAAGGACCAGCCCAAACCATCCTGCCCTACCACATGGCCTGGCATGGGTCACAAAGGGCTGGCATTCATCTCACCTACCATTACATGCGATGTATGAAGGCCCGGACCCCAGGTGAGATCCCCCATTGCGTACACCAGTGCTGGTTATACCCAACCGCTCATCCACCCAGGTTCTGCCCTGGAACGTGCCTACGTGCAGCAAAGCACCTTGGCAGCCAGGTCACACCCCACCGAGCTGTTTACTCCCCCCTGCTCACCTGAGGAGGTCTCTTCTTCCCAGCTCAGGGTTTAAGCTGGGGGGGCTTTGGGCAGCCCCTCGTTGCAGAGAGGTGAGCACAGAACTGATGTGCAGGTGAGCTCAGGGAGCCAGATTCAGTGCCAGTTGCTCCCTCACCACATTTTCAGGCAGAATCACCCTGCAGCCCGGCACCCAGGCAATGGGCAAAGCCTTTTCTTTATCTCACATCCAGGGCTCGGGAGCAAGCAGGAAAAGCCTGCACAGATGTCAGAAAGAGCCCTTACAGTTACACAGATGCAGCCTCTGAGATAGCCATATGGGCTCTGATATCATCACTGGGGAGAAACAAGCCTTTAAAAGGTGCAAATCATCTCACCCTAAAATAGACCTGAAATAGGGCAGCTAACACAGCACCATCAACACCTGTTCCCCCCTGTTGGTTATAAAGGCAGTCCAGCTCAGGTGTGGGTATCTATGCAGCAGGCACCTACCGTTCTGCAAGATTAATTTCCCCTTAAAGGCCCAAGAACTGATGAAAACCAGTTATTTCCACTCTCTGTTGGTAGGAAAAATCCTCTTGTGTTGACCTTGCATTAGCTTCCACCTCTTTAAAATTCAGACCAGTGCACTCCCCTATCTCAGAGGAGGTTGGAAGGGTAAGGAAAGCCTGAGGACTGTGGAGGTGGTGGACAGCTGCAGCCTTCCACCATCAATAACTCTGCCTGACACCCAGAGAGAGCTCCAGACCCTCAGTGCTATCACAGACCCTTCGAAAAGGGGCTTTGTTTTCTCCCTGCATATTGAACTCCTGCACTGTAGATTTAGGAGAGGTGCCATCAGAAAAGGTAGATAATTTAGGTGGAATGGAGTAGGGGTCATAAAGTGCCTTTTTTTGGTGGTTTGGTTTTTTTTTTTCCTTTAACACATCTAAAGGCATGAAAGCAAGGTTCAGAGGTTCTGCAGCCTCACTTGGGAGCCCTGCTAGCTCCCTGCACAGTGAAACTCAAGATGCCAGACCACAATAGGGCACATCCTGCTGAATCTGGGTCCAATATTAGTGGGCTTCTTGCCATCTTCTAACAGCATCCTGCATGTTAAATTAAGAACCGAGAGACATTGCTCGGGTTTAGCTATGGACTAGATAAAGTCTGGATCCTAAACCCCTGAGCAATCATGAGAAATGCTTAGATATACCTTTTGGAGTACCTTACTGTGAAGTGACAACAGATGACCTGTAACTGCCAGGAGGAAGGAGAAAGAGAAATGCTTGTTCTATTGTTTTCTTCCCAGTATATGACAGTGTGGCTCTATCTGTCACACATTCTCAGAATTTTGCAGTTAGTCTGAAAAGACACCCAAGACAAAGTAGGATACAGCTATCTACAAAGTAGGATACATCCTCCCCCGAGATTTCAACTCCATCGGTCAGAAATCACATCTCCATTGGTGTCAGATACCTGAGGTCCCTGATCTCTCCACCCCCAACCCCAAGCAGGTTGTTCCCTAGGACTGATGTGCTGAGCTGGGGGGTCTGGACCCTGTCAGGTCATGACACCAATGTGATGCTAAAGCAACCATCATACCTGGCTCAACAGTCTGTGGCAGCCACTCACTGCTGTCGTTGGTGCATCGTATGTCAAGGCAGGTCCAGCTGATTTTGCCATTCACCTTCTTGCACGTGCAGGTGCCAGAGGTGGGGGGTCGCTTATCATAACCGCTCTGGCATTTGATATTTAATACTTGTCCCACATAATACTGTTTGTTCAGGCTTATAGAGGCATGTGGAACGGTCTTGGGAGGACCACAAAAATCTGTGGGATCAGAAGGCAGCACACGGTTAAAGCAGGTAGATTTTACCTTCTGCTTCTGTTCTTGAAACAACATGATTTGTATTGGTTCAAAGTACAGACAAGCAGGATATACCAAGCCTTCCTAATTCTTTGTTGGGATATAAAATACTCGTTCGCTTACACCACACTGCTTGTTTAGCCAAGATATGATAGCAATTGTTTCTTTTGGTCTGTCAAAATAATCAAAAATTACTCATCAGTCTTACACTGCTTCCATGAAAATCAGCAGAGAAAGTGTTACAGTAATGAATGGGCTCTTACTTACCTTTCTGGTCAAACTTAGAAAAGTTTTCTTGCTTCTGGGGTGCAGGGGTCTGTGTTTTGCTTTCTGGCTTCTGTGTAAAATCTAACTCCATCATGGGAGCCGTTGACAACAAAATTTTCTCGTCTGTGGGAAAAGTTATATTTGCTGAATTACAGCAGGATGAATAGCAGAACAAAGTCAGAGCACCCAAACTTTTAAAGACAAGGTAGAATTGTTCCAAGTTCTAATTTGCAAAGATAAGCACAAAAGATCATTTGTTAGAGCAATGCCCAGATGTGTCTTACACTGACTAACTCATTGGAAAAACACCTCTAGAAGTGTAGAAAAGGACAATAATCACTTACCAATACATTCAAATTCCTTGTAGACCCAAGAAGCAACCTGACCTATACTCTGACACCGAATTCCCATGTACTGGCCACTTCTTCTTGCATAGCCGCTGTCACATTCATAATACAGTTTGGTCCCCACTGGATACATGTCGGCAGTGACATCAGCAAATTCAGTCCTTGGAAGAGCTGGGCACTTTTCTGCAAACAGAACGCCTGAGAATCAGGGCAGCCTGTGCATCTACCTTATTCACTAAGGACTTCCCACATCTTTCTGTCTTATCAGTACCAGATCATGCCCAGAGGGCAGTGAATTAAGCATAATTCTGCTCCCAGCCACAGGGCTAAAATTACAGCTGAGAGATGAAACTGGGTGTCATGAAGGGAACAGGAGGGTAGCAAAGCTGTGTTTCTTTGATTGTCTCTAAGCCAAGGAGAGGCTCTGAGTGTCTGGTGAAACTATTAGTTATTTTAAGTGAACATTTTTTATTTTAATATTAGAACCGTCCCACCATCCAAAGCCACCTTCACATTGGAGTCAGCTGTTGCCATTGATTTTATAAGTATAGATTTGTTCAGGATGCAGAAAAATCCCTTGGGAGTGTCTCCACCAAGTGACATAAAGCCTGTATTTGTCTAGATTTTTTTAAGTGTGTGTGTGTGCGTGCTGATTTTATTCGCTTGTGTTTCCTCTAGAGGAGAAAGGATGCTGGAACAAGGATGTTCTGCAGCAGCTGGGGGCGGTGGCAGGACGCACCAGACCTATCTGCCTCCCTTGCCCCCCCTGCCTGAAGCAAGCTGTTGAGCCCTTTCTTTCTGCACCCAGCAGATGGGCAACATGAAACGCTACCAACTTTTTCTTAATGAAGCTGTATGCCGTCATATTGTAGAGCTGCTGCCTGCAGCAGAGCGTGCAGCCCTGAATCTATGCAGTGAGGCATAATAAGCAAAACGAAGTCATTAAAAGTTGCAATAAGCAAACACTGGAAAGGGGAGTAGACTTTTAGTTCTGTCTGAGCACACCAAGGAGCAGCTCACTGTGAAATCAGTTTGCAAACCTAAATATAACTTGCCCCAAAACAAGGACGTGAAGTACTGTGTCATCAGCAAATCACATCTAAATATACTTCTCAATCAGTTGGAATGAATTAAGTTAGGTCATTTCAGTGCACTTGAAAAGCCCACTGAAGCTGAGCTGGAGACCCGAAAGTTGATAAAGGCACTATTTAATGAATCTTTAAGGCCTAAAGGCTAAGAAATTTAAGGATCAAACAAGCTGGTTGCATCAGGGCTGGCATTCGGTATCTTTGGGTGCATGATCTTTGGCCCTTTATGCTTATGCATAATAGTAACAGCTATTAGGAGCAAAATTTCCTAGTCATCACGTCTACACATTTTCTGCAGCCATAATTAACGCAGCCTTAGCAACCAGCAAGAATGACTGCAAAAGGGCCTTGAATCCCTGAGACTTGATCATTTGGCACCTGCCCTTGACTCCCAACGTGCCTTCTTGAAACAAAGCCATGTCTTGCCGACAGCAACACAATCGGCGACTCCCAGACCCAGTCCCGCAATGCCTTTTCTTTCAGAGCCACCTGTCATTTTCTCACTTTGATATTTTCTGCCCTTTTTAACTTTTAATTACCTCGCTGCTTAGTAAAAGTCACAAAGTTTGAGGAAGGCAACAATGAAAAGTATTCTGAGTGGCTTAACATCGAAGCTGTGTGAAGGGTGTTTTAACCCCCTTGTATCTTTGTGTTATCAGAGGATTCACCTTGTAAACGACATCAGACTGTGGCTTCAAGAGAAGTGGCTGTACCCGAAATAGTTAACCACATGGTTTACCACAGACTGTCAGGGTGATTAAAATTAAAGAGTTATCAGATTAGCAGTAAGTTGAGATCACGTACTCTCACTTTCCCTGAAAGCTAAAAGCATGTTTCCCTCAAGACTTCAAAAGCCTCTTTGAAGCAGACTGCAGATCTGAATCTCAGCACGAGGCACTCAAACCTACAAGTCTTTAGTCTCTTCTTAAGAAAACCCACAGTATTTAGCCTACTCATCATATAGGGCAACTGTTGATTTAATCGATGATCAAAGTTAGAGTTCTGTACTTGCACACGTCAGAAAAGGATTACACAAAAATGGTGCGCTCGGGTGATGGCAAAGCAATACGCATCAGGCCGGTGCTCTTGGATCAACTCACCCACGTTGCAGCTGGATCTCACACAACACTCCGAGCACCCAGCCTTTTCATTACATCCACATCACTCACACCCTTGTCTTCTCACATCTAAACCACTGCGGTATCTACTTCTTTGGCCTTTACACCCATATTCCAGACTCTGATCCAGAAAGCACTTGGAAAGATGAATTTCCTAGGTCTCGTAATGATCTTCTGTTTGCTTCCCTCTGTTGACTTCTAACTGCTTCACTGTCACATCCAATATTTTGCTCCCATTTTCAAGAATGTTCTCCCTATCAACCATCATAACCATTCAAAACATTGGCTTCTTTTCTCCTGCTAGACCTCCTCACCACCGTGTTTGATATCAAAGTCATCAGCTTTTGGATTTATTGCTATACCAGTCCTCACACCGGGAGGAGGAGCCGTGCATGAATATGGGCATTTCAAGATACCTGTTGTCATTATTCCTCTTGATTGTCTTTAAGTATCTTATCTATTTTCAGAGGTGCTTTTCTTTAAGTGGCCTTTTACTCATCTTTCAAGAACGGGCAGGCATGCAACATGCTGATCAGCATTACTTCTGTACTTTCTTGTCTTACATTTGGATCCTAAACTTCCTGTGTGGGTCAGCTATTTGTACCATGCTTATGCAAGCAAGTCCATCAGCCAGGACTCCAAGCATTGTGGCAGTAGATGTGATAATAACTCTTGATAATGACTACACGCTCAGCGAAGTCAGTCTGAGAATGAAAGCTATAGTTTGACCCAGAGGAGCTCCCTGTGCTTTGATATTTAGCAGCATCACAGGTTCAAGCTAAATGCTGTATTCAAACCCCCATCAGGGAAAAATAAGCATCCCCCAAAGCTGCAGAGGCTGTAGGTGGTGGCATATAGGTGTGCAGGGGTGTTTCATGGCACTGGACCTCCTGGCGTAGTGTGGGGAGACTGTGCAGAGGGCAGGCAGACCTGGTGAGGTCTGGACCATAGTGCCTGCACAGAATGACCTCTTGCTTATCCCTGGAACTTTGTGCCCAAGGGAACTGCATGGTTTTCCCTTAAGAAAACAACATCCCTGCCATGTAGGGGATAAAAAAAACAAGGGATGGGAAGAAATGAGGGAACTATGGAATGGCAGTGCAGATTTACTCCTTGACTAGGTTTCTGACTTTTTTACATTTTTAGGGAAGATTAACTTTGCTTTTTTTGCTGTTTTGCACCTGATTGGGAATTAGTCTGTCGATTCCTTTGAGTCCTTGTGATATGAAAATGTAAATCTTACAAAAGGTCAGTACACCTAGGTGTAACCTGCCTCATAGCCTGTAATGACCCAGTTTTGCATAGCCCAGATTTCCACTGGATTCTGTATCCTTCTACAGTTGCTCCAGGGCTCCACTCCTGCTAGCATTGGTTTAAAAGACTGCCCTCACATCATCTTCGCATTTCTTGGGGTTTTGTTTGCCTCCTCATTTCCCCACCCCCATCCTCCAATTCTCTACCCCCATGACAAGGTGCTCTGTGTCCCTATTTCCTTCTTTCAGTCCCAATGTCCTCTGTCCTCCCTTTCCTTCATTCACGAGCTTCATCAGCCCTCACCTACCATTCTTATCTCCTACACCAAAAAAGTGTCCTGTGACTCCATTTCTATGCACTCAGAGGTACTAACACGATGTATTGAAATGGGCTGAACAGAGAGGCTGGTGTAATTACATTCATGGGATTTAGCACTGCTATCAATTGCAGAATTGCTAAACCACATCACTTGCCTAAGGCAGATGGGAGTCCGCATTTCTCCCCATATTAGTGACTCTTTGATGTCTACAGTATTTCTGGAAATTTTGGAACTGGTTTCAAGTCTTACCATATAGTGGATGGAGACATGCTCTTGGGATTAGGAGACTAGTGAATTTAGACAATAGACATCCATGAAACATAAAAATTAAAAAGTAGTTACTGCATCCTCTGGTGTGCTCCCAAAATTAAGTTTGATAACCTTTCTGAGACCTGCAAACCTTGTCATCTAAGCCACCAGATAGGGGGATTCTGCTATTCCTGCTTAAGCAACAGTGCCTGATGCCATCAGAGGCATCTTAAGGCATCTGGAACCTCCACATAAGCTGTCAGGTATCACACAGGAGTTATTGGAGGCTGGTGCCAGGCACAATACCCTGCCATGCCCTGTCTTTTGCAAGTTCATTGCCGTGTGCTAAATAAAGCTGAACTGTCTTTGGCTACCCTCAGCATCTAGCTTTTGGCTGCCCTCAGCATCTAGCATCATCATGCAGGCTCAGGGCAAAGAAACCTGCTGGCTAAATCACTATCAGTTCTTTCAGTGCTTGCGTTTCTTCCCTGGGGTTTCCCACTCAAATACAGTCAGTGACTTAACACAACGCCACTCAGAGTAGACCTGCTAGCAATATTAGGATTTATGAAGCTCTCCTGCCTACTTCTCTTCCGTGCCTAAGTTAGCAGAACAGTGTTAGACAAGGCATCAGAACAACATATTTTATCCAGAAGAAGTGAATGGGGAAAATTCATGATAAGTGTTTTCGGTATTAGATAAACACAGACAGTGAGTCATGCCATGATAACCTAAACTCAGAATTTCCTCTGTCATGCAGCTGTGTGTCACGAGCGCTGATATTATTCTGGTGTCAAGTTAAAACATCAAGGTGCAAAAATAGGACAGTTTTCCCCTAAATACAAAAGCAGTAAGGTGGGATTGGTAGGAAACTGGCTGTTCTGAAGATCTCGGTAGAAGCAGTGGAAGAAACCAGGCACTTCATATACTTGCCCAGTTCAGAGATGAAGAGAGTCTCTTCCCAGAGGTACCAAGAAATCAAACCGTGCCCAAATGAAGACATTTCCCCAGATGTGCCTGAAAAGCTAATTCAGCCCTGGGCGTTCATATGCTGTCTGAAACTATGTGCTCTCTACATAGTGCATGTCTTTGGAAGATGAAACTGTTACGGGTGAAGAGAAGGAACTGGTACTGGCAACTGGAATGAAATGGTAATGAATTTTTCTAACTTCAAAACTTATTCCCAGAGGGTCCATTAAGAAGCTAGCTACAGCTCTGCCTGCTTCTTTCACTTCTGATTAATGTCATTTATTGTCTTTGTGGATTTGTAAGCTGGCAATAGATCCCAGCTGTGGGGCTGGGGTGCAGACCTGAAGTTTATGGTAATTTGCCTGTGAGATTTTGATTAGCTATACTGTAGACTACACAGAGATTATCTTACAAAGTCACACGAATAGCAATGAGTCTGCAATGTAAGTGACAGAAATACAATGCAGATAAATTGCCAGGCACATGATTTAATGCAAACAGGAATGGAGATCAGCCTTATGGGGCAGGACATGGGTTTTATTATTCCTAGCAGTGGAGAAGAGGCATGTCTGATTCTAAGGCAGTTCAACACCTGCTGAGTTTGCTGTACTAGAAGATGCCTCTGTTGGCAAGACAGTGTAAAAGAATATGAACCATCAGGAGCTGTCCATTAACTCTGTAGGACCATAGAACATTAGGTTTGGGAGATGTGCACTTCTCTTATCTGTTGGCTTAATCTGCTAACCTGCGGTTTGCCATTGACCTAGTCAGTGGAATGTAGTGAAAAAAAAAAAAAAAAACTTCCATATACAGCAAAGCTAGAGTTGGTTTGACAGTGGACTAAGCTTTCTCATGCTCAGCATAATTTAGCCTCAGGAACCAGCCTTCTCAGTTCCTTCTGTAAAAAGCAGAGATGAGCAGACCTCTCTAGAGCACAGCAGACGCCTACCTTAAGTTCTCCAAAGCAATGCTTAAAGGTGCTTCTCTCTTTTTATCAGCTACAGTGGTGGACGAACGCTCTTACATGCTCACATTAATAATTGTATGGTTTAGCTAATGCATGGAAACCATGTTAAAGCTCACTTTGCTGTGAGCTCCCAGGAAAGCAGCCTGAAGATGTTATGTTTTCTGCTGACCCAGTTGTTTCTTGATTTGATGTCTGCCTCCCCTCTTCCTAAACACAATTATCCCCCTTCGGCACCATCTGACTCCTGTTTTAAGGCATGGACTGAGTGCCACCCAGTCAACAAAATGCAGACATTTCAATTCCCTGCGTAGTCACTAGAAAGACATTTACAGGACATGACTCTGCACCCTTATCTGCAACCTGGAGGTGAACTGTGCCCTGAAAGCACTATGTTCTCTCTCCTGGCTGTGAAGGGGGTCCACATGTCCAGCTTGATGGAGAAGATGGTGCAGAGTTCTGAAGTTAAGAAAGATGAATCTCATGCCTGCCCTGGCAGGGAGGCTGGGCAGGGGACTTGGACTGCAAATGTGGAAGAGGGAGCTTTAGGAAAGAAGGAGAATGTTTCCTAAGGCAGGGAGAGGGAGGAAAACTAGTGTGAGCACGGTGCACCACATAGAAAATACATGAAGTGGAGAATGGAGAACTTTTTTTTTTATTCTTTTGTTTCTGGGTGTTTACAACCTTCTTGGGCCTGTGGCAAAGCCACAGAGCTCACATTCTTTAAAGGCAACCACTGTACATGTTATGGTAGCAGAACATAGAGTCTGGTTTTGAAAATACCAGATGTGAAAGCCTTGTTTTGGCGTGTGGCGTTTGGGTTTTGAATAGGTTTGGCTGCATTTTGTTCTGTGAGTTCAGTAACACCCGTCTCTTCCATATTTTCATCTAAAGGGAAAAACACATTACTGAGAAAGAAAACCAACTTTTAAAACAGCAGCAGAAATTCAGATTCTTCTCCTTGGCTGGAACTTTCTCAGCCTTGCTTTTTGTTGGGTTGGAAGGGCACAAGAGAATAACCTCTCTGAAAATAATTGAACTGGCTGACAAGCATGTGTCCCAGTCTTGGGTAACAGTGAAAAAAGGTCTGATGAGGGTCTTTTGATTTCAGATGTGGCGTTAGGACTCATCTCGTTTGACTTGTGGCCTTAGCAGTGTCATTGATCTTTTTGCTGGAGCTCTCAGGAGTGGGATGGAAATTATTGGTTAATGTTGATGATATTTTCTGTAAAGCATTAAATATTTTTCTAAATAAAGAGGGCTCTATATTCTTCATCTGAGGGCTCACACTTTACAAATGGAGAACATAAAGAAAAAGCAGCAGATGACAGAGTGCTGCTACCCTGGCAGGGCTGAGGAACAGGGAGTCAAGTGAAGAAAGTAAAGGTGGACTTTGGAAATGTGTTTTGGAGAAGCATTGGAGGAGACAGAGCAAAGAGTCAGTAAGCCAGGTTGTTGAATGATTCAGGACCAGGGTCAGGAGGTAGAAACCATGGGTAGAAAACATCCAAAACCTGGGCTTTGAAGATATGATTAATGCAACAGAAAAAACAAGAGAGACAAAGCTAAACATCGAGGAAGAAAGCAGGGAGACCGAAATTGCAACACTCTGAAGGCAACAGAGTGAAGTCAAAGGTAGTGGCTTTCTAGCAGTAGCTAAAGAGTGGATTTTTTGCTGTGATAAAATAGAAGGACATAACATCTTATCTCTGATGAGATGGGGAGAAGCTTTCTCCCTCTGAAGGCAGAAGCAGATACTGCAGAATCTCTGTCCATAACATCTGCTTTTTCTCAGCAGGATCACAATTTTTTAACAATTTTTTAAACATTTTTATTTTAATTGTAGCGGTGTATTGGACACTTCACTGCTGAGGGCCACTGTAACTGGAAGGTTTATAAAGGTATTTGCTCTCTGGTTGACCTTACAAGAATCACTTGTATGTGTTTGACAACCTTAATTTATTCTGCATTGCGTTTCAAATCCATGCGAGCAAGCGCTAATATGCAAGTATAATGGGAAAGAAATTCCTCTCATTTAAATGACTGAGATCTGGTACCCATCTTGTGTGAATGAAATTCAATTGAATAAAATTCTTTCTTTTGTGAGTTTTAATCCTTTCCAGGTTTAACTTGCAAATCTATTCAATGTACTCCTGTAAGATGAATAGCAAGATGGAAAGGTCACAGGAGCACAGAACAGCTTTTATCTTGTGTTTGACGCTCACCTAGCATACTTCCAGCCTCATCCATGCAGCTTCTAGGCACTGCTGCTGTGCAGAGTAAATGAGATAAATGTGATGCTTTTCACAAGAAAATCAGCATTTCTCTTATCCTCTTTAGCACTAAGGTGTAGTTTTATTATTACTAAATGAACGATCATCCCATGCCATAGTTTTCGCAGATACATATCAGAGGACTTTGCCCTTTCAGAACACATCAGATCTATCACTGAAACTGTTCTGTAAAACAAAGGGGTTTTATTTTCTTTTTCCCCTAATTATATCTGTTCCTGATAGCACATTTTGCCAGAAACCTTCTTGCAAACAACATCTACGGCAGGATCTATTTACAGAACTGAACTTGCAGTGCTGGGACAAGCTGAAAAGACTGAGACAAAATAATATGAAGAGCACTGTGTGTACTGAGTCATAGCTGATTTTTCACCAGTTTGACCTAGCCTCTTTCCCTTTTCTTGGCTTATGTCTGTTCCCAGGTCTCTCTGTTGATCCCTCTAATGAGTTAAAAACAGTAGGTCTTACAGCCACAGTACTTCAGGCATTTCTACAATGAAAGACCCTGAATGGTAAAAGGTGGTATTTCTACCTTAGCGTATTATTTGCAGGGAGAAATAAAAAAAAAAAAAAATAAAAAAAAAAAAAGATACTATGTTTAAACATTGGGAGAGACACTGAAAATAAATACAAGAAGCTGAGGAGAGATGAGCTTAGTGATACAGTGAAGAATGCAATGCCATGCATTTATTCATTCACCAGAGAATTAAATCACATCAAATAGCATAAAATGCAACTGCTCTAACACCCCTCAATTTTTTCCAAAAACCAGAAAGATTTCTGATAAATGAGGCTTGCCAGCAAGAAATCTCACAATGTGTCCCACCACAGTAATACAGAAAGCATGATATAGGGACCTGACTCATCCCAGAACTGATCCTATTTACATATCGTTGGCTGAATGTCTCGCAGCGATGCTCTTGCACGCAGCACTGAAACACTTGCCGCGGGCACTGGCACTTCACTTGGCAATGAAAACACCCAGTGAAGGAAAAGATACAGCGTTTACTGGCAAAATATTTTAAGGAGAATAAAATCACCTGGGGGTTAAATATTTTGAAGGTCCTTCCTGCATTAATGAATCATAAGCAACGCAATCTTCCCTTGAGATGCCCAGCCCCTAGTAAAATTCACCACCCTACTAAAGACGATCCGTCAGCAGTTACAGTACCAGTGTATCTGAGAACCTGCCTTAGGCTGTATCTGTTCATACCTCTCAATCTGGACATCCTCATCAGATACAGAAGGAAGGAAATACCACATTTAATGGACCACTGAGAATGTAAGATTATTTTTTCCCCCTTTAAACAAAGCAGTTTAAATTCAAATACACTAGTATATCACCAGACCATTTCTGAATGCACACACTTGTCACAATAACTAAGCCCAATATAAGCAGTATCACAATTTATGAATGTGTAAAATTATGCTGAATGAATTAGCTGCCTCCGTTCACGGTTTGTAGGCACTACTGGATGGGAGGCGTGGCTGAAAGAATACTTGGTATCTACATACTCATAGCAAACCTGGATGGCAACTCCGAACTAATAGCATTGCCATCAATTTTACCTACAGAGGTACTGACATTTCAGTGTCTATTTTTATATTTCCTTAAGTTACAGGCAAAATGGAAAAAAAACAAATTCAAAGAGCTACCTAAAGTGCACAAGGCTGCTTTGATCTGCCCACCATTCCAATGATGGGTTGGAGGATACATACATTACTCAGACAAAAAATATCCTATAGTGCGCTGGATTGCTTGCAGTTGATGGTTTGTGGGCACAAACCCCATTTCTCTCATTTCCTTAGAATAATAAATTCCTTAAGCTCTTAACATCTCTCCTTACCTGAAAGGAGTCAGGATGTTGCAAACATCCTCCAGCAGCCACCACAAAAAAGCAAATCATATTTTCCCTACCCAAAAGGCAGAAGTAGTCTTTTACCTGGTTTGTTCCCCTTGGCGGATCCTAAAAAGAGCCACATCAAAAGGTACTTGAGCTCCATGGGACTTGTTCACATCTTTTCTCCGTAACACAGGATGGTGAAGCTTCTCAGAACTGATGAGCTGGTGCCAATCAAGCCAAGGAGTCACCTACTGCCTGGCTAGGCTGGTGGGGAGCATCGCCCTGCGTGCGCGGTGAGGACTTTGCTCTTTGGTCAGCAAATCATTGTTTCACTGGCTGGCTCTGCAAGACAGAATAAAAGCTGCTCTCTCTTCAGGTATTAGTAGCTTTTATCCAGGAAATCAAACTTAATGCTCAGCGTGATGGAGTCTGCCATCGTGTGTAGGAAGTGGTTTGACACATCACAGCTACTGACTCCAGAGCTGTTCCACTACAGCTGAGGTCAGTAGAAGGGGGAAAGATTCTGGTAGGTTTGTGCAGCCGCTTAACCCTGAATTTGTGTCCAGGCAGGTACTTAAGAGGGACCATCACTGTAGCATAGTTGTCTTGTGTATGACAGTGGACCTTAGGCACTATCTGTGGGCTCTGCCTACAAAGAGAAGGTCCCGTGGGGTATCAGTTTGGCTTTTGGGGGGTTGTCTGCTAAGGATGATAAAGCCACACTCTGTTCATTTCTTGATGTATGCATGTCTGCAGTTTCACTGTGTGAAAGCTGAGCTTCTGAAGGATGGATGGTTTGATCAAATAGAATCTATAAGGATGAGGCTGGCAGGCTGGGAAAGGGTTTCTCTTGTTCCGAAGTTGTCTGGTTTTCCATGCCTCAATGAAATTTGTTCTTCCAAATGTCAGTGGTAAACTGGAAATGATGAAGGAAGTATCACACTTTATGTAGTTTTCTTGAGCCATTTCCACAGAAATTATTATCTGTTAGTACCTAGAGAATTAGTTGGGATAGATTGTGGAAAACCAGATTTAAACTATATGTGGTATTCGGTCTATTCTATTTACAATCATATATATATATATATATATAATCAAATCAATTACACGCTGGACATTTACTTCTCCTCTCTAAGGAATAAAATCTTCCAAACAGGCATGCTAAGAAATAGATGTGATACATTTTTAAATGCCATTACAGCTGCATCCATCAGTCACAGGCACAGACGCAGAGGATGCTCTGTTAGTAGAGACTCTTCTGTCCTCACACCCTTAAGGGAGATAGTCCTGTGAAAGACAGCTGACACAAGGGAGCTTCTTTTGAGTGAGACCTAAAACAGACCTTTTCTGGGGGCGCGTGATGCCATTATCTATGGGAGGCTGTACAAAGGTGCACCTTCGGCCCAGCATATGAAAAGATGCAGCAGACAAGAGATGCTACAGCGCCTGCTTGCTCTCTCCTGATAAGTCTCCTTTTGCCCTTTTTCTGAAAGCTTTTGTGCAGCTTCACTGATGCAGGTGACAACTCCTCCTGGGGGGTCTGTTGGCAACAAGGCTTTGGCCAGGAGGTTACTGCCCAAACCCAAATGCAACAGGGCATAGAGAACAAGTAAGACTTCTGGAGCAACTGCTGCAGGTGAAATGCTTTGCTTACCCAGGGCTGCTCTGTGCTCCACAGATATTTACTGCCTTTGCTTTAGTACCAAATAATCTCCCATATTTAATAGCATAATAGGAAATGCTCATGCCAAAGCCCACTGAAGGATTTTGAGGGATTTGTTCTTGAAACATCTGTCCGAAAATCTTAGACCCAGTTCTTCACCTTTTGTCCACAATACCTGGAGATATGCAACTGCATATGCAGAACCGCAGCCATCTGAGTTGGTAAAACGTATTTGCTAGATTTCCCAGAAAGAAATCCCAGTCTTTTTATCACAATTTGTCCTTCCCCTACTAAGCATGGGGTCTGTTCTTTGAGGGTGCGGGGATTTACACCCCACCATCACCTTCTGTTTTCTTGCCTGGTCAAACTATTTAATTTCATAGCTATTTGCATTACGGAGACAGAGAGAGGGCACCTTTTCTGCAGTCCTTCAGCTCCGTCTGCCTCTCTCAGCTGTACAAAATTCTGCCAGTTAATCAAGGATTGCAGGCTGAGCAGGGGGCAGCAGCTTGGACCACAAGCGCGGCTTCTCAACAAGCCGAATTTTTCCTTTTGTTGCAAAAGGTCTTTTTTCGGCAGATGAGCTGAGATCCACTCCCTCTTGCACGCAGCCATTTGCTTTCAAGCAGCAGATCTCAGCGTAGGTGGATAATAGCCACGAAGATTTTACTAGAAACGGTGAGTTCTTATCCTAGCAAGAACACGCTATGTGCAGTCAGTTGTACGGGAAGGAACGGTGACCCCAGGTGGCTAATTGCTACAAGCACAGTTTGCAGGAGAAAGACTCGTAACTCGGCATTTAGGCCTTTTAAAGGTCAGAATAAAAACAGTTACCGCTGGCGAGAGCAATTAGTTAGGTCAGCTTTATGAAACAGGTCAGCTGGTGGAACGATTCCAGGAAAAACCAGTGCCGCTTCTTGCAAGGAACTGCCCCAAAGCAGAGCGGGGTGGCGACCAGAGGGACCCAGCAAGGGTGAAAGTGATCTAGAGGTAAAAATAAAATAAAAAACAAAAAGTAAAAATAAAACCAGGGGACTGGGGGGGCGGGACGGGACGGGACGACAACATAACTAGCATTATAATTTAGATTATTAACATCAGATGTTACCAACAGAGGTGTGTGGCAATAAAGGAGGGGAAGCACTGTGAAAACTCAGTGGGAACCTGGAGAGTGATGGAGGGAAACAGGAGCAGCTTGAACATCCAGGAAGGTGTAGGGGGAAAAGCAGGTGCTGGTGCCTCTGTTGCTTGTTGACTTTCTTCCACTGATCGCCAGATTTTGCTGCTCAGAGTAGTCTTCTCTTTCAGCAGAGAGCTGGGAGGGAAAGGCCTGTCACATGGCCCAGGTCACCACAGACAAGATTATGAAGATTATTTTTATACCATGCCATGTGACCAAGAAAGATGCAGAAATGGAGTTGCCAGGGAGTAAAACACAGACACAGCTCCAGCCTTCTTTAGGTCTAGATTTAGCAAGGGCTTTTCAAAATTCTGCAAGTGCTTTTAAAACTCTTAGTGCACAAACTCGTTTGGTCTGGAGGTCTGGAAGAAGCAGAGGCTGTAAGCAGATTCTCCAGCGTATCGGGTGGAGTTTTATCTGATGAACAGAAACCAGGATCATTCAGAAGCTGGGGAGAAAACAGGCATTCATAGAGGTGTGTATCGAGATCTCCTGAGACTTAGGAGACATGTCCCCTTTACATCAACATCTCAAATAAACCCAACCGGTATTGAATTTTCAGTTGGGCATTGATTATTTTATAAATCCAATGATGTTTCAAGCAAAAATCAGCCAGCTTAAAAAAAGGACAACACTAGGATCTTGTTGCAGCCCTTCCCAGTTCAAAGCAGTGATAAATATCCACATAACTCACTAAAATAAGCAAGCTTTGCTGTCTTCCTTTAATTCAGTTATCCTGTTCTGAATCACACTTACATGAGCCCTCTATTCAGGGGAGTAACACTTCATATGGACCTTGCCAGGAGCATGTGTGGGTGGCTCTAATAGCTAACTAAACTCTGTTAATCAGTAAATTGCTTATACATCCTTGAAATTATGGTAATGGTGGTTGTAAACTCACTTTTTTTTTTAACTTGGGAGGAACTGTATTGAGAATTTTACCTTAAGCGTGGGATATATTACTACTCTGTGAACAGCTGAAGCTCAAATAGCTAGGTTTTGCACTTAAATAGGCCACCCTTGGCTTTGTTTACAGACTACCTAGAGGACTATGTTTAGTATTTCCAAGAAAAGATATTAAAGATGCCATGCACAAGAGCCCTTCCCATCTTCCACAGCAGCACCCAGCTCCGCTGCAAAGCAGAGGTGTGGGGAAGTCCCAGTTATACCATATACTAGAAATGATCATTAGAAATTTTTCACCCAACCTCATTATTTATAACAGTTGAACTGTTTTGAACTGCTTTTTATTTCCCATAAAAGTGAGACAGAGCTGACATGAGGCACACAAACTTTGCATCTTAAGTGGAGCATATTTACAAGGTCAACAAGGATTTAGGTTCAAGTCACGAGAGTTGCATGGTCAACATAGTTGTCAAAGTTCCCCCTTGAGTCAATGGAAAAAGTCAACAAGTGCATCTAGAGAGTGATTCACCTCCTCTTCTGGACATCTACCTCTACTGGATGAATCACCCATCTGAGCTTCTCTCCCTCCCTTCCATCTACAGACAACTGTTAAACCAGCATAACTAGTTTAAACCAAACACAAGTCTTTCAGACAGCTGCAGCTGAATGAGACAAAACCACCCTGCAAATCTGTACTGAATTTGAAAAGAGTATTTAAATTGCTTATTTACTGACTGAGAACAGTCTTCCCTGTCAAACACCCTGAACGTAGTTCATTATGCTCTTATTAACTATTCCTTTCACGGATGCAAAGTTCTGTGATAAATATGTGAGGACCATAAAACTGCAAAGGACCTCAAGGGTCCAGTATTCAGTGTTGGGCTAAATCCATCAAACAAATCACTCTATGTGCTTTACCATCTCAAAAATTGGAGGGGATGTGTGCATTGAAAGGTTCCTACTCCTCAGCAGGTACCAGAAGGATTTCATCCTCCAGCCTGAAGTGGAGAGCAAGATTCTACAGCTCTCATTCTTCTGTGTTTATCATACTTCTCACCATAGCTTTCTCCATGAATATTTGTTACGCTAAGGCTCACTTCTATCAAATTAAGAATACGGGCCTTTAGTTCACATCCACAGAGACAAAGGAAATTCCGGGGTTTTCTGAAACACAAAGTGCTTTGAATCAAACTCTCTGTTGGAAAAACAGCTCTGAGATGTGTATGAAAGAACAGACTAGTATGAAGACCTCAGTGCAATGCAGGGATCCTAAAGATCTTTCTGTGTGAAAGAGAAAAACACAAAAAAGAGCCACCCTCACTGGCCAGTAAGAGCAACCTCTTAAACCTGAAGGTTTATACAAATCAGTACAAGAAGCATGAGAACAGCCTTGCTGGATCAGGCCAGTGGTGCCTCAAGCCAAGCCTTTTACCTCCAGCAACAGCAGCAGGAGATGCTAGTCTAGGAGGGCACTTGACCTAGGCTGCTTCCAAGCCCCTCATTTCTCCAGGTGTCCATGTTTTTTGCATGAAATGCTGCTTTTCTGCCCATGCCTTTTGGCCCTATTTATGGACCTGCTGTCCATCAGTGGTGTCATTCCCATTTGAACCTGTGTGCTGGTTTTGGCTGGCATAATTGACTTTGTAGTAGCTGGTATGAGGCTGTCTTTTCGATTTGTGCTGGAAACAGTGAATACAGGGATGTTTTTGTTATTGCTGAACAGTGCTGACACGAAGTTGAGGCCTTTTCTGTCCCTCACCCCAACCCACCAGTAAGCAAGCTGGGGGGCACAAGCAGTTGGGAGGGGACACAGCCGGGACAGCCGACCCCCACCGACCAGAGAGACATTCCATACCATATGGTATCATGCTCAGCATATGAACTAGGAGGGAGGTTGGCAGGGGGCCACTGCCTGGGGACTGCCTGGGCATCGGTTGGTTGGTGGTGAGCAATGGTTTTCATTTGCATCACTTGTCTTTCTGGGGTTTTATTTCTCTCTCTTTGTTATTTTCCTTTTCATTACATTATTACAATTATGATTATCTTTCAATTATTAGACGTTTTTTATCTCAACCCACAAGTTTTCTCACTTTTACGCTTCCAATTCTCTCCTGCATTCCTCTGCAGGGCAGTGAGTGAGCCACTGCATGGGGCTGAGCTGCTGGCTGGGGTTAAGCCATGACAACCTGCCAGTGCTCCTGGCCTCCACAGCCTCCTCTGGCAGCAAGCTAAAGGACCCGTCCTGCAAATAAAGGACTCCTTTTATCTGTTTTAAACTGATGTTCTACTGAATGTCTCCAAGTTCTGCTGTTGTGGGATTTGGTGGCTTATGGTCTATATTCACCATATCACCCACCTTCGTGGTACAGTTAACCTACCCACATCCTCCCCCTCTCCATGTTGAACAGCCCTAGACCTTTGCTGCCTCTCCTTGTAAAGCAAATGCTCCAATCCCATGGTTATTTTAGTTGTCTTCCTCTGGACTTTCTCCAGTTCCACTATGTCCTTTTGGAGATGCAGAAAGCACAACGGCTCCGGCTACCCCACATGTAGGCCCACCAAGGTTTTATATGGCAGCAAAATTATCTTCTCTGTCCCATTCCCAGTGACAACACCCAACATCATGTTGGCTTTTTCGGCCATTGGTGCTGTTCTCCAAAATCATCAGGTTAGTATGCAACAACAGCCAAAACATCCCCCCAGTACTTCCCTGTGGGAATCAAACAACAAGCACATTATTATTACAATAAAGTAGTGTTTAATTAGCAGATCTGGAAGAGAATTTGTAAACTTACTCTCCTCAGACTTAGTGTCTGGCTGAGTTTCCAGCTTACGTTGAAAACTCTTGATATGTTTAGTTTCCATGTAGTGAATACTGCCACAATGCCATTAACACAGCAATGCCTAGGTTGGGATGTTTAATACTTCCCCATGCAAATACAGCCGCATAATACAGATAACTTTCTTCTAGAGATATTCTTATTTGCAATCATCATTGTTCTGGTTTGAGCAGAAAAATTTCAGGATCTTAAAATAAACTGATAAGTGAAGTATATTATTGTGTGATCATATTTGTTCCTTCCTTTCTCCTTTTTAGTACCATCAAGTTATAGTTAATCAGGCGTACTCAATCCTACAAAGCGCACGAGCCTTAAGAAAGCCTCTGTAGTGAGCTCCTTACCCAAGACACCCTGTCTCTTTGCTCGACTTTAGTAAGAATTTTTACACTATCTGTCAATTTAGGGAAAATAACCTAGTTGAATTACAGGGTGAGTAAAAAATTGATTGGAAAAACCCTGAAAAGAAAGTGCCTTAAAATGGTTCAAAAGTGCGTCTAATGGAAGAGCATATTGAGCGGCACCGATTAAATGTCAGACAAGAAGGATGTATTGAAAGATGTTCTCCAGGTTATTATGTGGGTCTGAGGCTTTTCAGTTTTTTTTAACAGTTACCTGAATGATGACTATAGACAATCTTTACTGCATTTGCAGCAGATGCTAAGCCAGGAGAGATCATGCGTATATTAGAGGTCAGGAAAGAAATTCAAAGTTACCTCAATACAAAAAAAGTAGGATGCAATTTAAAGAATAAGTGCAAGCTTTATATGTAGGCAGAATAAAAAAGCCTGTGAAATGGACTACTGGTGTCACTGGTTAGATAGCTTTTCTGAAAATGAACCAGGGGTTATGTGCAGAAGGCCAACTGGCAATGTCACATGGAAAAAATGTAAATCTAATTCTGAAATATACAACATATGCAAAACAATCCCTTGTTTTATGCTTTGACAATAAAGCCATAGATGGAATGCTGTGCCCAGCTGTGGGCACTACACATTGAGAAAAACTCGGACCAGCAGAAGGCAGTTCAGAGGAAAGCAATGACAATGACAAGGGGGTCTAGAAAACATTTCCTAAAAGGAAAGACTGGATAACTTGAGACTGTCTGAGGAACGGTGATGGAGAAGGGGGCAAGATAACAGCCTTCAGCAGTGATAGAGATGGAGCCAATTGTGCCTAGGCATGATTGACCCTCAAGTCTCAATAGGCATTGAGACCCTCAAGTTTCCTTCCAGCACTGCAGTCTTGGGTCTGGTAAAGATTGTGCTCTTCACTCTCACTTTCCGGACTGCCAGCCCAGCGAGCTGCAGCCCGTGCTTTAACACTATCACTTACAGTCAGAGAAAGTCCTGCATCATCCTTAGCTCTCACTTGCCATCTAACCCATCCCCAAGCAGTCTCAGAACCTGACTGATTTTTGTACCAGTTATACCTTCTTTAGCCCAGAAAAGAGCTGCACCTTCAGTTTTAAAGGGCTCTGTGCCTGTACTAAATGAACAAATGCACATTTTGCATAACTTAACAGCATTGTCACCATAAAAGTCAGTCAGAAACTACATACTATCCACCTTGGGTGTTGGCTATGTAATATTTGCCTTTGCCTAACCAAGAAGGCGGCTTTCTTACCTATCTGATATCTAGGTACCAAAGGTGGAGTCCTGCCCGTGGGGCACAGCAGCCCCCGGCAGCTGCGGGCTGGGGGCAGGGGGCTGGGAACTGCCCGGAGGAAAGGGCCGGGGGGGCTGGGCACAGCCGCTGGGCAGGAGCCCCCAGCGTGCCCAGGTGGCCAAGGGGGCCAGCAGCGCCCTGGCCGCTGTCAGAAGCGCTGTGGCCGGCAGGGCCGGGGCAGTGCCCGTCCCCCTGTGCTGGGCACCGCTGCGGCCGCCCCTCGGGGCCTGGGCTCAGGGTCGGGCCCCTCAGGGCAGGGGGGACGCAGAGGGGCTGGAGCGTGTCCAGAGCCGGGCAGGGGCTGGGGCAGGGGCTGGGGGGGGCGGCGGGGGGAGCTGGGGGGGTCAGCCTGGAGAGGGGGGCTCAGGGGCACCTGGTGGCTCCCTACAGCTGCCTGGCAGGGGCTGTAGGCAGGGGGGGTCGGTCTCTGCTCCCAGGGAACAAGTGACAGGACACGGGAACCGGCCTCACGTTGTGCCGGGGGAAGTCTAGATTGGATATTAGAAAAATGTCTTCACGGAAAGGGTGGTCGAGCCCTGGAACAGGCTGCCCAGGGAGGTGGTGGAGTCACCATCCCTGGAGGTGTTTAAAAAACCTGTAGATGCGGTGCTCAGGGACATGGTTTAGTGATGGGCTTGGCAGTGCTGGGTTAATGGTTGGACTTGATGATCTCAAAGGTCTTTTCCAGCCTAAGTGACTCTATGGTTTTATAATTTCTTTGGAGACTCATATGGGGGACAAACACCTGAGCTGGCTGTCTAGACTCCTATTACCATCAATGAAGACAAGAAGACTCAACTAGGGCAGGGCTGTATCTTAAAAAAGATGTTTAAGTAGGTCGGATGGAACGTGCCCTGTAGGTGTTTGTTTTTCCCTATTGAAAATAAAGAGTATCTAGATGGTGAACTGACACACAGATACCCTTTATTACAGGCATCTAAAATCAGAGGAGATGAACCTGACCTCCAGCTAGTTTTAAAACACAGACTGTTAGATTATACTATTGCCATCCCACCTTTGGCCCTTATATTACCAAATGAACTTCCCATGGCTGAAGACTAGCATTAGAAATCTTGCTGCTGCATGTCATAAGGCATCTTTCTACCTCTCTTTAGTTTTATGAGCTGGGTAGATGCTTCTGTTTAGGAAAACAAAGTTCAGTGCCTTCCTCTAGCTCAGTGATGGCACAGTTAATCTCAGCTGTATGAATTTTGTTGAGTCAGCTATGAATTTACCACCTCATAGGAAGCTGTTGTAGATATTCCAAGAAATGGGGCTAAACACTACCCCACAGAAATAAATGTAAACAGTCGCATTTCAGTTCTTAGATGAATCTTGTACCTTTTCCCTAAGAGGAAAAAAAAAACAACCCAAACTTCTCAACGGTACGGACTTTGAGGACTCCTTACAGAAATGCAAAAAGAACATCTAAATGAAATAGTAGTGATATGAAAAATTTACAGAAGTTCTTCAGCTAGAGTAACGTGGAGGTTTCTAAATCTAACCACTAACCAAGAAATGTTAGTGTATGAGTGAGAAAATTGGTGTGTCCTCAGGAAGGAAGTATAGAGTGAGAAAATGAAAAGGTGATTTAGAAAAGGTCAGGATACATTTTGCATCAGCCATGCTAAAGAAACAGAAAACAATATGAGTTTTTCCTCCTTGAGCATAAATTATTAAAGCTGACCCTTTTATTCACTGCAGAATAAGGATTCATTCCTTGTGTTTTGCTCTTAATGAGGCTCAGGACTTTTTTACAACATCTTTTCAACGAATCCCCCAGTTCTGACAGTATCAAGAGCAATCCTTCAAATTGCTGCCAGAGTAACTCAGGCTGAGTTTATGCTACAAAAGTCAGACCTCATGTTTCAGGACATTATTTTAGAATCATAATTTCCTGTGGTTGCTCTGGGATTTTCTTTGTAGGATGTTTTTCTAATGCACCTTCAGCTGTTCTCAAATAGTGCAGTGACACCAGCATTCAAGGTGTTGTAGATGAAAGCAATCTAACATGGGGCAAGTAAGCATTGTTCTGGCTAACAATGGAGCACTAATGCTGGTCAACAGAGCTGGACATCTGCAGAGAGAAACTTATGGGTGAAGTATTAAATAAATAGCTAACTGGTGGCTATCCTTTCTGTCACATTAGATTTCCATGACCCATTTTGTTACTGTTACCCTTGTACCGTATTCATGGACCGAGCACTATTTGTGCAGTGGAGAAGGTTGGGGTTGACGTGAAGACATTGGGATTAGCAAAAGACCATGAGATGATGGATGTTTGAGGTGTAAAGCTCTGAGTAACCCAACAGGCCTGTTGAGGATTTCAAAGCACTCCATCTCTTTCTCTAGAGGGAAGCTTGGCTGCCAGACAAGATAACACTTTGGGATGAACAAGGTTGTTTTCACCTTTTCTCACTTAATATTAGAAGTTGATGTAGATGCAGACTTCTGAGTTAGTCACCTGTTTGCCATTGCAGTCAATGGAGAGCAGCAGATGTAGTTCAGATGATGTATGTTAGATGTTTGCCTTAGGGGGAGATGAACTTCACTGCAGAAGCGTATGCTTCTCTGCACTGGCTACTAACAAGCCAAACACCCAAATGCTGCAGATGTCACATTTGGTCTGAGGATATCCACCAAACCTCCCACCTGGTTTTTGAGTGTTACAAACTGCTGAAATTGGCAGCAAATATTGCCCTGTGTTGCCTTGTTGTCTATAACTGTCTCCCAGTGCTCTGGGTCCTTGCCAAAAATAACTTCCCTACCATCAGATTTATACCCTTCACTCAGATGAGCTAGAATGTTTGTCAAATATCCCAGATCCAGACCCTATCACCAACCCCACCATCTCTCTGGCTCTTGTGGTATAGTGCACATGTTATAAATACTGGAGCACATCGGAGTTTGGGGCTGAGCTCTGGGCAACATCGCTCTTCAAGGTGAATACAACTAAAACTGAAAGCAATGAACTGCAGCAAGCAAATCTGTAGTATTGAAAGGTTTGAGATGTCCATACCAGTCCTAACACTTGAGCTGTTCAGGGCTTCCAATGGTGAGTGCCTCTCTGGTGCTTGGAAGAAGGAAGGAGAAAGGTGACCTAGACAGGGTCAAGCTGACTGTAAAGCATGCTAATGAAGTGCAGGAGTTATTTCCAAAAGCAGTTCATATTTCATGCCCTGCAGCTGTTCTTCAAAAAAAACCCTAGCAGCTATTTATCAGGCTGTTCAACAGAAGTATGCTTATCCCACGGAAGTTCTCCTCTGACCTTCATAAATTGAACTGTCCACACTTTATAACCAGACCCTGTTTTATCACCTGCATCCATCCAGCCAAGGGAACTGCCTGCCCCGTGGTTGGCTTTGGAGGTTGCAGAGGAGTCACTCGTGTGGGGCAAATGGCCTCAAACTTTCTCCCCAAGGCCAAGACAAAACTTGTTGTAACCAGAAAGCATTCAGTGCTGAAAAAAGTGTCCTCACCCCAAGACTCTGAGCTCAGTCAGCGAGTGCAATGGGCTTTGAATCTGGTTGCATTTCCCAACCGCACAAGAAATGTGCAAACTTTGCGGGAGACCACTTTCATCCAGCAGAATCCCACCACATGTGGGATGGTCTCCAAAGGGTACGGCAACACTGCAGGCAAGAAATGGGATGGAAAATCAACATGTGGGATCTTTTATATCTCTTCTGGGCACAGGCACGCTTTCTTCTCTATTGATACCTCTGATTATCACAGTTCATCCCTTCTGAAGTCCTATTTTGATCACCACATGTTGATAACCATAGACAGCCCTACAGGAGAACAGGGTCCTAGGAAGAAAGTATGAAACAATCTTACAATTACAGGCTCTGTCCTAAGGAGCATAGTCCAAGCTCCTAAACTTCTTGATTTCTAATTCCCAGAGATCAACATTTCTTCATCTGGTGAGTTTGACTTGCAACTGTAGGTTTCTTTTAAGATAGGAGATCATTCAAAATACATAATTTTTAAAGCAGAAGAAAGAAGTGTCTGAAAGCAAGTATTTTGGGGATGAGGGAGTTCACATAGCCTCATGTTACGCCGAGTTTGGTGACACTTGTGTTGAAGCAGTGAAAAGAGGACAAGATTTCCCAGAGCTGATTTACTTCCCATCAGTCAGACTGCTCCTCACTCAGATGCCCTCATGAACATCTTCATTACATCTGTTACTTGCATGATAAAAAGAGTAGCACTCAAAAAAAAAAAAAAATTTCCATCTGCCGTCTTCATGGTGAGCAAGTGGAAAACATGAAATATTTGATGTGACTAATAAAAGCCAGACGCTGAGCCTCCTCAATTTGGAGTGTTTTATCAGCTCATTTAAAGCTAGAAGAGGAAAGCACTCCAGACACTATGCCAGATACAGCTCAGATGCTATAGAAAGAACAGATAAAGGATAATATGAAAATATAAATTATAGTAGGATAGTATCTACCTGCTTGGCTGTTTAGTGTCCAAACTGTGTCCACCAAGGTGATTGTATCATCTCTCTTAAGTGGAATCAAAAAGATTAAGAAATTAAAGACTTGTATCAAGACATTAAAATGAATGTTCCCTTTCCCAGTTCTTGGCCCAGACGTTGTTATGTATAGCTTGCTCCTTTTTCCACTTTATCAAGTTCTGCAGTGCAGCAAAGGCCAGACTTGGAATCCTCCTGCTATGTCTTCAATGGGCACTGCCCTAGAGCGTGGCTAAATCAGTCAGAGAGGGAAGAGAGAGAAGAAAACACGGAGAAACTGGACAGGTACCAAGGACATGGCTTGCTTCAGCTCAGCACAAAACCAGCACCTCTCACTGTGGCTCAGTGTGGCCAGCAGTGCCAGTCACCATTAACATACTGTATAATTTTGAGCTGAAGAAACTCAGAAGAAAAAAACTATCCTTCACGTAGGAGGCAACTGCACCTGTTGTAATGCAAATGGTTTTGCGCTGGGGTTGCTGTGGCATTCCAGTGGTCATGCACGGCCAAACCTCAGCTTCTCATGCTCCCTGAAAAAATGACATTGTAAAGCAGAGCTGCTGGTACCGATTCACCACCATGAGCGTTGCCACAGGCTCCCCATGGTGGCACAGCCTGGCTCTGCCCTGGGAAGGCTCCATCCCAGCAACATCCAGCTCCAACAGTGGGCTTTAAAATGACAAATTGTAACCAACACATGCAACTGAGAAAGCAGATGTGCTAAGAGAGGGAGAGCTTCATGAGAAAGACTTGCTGTCAAAGGCAACAAGCATCAGAAGGATGAGGCCAGAGGAGACAGCTAATTTTGGCTCCTCCACTAACTCCAAATGTGGCCTGGGGAAGTGACTCCCCTGCCTTCCCCACTGCCTCACACCTGTAGGCTGTTAACAATAAATTTTTGATAACAATCTCTATTGTAACTGCAACATGTCTCCATGTTCTCTGCTTAAAGTCATGCACCCTTTGAGAAAAGACAGTACTTTAAAAGTCTTAATTTGGAGCACCACCTCCTAATGCTGAATAGCTAGAAAGCAACTGAGCAGAAGCTCAGTCAAAAGGTTTCCTACTTTATATTTAAAAAGAAAGAGAGAAGAGCTTCATTTGTTTTTGCTTCAGGAAGCTCTCTGCACCAACAGAGAAGAAAGTCCCTTTCTAAAATAACAAGAAATTCATTAGCATTTCTTGTACTTTTTTAAGGTCACCATTATAGATATTTTTGATAACACATCCTTTTACGTGCATGTGGTCTGCTCTGACGGTGGAGGTAATGCTGTTTACAAGGCTGTTACCTGAAGAGTGGGGTTGGTGTTTTTTTTCTGATGTCTTCCTTGTTTTTCAGGAGCAGAAGGATGGACAGTGCTCACACCTGGCTCATTGCTTGCTTATGGTTAAGGTCTTGGAAAGACACTTGGAAAGAGTGTACGAGGAAAAACAAAAGACATGGTGAACATTGCCATATTTAAAAAGATGAAAGCTCAGTGTTTGGCCTCCTTCATTTGCCTTCCATGATGCTGTAGGACCAGATCATTAAGGACTTCAGGATACTCTACCTCTGCTTACAGTGCTTTTTCTTAGGAAACATAGGAGTTGATAAGCTGGGCTAGATTACCATCAGTGTAGTCCAGTTATGAGGCCCTTTTCCAACAATCAGGATATCTCCAAAGGAAGAGGCATGAAATCATACCTAGACAAATCAGAATAACCTGGTCCTTAATCCAGTTATGAGTTTGTTTTACAACATACAAAATAAAAGTTTTTTTCTCTCTTGCATGAGATGGCATACTCTGAATAAACACATAGCTCTTACTACAGGAGTACGTTGCAAATTGTAGAGTTACCAAAAAGCTCAAGGCACACAAACTATTTTATCAAATGAAAACTATGAACAAAAATAATTCCTGGGACATAAGGTGGCATATGGAAACTGTCCCAGTAAACTAAGAAAGTGCTGTTCCATGGACTAGAAATGTCTTATAGAGATGATTCACCACCTGGCCATAGACCATGCTTGAAAACTTCCTAGGCATCTCAGTTTTAGATAGCTAAAATTGGATGAGATTAATTGTAATTGTATGAGACATCTTACCTGATCTTATATGTCCATATATCCAATACACACAGTCTGATTCTGAGATGGGAACTATCATTGCTAAACAGCTGGAAAGTGCTGCCTGGAGCTCGCTGAAGGTCTGGATCCTCCAGCAGAATCCCGTCATTTAGACCAGACTGGTCCATTCACAACGTCAAGGATGAGGATGTTCCAATATACCCATCTCTGCATCAAGCACCTCTGTGGCAGAGACGATCTTGAAGGTTGATGTGTAAGTCTTCTAGGACTACTCTAAACCAGCAGATCTTCATTCAACAGATTCTGAATATCAGAAGCTTTATCTTACCTTCAAAAATTCACCTAGAATATCAATGCTATTGGACATACTTCAGGGCCAAGGATACTGTACATTACCCACACAGGAAGAAAGCCACAAAAGAAACAGAAGAGAACATGTCCTAGCACAAAAAGCTGCATGCACGGAAAATAAGTTGAACTTCTGTTAAGCTGGCAATCCTTTGCATGGACTAGGTGAGATTCTGTGGTACCCTTCATAAAAGCAACCTTTTAAGTTATGTGAAATCATCAGCTTGGGTAATACATCCCATAACTGGAGACCAGCAATTCCATAAGGAGGTCTGAATCCATCCTAAAGACGATGGACATACTGGAGAGAATCTAGCAAAGGGCCACAAAGATGATGTAGGGACTGGAGCATCTCTCCTGTGAGGAAAGGCTGAGAGAGCTGGGTCTGTTCAGCCTGGAGAAGAGAAGGCTCAGAGGGGTGTTATCAATGTGTATAAATACCTGAAGGGAGGGCACAAAGACAATGGAGCTGGCTCAGTTCTGCTCAGCGGTGCCCAGGGACAGGACCAGAGGCAATGGGCACAAACTGAAGCAGAGAACGCTCCCTCTGAACATCAGGAAGCATTTTTTTTACTGTGAGGGTGACTGAGCACTGGCACATGTTGCCCAGGGGGGTTGTGGAGTCTCCATCCTCACAAATATTCAAAAGCTGTCTAGACATAGTACTGGGCAACCAAATCTAGGAGACCCTGCTTGAGCAGCTGATTGGACAAGATGCCCTCCAAAGGTCCCTTCTAGCCTCAATCATTCTGTGATTCTGTGAAATCGTAACAGCTGTGTTTGCACTAGAGTGTTGGATTGTGTAAGATCATTATTACTAAGAACCCATATATTACTATGTGGGATGTAGGCTGAGGATCAGAAATGGGAGGACTGTTTAGGTGGCCTGCACCTTTTAGATGTCTGCGTAAGATAATCTGGCAAGATATTTTCAGATAGCCATCTTAAGTGTTCTGGCTCTCCATGTAGTCACAAGCAAGAATACAGGGTTCTCTAGAGTGATTCAAAGGGTTCAAGGAAAAATATCTAGCTCTCTCCATTGACCTAACAGGTCTTACATAGACATCTGACATGATGCTCCTCTATGGATAACAAGGTGTCACTTGGAATCAGACAATAGGTAATTCACTGAGGTGAGGCTGAGCAGACGGCTGATTCAGGGAACATGGCACTATCCACTTGCATTTTACAGTACTCGTGCCATTTCTGAGCTAAACAACTAATGGAGGAGAAGGAGGTGGAGAACTTCTTTTGCACATTTTCGCAGTGCTCAAAGCACTTGGTTAGTAATCCAGAGCAAGCCTGGATGCTAAAGTTCTCTCCTTCACCTCATCTCTGTATAACAAGTAACAAAGCCATAGAAATAAGAGATTCATAGGATAATGCAGATTGGAAAGGAGAGGTCCAACCTGCTCCTTAACACAAGGTTGGCTATGGGACCTCACCTGGCTTTATTCAGCTGGGGCTTGAAAACCACCAAGGATGGAGACTGCACAACCTCTCTGGGTATCTTAATGCCCATCAATGTGTTATTAACACCAAAAAAATCTGGTTATGCCAAGAATGTCACGATGGCCATCACAACAGGAGCTCAAAGTATTCTCCTTGAACGTTAAGTTCTTGAATTCAGCTGTTTTGGACTGAAAACGGTTGTTCATAAGAATCTGATAAAAATCTGCAGCAAGCGGAAGGGTAACCTTACCTATCTCTAAAACGTCAGTACAGATGCATTTCCAGAGCAAAGCTGTATTGCTCAGTAACAACCCACAGTTCTTAGAATGTAATCTCAAATCCAGAATTATATTTCAGTTCAAAAAATGTACCTGTAAATTTGGAAGGAGCTTTCATTCAGATGTTTCAACTGCTGGTGAAAATTGCTGTCTGAGACTCCTGGTTTTGAGTACTCAACTCGAGATGTTTTCATTTGCTCAGAATCCTTCAAATGGTCCCAAGCTGGGCTCTCAGAATGATAGGAAATGCATTAGTGTCACTATTAAACTGTAGTAGATTGAAGCAATATTTTAGGATGGAAAATCAGAGGAGCTGAATGATTCTGAAAGGGAGTGAGCTCTTTTACATGGGAAAAGGTTTAGTGAATTTAACCAATGGCCTTTCCTGGCATAAAATCTTCAAACCTGGAGACAAGTCTAACAGCGAGGAATCTCCACTGTAGCACTTAACGTCACTTGGTCTTTAAAATGGAGCGGAAGCTATTGAAATTTTGAAAAAAAAAATAATGGTTTAACCAAGGTTTGGCTCCGATATAAGAGAAAACTAAAGGAAAGATGGGAATGCTGGACCGAAAGCTTTCACCGCAGGCACACAGAGTAATGGTTGGGAAGGCAAGCAAGCCAGCTTGTAAAGCTGATTTTCTCCTTCTCTTCCAAATCCTCCCTTCACTGTTTGCCTTGGCTTCCAAAATCTTTCTCAAAGCTATTGGTTTTAAAGCTGATGACCAATGTAACAGAGGTTTAACTCCCACCCTCCACCCCACCCCACCCCCTGTCTCCTTCATTTTCATAAAATCACAGAATCCTAGAATATCTCAAGTTGGAAAGGACCCATAAGGATCATCGAGTCCAACTCCCAGCAAACACAAAACACGTGAAATCCCTCCAATTTATTGATGCCCCAGACAGTGGGATTTTAAGCATGTAATAAACCTGTATTTTTGGCACAAAGACACTCTTGATGGCTAATGCAGGGTGATCTGAATAACTTTCTACCCAAATCCTTCCTCTAGCAGAGCAGCACAACCATTTTTTTTCTCTCAGTGACAGCAGACGTCCCATCTGTACCAAGTCTAGTCATGTGTAATATTTTCACTGTTACATTTTCAACATGTTTTCTCAGTTCTTCAAACAAACTTGAGACAGTGACGGTAGGACAAAATGGTCAGTTCCTCATTTATAGCATTTTTTTCCCCGTTGCTGGCCAAACAAAAACACTCCACTGCAGTGTCAATAGCAACGGAGCTTTCTTTAGTTGTAATCAAAAATATTGAAATATGTGTGTCAGAAACTTCATCTGTGATGAAGTATTTCTGTTTTGAGACACTTTTTACTCATTTTCATTATGGAACTCAGCCAAAATATGAAACTAGGTAAAAATGTGAAATAAGTAAAAACCAGGTAAAAAAAACCCCACAATTTTCTGGGGTTTTGGGTCATTCTATATACAGCAAAAATACACCATTTTCTTCATCATTTTCACAGTCACATTTTCAGCTGTTCCCTTAGTAGAAGAAAAAATATTTCACACGCCTTTCTACCTATTTTCAATTCTTTCAGGTTACTACTCCTTCCAGTTTTGGGGTTTTTTTTCAAGCCACCAAACCTAAGCCAATTTTCCCAAGCCAGGATAATTTTTTTTCTTGCGCTTTCCCCTTCATATTTCATTTTGCCACATGGGCAACGCCGAAGGAATTCATTGGGCAGACAGCAGTGATAATCAAACAGATATTTTCTGGGCCAGGGTGGGGTGCAGGAGGAAAGAAAAAATGTCCAGAAAGGTTTGAAGGTGCTGCCAGGACCAAGCCAGCAAATGTAGTGTGTGGCAGGGTCAGTTCTCCACCTGGGACCTCCACCAGTGGCTGGAAACCACCATCTGATGGGATTTAACAACTTTTCAACTTAGAAACCCTTCTCTGAGCAGCCTTGGTGGTTTGCTTTTGCGCCACGTTGTGGTCCCCACCATTTCCCACCTGCGTGGGTGGGAACGGCTCGGCTCTCCTGATGCTCTGCGGTTTTGAGGGGGTTTCCTGCAGCCACCGTGGCCACCCAAAGCCCGCAGTTAGCTTGCCGCGCACTGCCCTCTAATGCCGTGCTGGCACATTAGCAACCCTCGTCCTCAGCGGAGAGCTGTAATAGGTAGTGCAAATGATCCACATCCCGCTAAAACTGCTATCAACGCTTAAGGGGAATTGTAAGAAATGAGGCATTTATAGGCTGCTTTTTCTCTCCAGCATTGCTTTATTTTACGTCTTCTTAGAAATCGCCATCAGGGAGAAAAATGAGAACTCCCTGTGTACCTTTTCTACACCATTTTGGCTGTCAGATGCATTCAGGATCCCCTTCAGCTGTCTCTTTTCACCCAACACATCTGATTTCTTTAAGTTTTTGTATTGCAGTGCTGCTTCTTGGAAGGGATGGGATGCCCAGGAGTTAGATGGCCACTCAAAGGTGTCCATACATGTTGGATTTATGGGTATGTTTCCTCCCTTTTTTTTTTTTTTTTTTATTTCAATGCTTCCTAGCAGCCTGTTTGCTTTCTTGCCTCCTTCAGAGCACTGAGTAGGCATTTCTAGAAAATTATCCACAATGAAAGCAGAATCTCTTTCCTTAATGGAAGCAGCTGATTTAGAGCCTGCTGCTGTGTGTGTTTTGTTAGTACTATTTTCTCTTGCGTGCATTGCTTTGCATTCATTAACACTGGGTCCCATCTGCCATCTCATCACCCAGCCAGCGTTCTGCCATCCTTCTGCAACTTTTTGCTTTCAGCTTCTGCCTGATTACTCTGAATAATTTGGGATCCGCAACAAATGCTATCACCTTGGCTGTTCACCTTTTCCAGGTTGCCTGTCGGTACAACAAGGGCTCACAATCCAGGCTGGTGGCACTTCTTACAGTGTCACGGTGTGAAAATCATGAGTTTATTCACAGCTTTTTGGTCCTGCCTGTAACCCCATCTCCATAATCTCCCTCATCTCCTCTCCCAGGAGTCGAGGAGACCCAACCGCATCAAACCCATCTCAAACAGCTGAGAAAATTGCTAAGTTGGGAGAAGAAGCTGCAGGAAAAGGTACAGAGCAAAGCCAGATGAGATAAGAAAGGCAGGTACAGAGGCAGAACTGCTGAGACAGTGATCATTAGTGGGATTCAACATTTAAAATCCTAAAGGAAAAAAATATATTTGGAAGATCAAGTTTCAGCATCATTGTGGTTCTGTTGGACGGCACAGAGCTGGCCAGCGCTTCCCCACCTTTGCAGATATAGCTGAAAAAGAGATTTCAGCCACAGTTACTACCTGTCTCCAAGATGCGTAGTGCTGGGGATGACCCCACAAATGTTTCCTCTTTTTCTAGTCTGTCTGGGATCTCTAGATTTGGCAGCTGGGTGAGATTTCTCGCTCTGCCTGCAGCCTTCCTGAATTTCATGAGATGGCTTTTGTTGGCTGCTTTGCTCTTACACAGGTGTGTACAAGTATATTGTGGTTATTATTCCAATGATTAACAAATTTTGATCCATGCCTAATGCACTTTCTAGACTCAACCAAGAGTTGCTTCTCTTCTTGTGAATTATCTGATGCATTGCTTTAATAAGTAGTTATTTACAGGTCTAATAATTTAGCCTTTGCCCTCCCTGTTGTGACTTGTTCCTAGGAGGAATTGAAAACTCCTATTGCTATCTTGTTTTCCACCTTTGCAGACTCTAATCTCTTTTTAGTTTTTCCCAGCGACTGTCATGCTGTGGTGTTCCTCTGTGACATTTCAACCCACAGTGATTTCTCTCAATACCTTTTGATGCAATTAACTATTTGATTCCTTGCTTTAACATAGGATACCAGTTTTCTCAATGGGATTCTGTCACTGTAAAATTAGTATTCAAGTGTCCTGATGATTTTCTTTCTTCCAGAAAGTTACAGATATGTGAATTATAGCAATCCTTCCTTTAAAAATGCAGGCATTGCTAGGGCAAGAAACCAAAGGAATATACTTGGGAGATCCTCCATAAATAAAGTGAAGACAATTTCTTCTTATATTTAAGAAGCTTTTACTGTTATTATGAAAATAGGTCCATCTGTAAATGCACTGCCTAGAAAGACTGCCTTAGTAGAAAGCAGAACAACTAGGAGAACAAGAGTCTAGTATAGTCCAGAAATTGAAATTGGAAATCTTAAGTAGTAACTTTACTTACTAGCACCATTTTTTCAGCTAACCATGGAGAAATAAACTGCATAGAAGTGCAGTCAAAACCAATGCTGGAGATAGTCTTTCTTTCTGATTAATATATAGTGTCTGTAGTATTTTGAGGCTGAAGTGACAGTGCTATCTGCTTTGAGGTTGGAGGTTGTGCTTTGCTTTGCAGACAGTGTTGCACGTTTATTTACATTGCTTTATCATGTGGTGCAAGTGGCCATAATTCCTAGAAATCTCAGCTCATCCTATCTGACATGCTTGGTAAGAGCTGGAGATACACCTGTCCATTATAAGCAAAAAAGAAAATTCATTTTTGCTGTTGTCAAAAAGAAGACTCTGAATAATTAGTGCAAGACTTTGAGGTGAGCTACCTGGAAAAGATGGTGTGGTTGGTGTGGCTGGGTGAAATCCAGGCTCAGACAGATACAGAATTTTAGGGATTGTTTTGGAAAACAAAAATTATTTCTGCAGCTAGGTGATCAGAGAAATCAACCGATCCAGTCCACATTAGGCCCAAATGTCATAATGCAATAAATACTTCTAAATAGCCAAATAATTTGCAATAACACAATTACGTGGTGACCTCTGTATTAGTGACAGTGATGGCACAGGGAAATGGTAATAAACATGCCTGAATAATAGATGGGGGTGTTTGAAATACACTTGATGTGAAATGATGGCAAGTTTTCTTTCCTTCTAACATTTTCACGACAACTGTGTTGTCAAACTCAGAAGAGTCTCATATTTTCTTCATTTTTTCCCCCAGAATTAAGGTGTGCTTTGTAAGTAATTGGAAATGCTGAACACCCAAGGAGACAAGCTGCCAGATTACTCGTTCACTAAACTACTCAAAATTCTTAAGGAGTTAGAAATACACTATAGAGTATGGTGATATAACATGCAGGGAAAATGCAGTGTTGGGCATAAATGTAGTCCTGTTCTCTGCCAACTGAATTCCTATATCTGCTTCAAACTCCAGTTTAGCTCCAACTAAATAAGGGTCAACAGCAGCTCATCCTATTGCAGGGACGCATCTCTACATTTCCCAAAAAACTCACAATTCAGCTACAACAATTATTTCTTCTCTCCTCAGCAGTGACATGGACTCTTAAACCTGAAAAACCCTGATGATCATTGAAACTCTGAGTGCAGAACTAAAATGGGGTTTGGTATTGCTGTTGCCACTGGGATTTGAAGCGGCTTTCTTCATGTGAGCTATGTAAAGCATCTGATAGTGTTTGCTATTTGGTGTTAAACCATCCTGGCAAAATATATTTTACTTTCTGTTTAATGTTGTTTGTCTCTACTCCTGTGTGTTCTTGTTTCAGCTGGGATCAAGTTAATTTTCTTAATAGCTGGTGTGGGGCTGTGTTTTGGATTTGGTGTGAGAACTATGTTGATAACACACTGATGATTTAGTTGTTGCTGGGTAATGTTTATACTAAGTCAAGGACTTTTCAGCTTCCAAAGGGCTGGAGGGGCACAAGGAGTTGGAAGGAGACACAGCCGGGACAGCTGACCCAAATTGGCCAAAGGGATATTCCATAACATAGGACATCATGCACAGCATATATAAACTGGAGGCAGAAGAAGGAAGGAGGAGATGTTTGGTGTTACGGCATTTGTCTTCTCAGGTCACCACCACACGTGATGGAATCCTGCTCTCCTGGGGATGGCTGAGCACCGGCCTCTCCATGGAAAGTGGTGAACAAATTCCTTGTTTGGCTTTGCTTGCATGCCCAGCTTTTGCTTTAGCTGTTAAACTGTCTTTATCTCAACCCACAAGTTCTCTCATTTTTACCCTCCTGATTCTCTCCCCCACTCCACTGGGGAGGAGCGAGTGAGCAGCTGCGTGGGGCTGAGGTTAAACCCTGCCACCATGGTTCCATGCACCTTGTTTAACAGGGTTGTTGCAGGGATCATTAGAGACCGGCCGACCTTCACATGCAGCCCATGAGATGTATGACCCCACCTCATTCAGCTCAACCGGGAAGTTTGTCTGAGTGGGTTTGGGACATACCACCACAGCACAGGACT
Organism: Falco punctatus; assembly: GCF_963210335.1. Classification (NCBI taxonomy): domain Eukaryota; kingdom Metazoa; phylum Chordata; class Aves; order Falconiformes; family Falconidae; genus Falco; species Falco punctatus. Next base: position 63,905,291 of record NC_137585.1, read on the forward strand.
CAAAACCCCGGGGCTACCCTGACTGCGGGGGACCCCTGACCTGGCCCAGCGCCGCGGTCTCACCCTGTTGCACATCAGGGGCTGGATTCCCGGCGTGAGGAAGGAAACAAAGCTCAGAGCACCTATTTGATGCACGTGCATCATGAAAACTGAAAGAAATTTGGGCTCCTTTGGGACTGAGGGAGCCGGCAGCCCAGATTTCAGACCCATGATGAAAAATGGGGTGTGCAACCGGCTATCACCCTTCTGCCTTTGCAAAATTCACCCCTGCGCCCCACTCTGCTGCACCCTGCCCTGCCCTGCCTGCCCGACCAATGTGCTACGGACTCGCCAGGGTGCGGGAGGCCGGGCTGCGGGCAGCCAGGCCCAGGCCCGGGACGCCAGGCCGCTGAGGGGGCTCGCTGCGGGCCTGGCACCCTCACCAGCGCTGCAAGTGCAGGGGAAGGTCTGCAATCCGAACGCCTCCTCCATTCTCGCTTGTAACGGATCACAGCGCCTCATCCCAGCGCGCAGCTCCCTGTGAAGGGCGGGGGCTTCCCTCCCAGTGCCTTACTGGTGCGCACTGGGCGGAGCGGGAGGGAGGCGGGGGCAGAGGCGTGCTGCCGGCCGGCCGCCGCCAGGGGGCGCTAAAGCGGCGACGCTGCCGCAGCGCGCTCGCGCCCATTGGCCGAGCCAGGCGCGCGGGCGGCAGTGCGCAGGCGCGGCCGCGCCCAGGGGTTGCGCTTCCCGGCTGCCTCAGCGGCCGGCTCATGGCGGCGGCGCCGTGACGGGTGAGCGGCGAGCGGCGGGCCCCGGCCGGCCCTGTCTGCCCGGGGTAGGCCGCGCCGGGCTCCGGGGGGCGGGGGAAGCAGGCAGGGGGGAGCGGGGGGCCGGCGGCTGTTCCCTCTCAGCGGCCTCGGCCGTGCGGCTGCCCCCCTCGGAGGGGTCTAGGCGGGTGCGGGGGGGGGTGTCGGTCAGGGCCCCTCAGTCCCGGCTGCGTCCCAGGTCGCGGGCCCCGCCGACCGCGTGGGGACGGGGATAGCAGCCCACGCTTGCTGCCGGTGCGGTGACAGGCCCTTTGCTCTGCTCCCTTCGGCCCCCCGGTTGTGGTGCGCCCCGGCCCCTGTCGGCGCTGGGCACAAAGTCCCTTTCCCGCCATGGCAGCAGCCTCCCCGCATCCATACGCGTAGCATAACGTACCCCAAGTGCATCGTGTCTCCCTCAGGATAGCAGTACTCTTGCTGCGTAAACTTCACTGCCCTGTGGCAGGTGGGATTTCTTGTACTGCCCTGTCCTCATCCTGTTCCCGTATGCACTATAATGTTCTCCTATATGTTTCACTCCCTCTTGCCTATATGTTTAATAATGTCCAATGAGTGTAACCACCTCCGTTTTCCTGTGGTGAACTCTCTTCTGCTGAGCCTCAGTTGTCCATATTCCCCTTCAGGTTTAATTGTTGCATTTTTTTAAAAAATATTTTGCTGAGCTTGCCACCTTTTGGAGTTGTAATACAGTTGTTCTCTGCTGCATCTGAGACTTTTTCCACAGGTTTAAATGTGTGTAAGTTATATCTGTAGCAAGACTAATTTCCTATATGTTGAATATGTTGGGCAGGTTCCCTCAAATATATGTATGTATCTGTCAGATCTGTGGGATCAAAATCTTGCTGATGAGTCTGTAAGATTTCACTGCAGACTGTTAATCAGTCGTGTTTGAGCCTGCAGTAGGTTAAGCAGTTACAGTTTTTGGGTGAAAATACTGTAATTCAAGGCTATCAGAATCTAAATAATGAGCTCATGGCTTGTTCCACTGGTGATTGAGCTCTCATTGCATTCAAATTTTGTTTTCTTCTGTTCAGGTCAGATGCAATATCAAAGTGATGCATTTCATGTCATGTTACTGAGGTTGTTACCTAGTTAACTTTGTATGTATGTGTGTGTTGCATGTACATGCGTATATAAGTTCTGTGTATTTGTATTTTAAATGTTGTGGAAATTGTTACTTAATAATACTCTGGTAAGTTTATTTACTCTAAGAAGGCTATTCCTTTACAGTGATGCAAAAAATAGGAAGATTTAATAAGATGACTGGAATGTTGACATGTTTGTGTGGATAGTTTTTAAGCTCAGAAGAGACAACAATTCCTTTGTGTTTGATTCAGAAATTTTGAGGCTTGTGTGATACATAACATTGAATTTCTTTGTGAACCTCAAAATACCAGTGTGGATTAAGCGTAACCTCTTCAAAGCATGAAGTGATTGATATCTAACGCTACAGACATAATTTTAGGAACTTTCCAGCACTTGTTGACACTTGAACAGTATTCATCACCTTTCAAAAGTCCCTTTTATACAGCCTTACTCTAGTTATGTGTATCTGTTACTAGCCAGAAAAACATTTTTACTTTGAATTTTCTCTGACTTTGAAAAAAAGCTGTATAAAAATATGGTGTAGTAACGTATGCAGACTAGTAGCAAACAAGCCCTGAACATAGATTTGTTATGTCATGGATTTTTCCTTTTGTCTTTCAGTTTTAAATTGAAGAGAAAATGTCACTTTACGACGACCTGGGAGTTGAGACCAGCGATTCTAAAACAGAAGGCTGGTCCAAAAATTTCAAACTACTACAGTCTCAACTGCAGGTGAAGAAAGCAGCTCTCACACAAGCAAAGGTACAGTCCCTTTCTATTTTTGCTTTCTATTGTTCAAACTTATTTTGTGTTCAGAGCGTTGAGGAAAGCTTGTGACCTTTTAGAATACCAATTTGGGGGAATTTTGCTGGTATTTGTCTATGACTTTGTAGCGAGGAACCTAGCAAAACTGAGGGTGGGGGTAAAGGCAAGGTGCGTGTTTCTTGTAGTCTGTTAGAGGGAGCGTCAGGTCTTTTAAGTAGCAGAATTAAAAGCTGATCTTCACACGTAACTTTAAAGAGAATGGGATTAAGCTTTTCTTCTTTTTTTCTGTTTTGTTTTGTTGGGGTTTTTTGTGTAAGTAAGGGTCATACATACTATAATAGTTGGCAATACCAGCTGTTGGTCATTTTGGGCATTTTGCATCAGTTGTTATTTACATGTTTGCATTGTTTTATGCTCGCTATTTAAAAGGCTTTTGGTGCTAAAGTACAAATTGTTGTGCATTAGAAATTTTTGCAGAAAGTATTTCCAGTATATATAAAGGGAGGAGTAGTGCAGGCTGATTCTTTGAGCTTAAACTGTGACAGAGCCATTTTCTCTTTTCATTGCTACAGAATTTCACCCTTTTTCTTTAAGCAGTGTTGATATTTTGGTTCAAGCAGGATACGTGTTCTTTGTGGGTGGTGTGTAGGTTCTACAGTGAGACTACTTAATTAAAAAAGTAGTAGTAGCATAGATACTGAATACTTCAGTAGACACAGCATTTTTTCACTGGAATTACTCCTGATTTATGCTGCTAAAATTGAGGGCAGGATTTAGTGGATAATTGGAACAACCTTCATAAATGAAAGTAACTGACTACTGTCTTAGATATATTCTATGTAACTGATAGGCAGTGTATGCATAGACCAATAGAAGAATACAATAGGATTAAAAAACTCAAGAGTTCAGAATAGATTAATGTATTTTATCACTTGATAAAATATGAAGACCAGTAGATCTTCGGGATAAGTCTGAGCCCCTTTTTAAAAAAAAAAAAACCTGCTCAGTTCACACTCATCTGAAGAGATCATCTGCATTTTTAATATGTTTCTGGTCCTAATCCTAACTTACCACAATTTGTTCTAGTGCTGCATGCACAAACAAAGTCTGATCTCACTTGCTTAAAAAGAGGAAGGTAGGCACTGGTTTCACTGAAACGTTCTTTGAAATACCACATCAGATATGTTTTGGGGTAGCAGCTCTTTAACCATAGTTGCTAAGCATCTGTCTTGGAACCAAGTGGCTTTTGCCACCACTAAATCGTGACATAAACTTGATTATCCACATCAAGGTTCATTAGAAATGTTAAGAATTGTTGTGTGTTAATAAACCGAAGGGTAATGATATATTGAGCTTTGCACAGTGAAGAATTTGATACAGTGGTTTTCATCCTTTAAAAAAAAAAGGCACCAGCTGCAAGTATATAAAACAATCTGCTTTTTAGGAAACTTTTGTTACCTTCTTTAGACATTTTGTGTTTTGGTGATTTTTCAGAGTCAGAGAACAAAACAAACAACAGTCCTTGCTCCAGTGATTGACCTGAAACGAGGGAGCTCTTCTGATGAGAGACAGATTGTGGACACACCACCTCATGTAGCAGCTGGGTTAAAGGTAAAACCAAGGCAGCTATGAAGTCCAGCTCTTTACAGATGTTTTGGAATTGGAATTCTTTGACTGTAGCCTGTTTGGTGTTTTTTTCCTCATCTTTCCTAGTGGTCAGAGAAGTGATCATTTTCTGAAATTGATTTCCTCTGCTTAGAGGTTCTTTAATTAATGAATGTTTCAACTTTATACAGGCTTCCATGTGATACAACATGGAATTACCAAGGCTAATGTGCAGTTAAAATAAAACAGTCTTCCTAGTATGTTTCTCCTGGACAGTTTCAAAGTATTGTGCAAGACAGCAGTTTGGTCAGGCAAATAATGAATGTAATTGTCATCACACCACTGTTGGAACTGGACCTGTATAACAAAAGTAAAAGAAAAGCCACTAACCTTTTAAAATTGATTTCTCATTGTAAGGAATAAAAAGAAACTTTCTCCCTGAAACTTTTCCAGAGGTAATGGTTCTGAAATAGTTCTTTCACATGAGAGAAGAGTATGTGTACCTCTGTTGGTATTCTATTAATAGCAGATGTTGAAAAAGACTGCTGAGATTGTGTGGGAGAACACCTTGCAGATGGTTGCAACAGCAACGTGCCATAATAGTTCTAATAATGATTTCATGGGTTTTGAAAAATTCTTGTGCCTGCTGATTTGTTACTTTGTATTTGGCAGAGGAGTGGGTGGAAGGGATGCTTTCTTCCTGGAAAAACTGGATATAGTGAGAGACTGGGTGAAATACTAGTTTTAAGTAAAGCAAAGATTTCTTCTGGCACCAGTGTGATTAGGATATTACCTGCCATTAGAGAAGTCAGGAACTGAGATTTGTGTTCTTGAGAGTGAGAAGGAAGTGTTAAATTCTTGGTTTCCAACTGGATGGTGTTTTCAGATCTCAGCTGAAAAAAATCCTTATTCTTTTTTAGGATCCTGTACCTAGTGGTTTCTCTGCAGGAGATGTGTTGATTCCTTTGGCAGATGAGTATGATCCCATGTTCCCGAATGACTATGAAAAAGTGGTAAAACGTCAAAGAGAGGAACGACAGAGGCAGCGTGAGCTGGAGAGGCAAAAGGAGATTGAAGAAAGAGAAAAGTAAGGCTTTCATTTAAAGTCATGGTGTAATGACGATTATATGGAGAATGGGCACATCAGTTTTAGTTTTATTCCTCTAAACAGTTTCAGTGAAACCCTTAAAGGTTTTGTGAGGAATACTGTATGCTTCTATAGAAACAAGTGCAGTGTTTTAATGCTCTTGCTAGATTACTTAACGGTGCAAAATTTACAAGATTTATCATGTTTACAGCCTCTTTGGCTGAAATACATGGGTCAAGGTTTTCTATGTGTGCTTTATTTCAATAGTAGCAGCAGTGTTTGGGTCTTCATGCATCGTTATCAGACTTCGATCATGCAAGTATTTTAGAGTATTTCTTGTCAGTATAATTGACGACAGAAATACTTTTCAACACTCGGTGATAAACCATCCTTTCTGCTTTTAAATACTACAAACTGATACACGAATGCATTCAGGTTTTAAAGATGTAGCTAGTACAGCGTTTGAGAGGCATGGTTGCATTTTCTTTTTTGGTATTCTGCATTCAGTTTAAGTAAGTTAATTGTGTATTTATTACTCTTTTGTCTCTGGACAAAAGAAAATATGACTTACTTTTAATTACCTTAATGCTCTTTCCCTGGAGTAAGAGGTCTCTTTAATCATATTAAAGAAATTGAATGCAGATTCAGTGTCGTGTTGAAGTAGGTGGTAAAATGTCTGCTAGGCAGGCAGTAAGATTAATTTGCTTATTTTAAATGAAATTAAAAAGCCATCTTTGTTATGGTATAAATCACGTAAAGTCTGTGGAATTACAAGAGGGGTGTTCCATTGCTCTGTTTAGATTGTGGAAACTGTGGAGTTTTCTGTCTTCTCCCAGTTATATCTTCATTGTTCTGGTGGAGGAGGAATGCCTGAGGCACTGTCATACTAACATGCAAGATCTCAGAAATCTGGGCTGTCATTTCCACAGCTTCAGTGCTGATTGCTATTTAGTCATGCTTGTACTTGTGTGTGGGCCAGGAGGGTAGTCTTTACATAGGACGTTAGAGAGAGGAAGTGAAAAATACATTATGCATTCTGATTTAAGGTTGGGGAAACAATCTCGGCCAAACCTGCATCACATGTATGCTTTGTGATAACCGGGGTGTTTGAACAGAGTGTGCATTTGTTTTAAATTTGCAGTCTAGAGATTCAGAAACTTTGTCTGGTTCCATAGCAGTGCTGTTCTTAGCATCCTGTAGCACAGTTTTGATGGCTGTGCTGGGAATGAGATCTGATTTATGCCCCAAGCTGTGCTCTTAATTTTGGGGGAAAAATACTTTTCCTTTTTTAAGGTATTAAAATGAGTAGTCTCATGATCACAGTAAGTAACAGTTGAAGGGCCAACAATTCTTGAAGCATTTCCCACCTAATGTTAAAAGTTTTAATAGGCTTGCCTGAATATTATTTTAATTGCCAAGCTAGCTTCTTAGTACTCTGATGTTTAAGCATGGTGACTTACTGGGTTTTTTAATTGACTGAGTAAGTGATATTGCTCTAAATTGCCTGTGATAGGGAATTTAAAAGAGATTCTGTTCAAAGCAGGGTGATTAATTAATGTGTCTGTTACCTTGCTTTCTGTTCCATCCAACACCTCTTCCATTGTAGTCATTCAGTCACAGTAGTCAGTTTGGACTATATTTATTCAGACCATTCCTCATTTCCATATGTTCTTGGCTGATTTGCAAGTGGAAAGTGATCTTCCTTCGGATCTATCTTACATTTCACAAAAAATACTCTGAGGATAAAAGCAAAGAAATAAAAACCAGATATGGTTACTTACACCTTTATGGAAAACATTATAAAGTGCCTATTAGAGTGTAGCAGTGTATTTCACACTCCAAAGGTGGTGCCACAAATTAAAGCAGAAAGTTAATTTTGTTTTCTTATCCTAACTTACTGTGCCTCCTAGAAGACGTAAAGACAGACATGAGGCCAGTGGGTTTTCAAGAAGGCCAGATCCAGATTCTGATGAAGATGAAGATTATGAAAGGGAGAGACGAAAAAGAAGTAAGAGATCTGTTTGTTTTTGGTGGGGAAAGAGGAGAAAAATGTGGGGCGGGGGGAAATCACAATCCTGTTTCTATCTTATGGATTCTGTGTTTCTCTGTCCTCAGCAGAGTAGTGTTATTTCTAAGCCTTTAGAATAAACCTAGCATTTTACTACACCGTAACTGTTGTAATGCAGAAAACTGTTCTTTCCTTGAGGGCAGATGGCAGCTAAATCATTTGTGGAAAGACCTCTTTTTACATAAGTTTGTAGATACCTGTTTTAAGTTTCTGCATGGTGTAGGTTCCAGAAAAGGGGTGAAGTGTGAGATAAAAATCAGGCTGTGAGAATCACTGTTTAGTTTTCACTGTTAAAGCTTAGCCTTCCTGCATTTGTTATTTGAATGTCCTTAGAATTAGTTGGGAGATGTGAATCTGGATGATGAGATAATGTCTTTTCATAAACAAAACTAAACTTTGTTCTCTTTCAGCAACAAAGTTACAATAAATAATTTAGCTCTGTTGTTATTTAAAAAAAAATTCTGACAGGGGACATTTGAAATACTTGCTCTGCCTTGGAAGTTTGGGACTACATTAGAATATTGCTCATTAAAATATGGAAGAGGCTTTGTACTTCACTGCTTTGAAAGTGTACATAATCTTGAACAGAATCTTTTCCTCATTTGGTTTGATTGAGCAGTTTGAGAACGGAAGGTTTGTTTCACTGTAGTCTTGAATTCTGAAATCCTGTGAAATATGTTTATGATAGAAACAATATGTAGCACAGCATTGCAGTTTGATGATTTCTCCCTTAATGGGCTTTTCATCTATTTCTAGTCCACCACTGTTGAAACTTCTCAGCCTGCTCTCCTGTTATTTTTCAGTTGATAGAGATGTATTTAAGAATTGGCTGGTAAGGAGCCAGCAGCTGTGGTAAGGTTCAGCGAAGCTGTATCGAGCAGCAGAACCTAATCATACAAATGTGTTGTCTTCCATTTTGCCCATAGGTATGGGAGGAGCTGCCATTGCACCACCCACTTCTCTTGTTGAGAAGGACAAAGAACGTAAGTATGCCAAAACCCTGTTCTCTAAAACCTAGCAGTGGTGTTTATTTCTCACTCAACTTTCTATTCAGTTAACTCCTCCTGCTGTTCTTCCCATATGATTCTTTGTGGCAGAAAACTTTGTGCTAGTTCTTTGCTGATGGGGGAAGCTGTGGGGAAGCTGCAGTACTGCTGTGCCTCATGTCCCTGCTCGGAGGGGTTCTTTCTGTATGGCTAGAGAAGTGGTTTGCCACACTGGCCTGTTACCATCATGTTCAGATACTCATCGCTGAAGTGAAAGAGCTGTCACAGGCAGGTTTCTCTGGATGAACTAGAAACCTCCACAGCACGGAGAGGGAATTTTCCTATTACCTTTTGCTTTAGAAGGTACTTTATAAAGATCTTTTCTGAAGGGATCTCGCGCTACAGACAGAATTTTCTAGGTTTTTGAGGGACGGTACTTGCTTAAGAGGTGTGTGTGTAGTAGGGCTTCCTGCAGTGAAGGTAGCTTGTAGACTGTCCACTAGATGGCACAATTTTGCCATCAGACCAAAACTGTTCCCTTTTTTTTTTTTGCATGTCTAATTGTCTTACATTTTTAAATTAATGAAGAGTATGTTGTATATTTAAAAAATAATAAGAAAAAAGAATCACACACAAATTTTTCTTTAGGAGTCCTGATTTTATTTATGAAAATATTAACATAAAAACAAAAGTAAAGCTAGGCAGAGTAAGTGAATGATATAATAGTGAAAGCATTTGAAGTGTGTAAACATTGAAAACAGAAGGAGATTGTTTTGAGTAAATAAGAGTAACTGAGCAGTGTCAAGACAAAGTAAATATAGGCTGGATATGGTAGAAATATCCTGAGGGGGAAGCTTTCAAAATGTGACTTGATCTCACAAGGAAACCTTTGTACAGCTTGTTATTTGATGCTCAAAGCTGGACTGGAAAAACCTGAGAAAACATTGCTGTAGCAGAAGTTCCATAGTCCAGTCCATCTGCTGCTTAAATAGGCATTTTATTTTCCTTGTACAACTTCCTCAAACTTCACATCTGACGCTTTATTTGGTAAGATAGAAGTTCTAGTTCACAAGAAAATAATCTGAAATAAAGTCAGTCTGAAAGTCCCTAAGTACATTCAAAAGTGTGTTCTGCATATTCCCTGTAGTGTTCTGTAGGTGAGGTTTTTTTACATTTGGCCGTTTGACTTGTCAGTGGAAGGTAGTTTCAAGATCGAATCAGTATGATTGAGATACCTATGTTCAGGGATGTATGTGTTCCCATCCCCCAGGAAAAGTTGCAGTTCAGAAATTGTCAGCGAGATCTCTTAAGATTGTGTAAATACTTTGATATATTTATCTGTATTATATATTTGTATATTTACTTTGATATAAATGCTTTGAGTTGCATTCATTCTTTTTGGTAGACTGATACCTCTTTTGTGTAAACATACAGTGTACTTTTCTTTACAGTCCTCAGGCCCCAAGCTGTGTGCATTGATGCGTTTTTGTCTTAATTCTGTTCCTGATGAATGGGGCTATTAAGTTTGCTTGCTCTCTGTCTGGATAAACTCATTGTAATGCAGGTGGCCTCTTAATATTTCTTTTCTCCATTTGATAAGAGGTTAATAAATGCATTGTAGACCAATGGATACAAACTTGTTCTGTATGCAACAAGGAAAATCCAGAATAACTCTGATCTGGTTTCTGAGGGAGAGCGGTAAGGGGATGTTAAAGCAGCCTGTGCAAAGGTAACATTCTTCTGATTTGGATTTATGTGGAAGAAGTTTTTTTGTAGTTTTTTACTATTAAAGCAGAAAAAAGTACAACTTGCAGATGAAGAGTTGTCTCTAAATGAGTTAGATTGAATGTATAGTACTCCAGTGTTCATAACAAATAGATAGTTAGTGCAAAGTATTTTATTGAACCAGCCAATGTCTCTGTTTTCTTCAGCTGTAGCATCATTTCCATTTGAAGAGGAGTCGAGACCTCGGGCACCATCTTCCAAAGCAGCTATTCCTCCTCCAGTGTATGATGAGCCAGAAAGACCTCGTTCCCCCACAGGACCTAGCAACTCTTTCCTTGCTAACATGGGGTAAATGTTTGACTTCTGCACATTTTGTGGAAAAAGGCATTTGAAGGTGGTGGAAACCAGAAGTTAAAAGAGTTTGTCGGTAGGGAAGGCAGAACCCATTGCCTGTATGTGGTTAGCCTGAGTGCATATAGTCCTAACTGGCAGGATACAGAAAAAGTGGTGGATTTACTCCATCAAGAGAAATGCATTTGAAGTGATTGCATTCAAGGCTATGTAAGTGAGTAATGAAGCCACACTCCAGTATAAAGCATTTATGGCTTGTACAAGCCAAGCTAATGTAGTGTACAGGAAAACACAGATGGCATGTTAATTCCTCTAGATTTCTTTTCCAGCTTTGTCTTAAATTTGCTATGTATCAGTGGGCAAATAATTTCAGCTCTGCTTTGTTTGTTCAAAAATTCAAAGCATATTTGCATGAATGTAGCAGCTGTGGCTGCGAATATGTCCATTTACTTTTCTGTCTTGGATTAGCATGCCCAACACAAGCGTGTAATACTTGTGTTACTACTGGGGCAACAAAGAGAAGTCAAATTTGTGGTTAAAAATAGCTTAGACATCTCATTTGCAGGGTGTAGTGGTTAGCTATGGTCTTCTTATCGATCACATTGGCTGTTTTGGGTATGCAGCTTCAGTGTGGTCGAAATTGTATCCAGGATGAACACAGACACAAAAATGTAGTGTATTATATTGTTACACTGCATTTCTATTTTGAAGACAATTTTTGATGCAATTTCTTTGATAGAAAAGCTTTTTTTTTTTTCTCCATATGGTCCAGAAAAAGAATAACCAAAGTCAGTACTGTCGGACCAGTTTACGCATTGTTACTACCTCTCCTTAGCAATACCCCGGGACCTTCACTTCACTGAAGGAAGTGCTAAAAATATGACCTAACCTGCCTTGCTTTGACCACACAGTTAACTACTTTTCATTCTGTGACTTAGTTTTTTAACCTTTCAGCATTATGTAGCCAGACTTTTTGGCCTTTTTAATGTGCCTTTGTACATTTCGTGGCGTACACTTAGAAAATAGTCATGTAGTCACTGATCCTGTATTTTCTGTGTAATCTCATGTGCCTGTTGATAAAATGGGGAGTGCCTAAGCACAGAATATATACTGTGGTTTAAACTAGTATACCATGGCACAGTTTTTGTGTTTTGACCTATCTAGCTATGGTCTCCAAAGAAATGTCAACATGTGTACGTATATTTTGATTCTGAATACTCATTCAGTGGGAATTTCAAAACCTGTCAGTGGAGGTGCTTTTTGTAAGGTACTTATTAAAAAAGGTACCTTTAAATAGCTTGAGGACTTTATTGCCACAACATTATTATGTTCTTGAAAATTCAGAAAGATGAGACATGTTTAAATTAATACTAAGGGTATCCAGATTTGTTACAGGAAGGGCTGTCAAAGCCATATACTCTGGAGCTTAGGCGAACTTGAAACTCATAGATAGTGGACTGTGATCTAATGTGGGAAGTAGATTGTTCCACATCCACCTTTTCTCTAAAGCTTTTGATACAAGCCACTGGCAGAGATAAGAAACTGGGCTGAATAAACCTTCTTCTAGTCTGATTTGTGATTTACTATCAGCACTCTGATCTAGTGAAAAATGTCGCTGTTCATGGCAGAGGGGTTGGACTAGATGATCTTTAAATGTCCCTTCCAACCCAAGCCATTCTATAGAGTGTATGATGCTGACCTGCACTGGAAGTTCGGTTGTATTTGTAAAAACATAAACGATTTTGTTTAGTCAACTTCTCTGACAACTCTTCTATCTGTAATTCAAGGGTAACACTTTCCATGGTGTGCTGTGAAATTGCAAGGTTGTAAAGGTGTGTAGAAGCTTTTGTGTTTTCAGTCTTTCCTTAATGACATTTTAGGAGGTAGAATATTTGAGCACTCAGGAGAAATGCAATGTTAATGTTTTGTGTAAGAAACCTTTAGTAACTGATGCTTTTTCTCTTTGCAGGGGGACAGTAGCTCATAAAATCATGCAGAAGTATGGTTTCAGAGAGGGCCAAGGGCTAGGCAAGCATGAACAGGGGCTGAGCACAGCATTGTCGGTAGAGAAAACAAGCAAGAGGGGCGGCAAGATCATTGTTGGTGATTCTACAGAGAAAGGTAATTCTGTCCTGCGCCAGTAAGTTTGTGAGAAATGGTCAGGGAAAAATAATAGGTCAGGCTCAGTGAAAGCTCCTGGATTTTTTTGTTTACTATCTGTCCTTGCAGAAAACACTGAATCAGAGTTGGAAGAATGATTTATACCCCTTCTTGTGGAAATTTTGCCTTTTTTGTTTGTTTGTTTTTAAATGGTCCTCTTTTTTTTTTTTTTTTTTAAGCTTATGTTCCCCTTCCTACATAAGTTGCCCTTCTTTAGTGTTTGGAAGCCTTTTTTGGAGGGGCGATCCTGCTCTGTTCCTGCTGGCTTTTTCCCCATCACGTACTTCAGATATTGTTCTCATTTCCCTGCTGTTGTCTGATCTACAGACAACATCTAGACTTACTAGAACAGCACCTCTCCCTGAGCACAGGTGTTGGAAGTCAGGAGATCTGACTGATAGGATTCTGATTTATTTCCCTCAAGGAAATAGTATGTTGTCAGTGTTCTAGCTTAAATCACTTCTGCAGAATGTGAATTTTAAGCTTATTGTCTTGCCAAGTAGCTGTGAGTTCTGACTGTTCCTGATCAATATGAAACTACATTTTGTGGCTTTTATTCCATCATTTGATAACAGTAAGATTCTGATAAAAGCCCCCACATAAGGTTTAAATGAACTTTAATCTTAAATTATTCCATGACTCACTGTTCTATCTTCATAGCAGAAACGGGCAAGAAAGCAGATTCTAATCCATTGACTGAGATACTGAAATGCCCAACTAAAGTGGTCTTGCTAAGGGTAAGTTGGGAGTAAGAGAACATGTCTTCGTGTTTGCAGCATACGTGGCTGGTTGAAAAGTTTAAACCTGTGTTCCTGTTACAATGACTGTACAGCTCAGATGGTTCTGGGCCGTACCTACATGGTGCTTTGTGTTGTGGAGAAAATACGTGTCCTCCTGAGATACGGGTTCTGACTGTAAATCAGCACTGCTTTAGATTATACAGTTATCTTGTCTTGGTACTAGGGAACAGTCTCCTCCTGTGGCTTTTGACTGGTAAACAAGTATTCATGGTCACAGTTGCATGCATCTGTGATTTGTCTATATAATCATCTGTACACACTACATCCAGTGAGTTGGGTTTATTCTTTTAACTTTCAGAACATGGTAGGTGCTGGGGAGGTGGATGAAGATCTAGAAGTTGAAACTAAAGAGGAATGTGAGAAATATGGCAAGGTTGGGAAATGTGTCATCTTTGAGGTAAGAGATAATGCGTCTCTCTTTTTGACTGCTCTGAAAGCAAACTGGGCACTTCTCCCTCAACAACGGGCTTGTTGCTGCCTAAGAGAAGGAACATAGATTAGAAGATCTTGCAGGGTCCTTTGCTGTGTTGTGATTCTGGATTTTCCATATCTGTAAGATATAAACTTTTAGCATCAGAAATGGGGCAGAAATTCTCTGGGTATTGTGCTTTCGGAACCGTCTTATTTTTTTTATTGTGTTCTCTTCACTACCTCTGTGAAGAACAGCAATTTAAAACAGTATTCTGCTACTGTTCTAATTACTTCTGGGTTTGGGTTGGGTGGGTTTTTTTTGTTTCAGATTCCTGGTGCCCCTGATGATGAAGCTGTAAGAATATTTTTAGAGTTTGAACGGGTTGAATCTGCCATCAAAGGTAGGATATGGAATTGTGTCCTGTGAACCTCAGAGTTGACTTCTGTAGAGAGATGAAACAGTCTCACTGATCAGACTGTTTAGCTAAAGGAATGCCTATTTTACCGTATTGGTGCTTGCTGACCTGTTCTTGGTTTCAATTCCAGCTGTTGTGGATCTAAATGGGAGATACTTCGGAGGCAGAGTCGTGAAGGCTTGTTTCTACAACCTGGACAAGTTCAGAGTACTGGATCTGGCAGAGCAAGTTTGATTTTAAAAATCTAGCTCGAGGTGTCACTGTTTTGGCAATCAGGTTTTCAGCAGTAGGCTGGGAATAAAGGAGAAATGTAGCTTTCCTAGCAAACTGGAAACAAGCCTCATTGAATGGATTTTTCGCATTCGTTGTGACTTACATTTTTTTGTAATATAAAGCCCTTTGAAAGTAAGATTCACGTCTGTGTGTTTTTGAATTGCACAATTCTGCTTATTGCTCTGGGGATCCTGGTTTTTTTGAGCTTTCAGATGACTTTGTCCTTTTGAAAACCCACTGCTGAGATGATGCTTTGTCTGTATTCCTGCTTTCCTTGTTCTGGTGCTTCATCATGGACTCCCTGCACTGCATCCACAATAAGTGGGAAGCTCTGGAAAAGGACTATGTGCTATCATGCTTCTCTTCCCTGATGGCATCTCTCAGAGTTACAGCCATGCTTTTGTAAGTCCTCCGTGCCTGCACACCGCTGTGATTTGGGGTCGTTGGACAGTTGACAACTAGTTTATTCTCTCCTGACTCCAGGATAATGCTTTCTATGCCAGAATGGAGGCTGAAGTAACAAGGAATGAGTCTGTCTTCCCAAATCCAAAGAAAACACACGTTTAACCCAGGGAAATGGAAGGAGGAAAGAGTTTGAAATGCTTAGCCATTTGAAGCAGAGTGAGGGGACTGTTAGGAGCACTGTGCTGTCAGGCAGTCTATGCTAGAAATAGCCAGGGTTAACTGATTACAGGTCATTATTGAAATGCTATAGGTAGAACAGAAGGAAACTTGTTCTTCTATCTGGCCAACTATCATATTCTCACTTCCTCTAACGTCACACATACGTAACTAACTTTTGGTTAATTGATTCAAACCTGGCTTTTTCTCTGTATATATGTATTTCTGTATTTGAAGTCAAATAACATCAAGGTTAGGCTTGTTTTTTGAGAAGGAGGGCTACTGGAAGTTTTCAGAGTAGGAGGCGATAGAAGAAAATTCTCATAAAGTCTGAAGAGTTGACAAACTAAACTACTAAACACTACAACTCTTTTTTTATTACTATTTTTTTAATCTCTAATCTGATGTAAAATAATACATGGCATTCTGCCTCTGATTTTGTATGCTTTTTGTTTGGGAACTGTGTGACAAAGTTGGCAAGAGGTGGCTATGCAATGATGGCAGTTGTCTCTGTGCGGCGTTGCACCTGGAATTGTGCAGGTATTAAAATGGAAGTGACCTCTGAGGGCACTTTAGCTGTTTGAAAGCTGATGCTGGATGTCTTTTTCTGGTTATACACATGTATTGGGGGGAGGGGGTATAGACCTGTAGTTGATCAACGCTGTGAATATCTCCAGTTATTGCCCTTTTATTAAGTTTTGGCTGCAGATCTATATGACAGACCCTTGGTCTTGTGTTTTGCTTATTTTGTCTGCTTGTGTTCCAACAACCTCTGTACAAACATTTGCCTGTAAAACAGAAAACAATTTTTAAAAAAATATTGTATTTTACCTGCTGTGTGTCAGCTTTCTTACTGTCCTCTCCTGTTGCACAAGGCCTTCCCACAGAGTCAGTCACTTCTACACCACGTGTGCTGCTGTTGGCAGTCGCTGTAACCCACCATTAGAAAAACCTCACTGCAGCAGAGGTGAAGAACCAGCCTGACTAATACTAAAACCACAGGACTTGGGGCAATAACAGGATCTAGATTGTTACCGGCTCTGCTGTTAGTTTTCTCTTTGACCTTGCGCAACACTTTAAGGCCTTTGCTACTATGTAGTAAAACGAAGAAATTAGCCTAATATGAATTAGCATAGATTTGCTTATAAGTCAAATAATCTGAGTGGCATGCTCTGGAAAGTTACAGTGGTAACAGTATTGAACTTAGCTTGAAATATGACTTGGCTTTAAACAACGTGATTTATTTATGGCTCTTATTTCAGCAAATACTTCTGTTCTGAGTGACTAGCTGTAACCATTTCCTGAGACACACAGATAATTTTTTTTTGTGTCATTTAACCAGCTATTCTGCTATTTTCTCTATACCTGCTAATACCAGCTTCTGGGCTTTCAGTTTGAGTTGGAGGTTTTATATTTGCTGAGAATTGCTTTACTGAAAAATTTTGAACCATTTTGTTCTAAAAATCCTTATTATTGGTGAAGACTTACGAGTAAAGTTTACCACTGGAAATGTAGGGTAGAGGACTTGTTCATGTAGTGTGTTGTGTAGGAGATCCATGCTACGAATAAAGTATTTTTCTGTACTATGGAGTCACTAAGACAGCATAGGCACGCCACCTCTGAAGTGTTAGCAGACCTGCATTGCCTTAGTTCCATCTCTGTGTGAGTATGTGCTTTGGTGGGTGCTGTGCAAATATGTGCTGTTGGAGCCTGGTTTGTAAGCAGTTATCCTTTAGGCGCTGTCATAGTAAATGCAAACACATCCACAGATGCAGAAACCTGGAAAGGATCAGACATGCTGACCAAGGTCCTTAGTCAGACCTTACTTGTCACAGATAATGTAGTTAGTAGGAGGCATGTTTTTTGCAAATGCACATTCGTCCTGCATTGATGTGTTGGCTCAGGCTTTCTCAGGTATGGCTGTATCTTGTGTGCCTTTGAAAATTTGGTTCTGAATTTACTTCTCTGCTTCCTGCCTCCTCTGGAATGTTGTTGCTGACTTACTTCTATTTCTGGTAGTTTCTCAAATTACTTCTTATTTAACACCTCCAGATCTTCCTGCTTACACATCCCCCACCCCTGCCCTTCCATGATTCATCAGTGCCCTCTCAACAGGCTCAGCAGCACTTTAATTTGGTATTCTTCGTTGCAGCTACGAAGTTTTACTTGTTTATCTTTGAAAACTTGAAATTGTGTGCACACCTTTTTCTGTAAGGTGCGTACTTGTAGCTGTGGCCTGATGCAATAATATTTTTGTTCCTCTTTTCAAAAGTTCATGATTTTACAGAAAACTAAGAGGATGGGGGCCTCTTAAGATACGTTTGCCTTATTGGCAGTACAGTATTGGTTATACCGTTTCAGATGAAGTGTTTGGTATTTTTTAGGCCTAATTTCCTAAAGTGAAGATTTAATTCCATGTTTGAAGTACCAGTGTAAATACTGTGACGCTCTAATGGGCCGAGTAACTGAACCTCCTCTCAGGCTAAGTATGAACTGTTCCTTACTTCTGGGAATCTAGATTAAATGCCTGCTTAGGAGAGATTTGACAGTGTCCTGCAGCTAACAGCCAGCTGAGAGGGACGTGTAGGACGTGTCAGCCTGGAGCTGAATGAGGTGTCCCTGGTGCTTTTTCAGCCCTGAAGTCTTAAGAACAGGGATTTGCATACTGGCATAACTGCTATCTTGTTCTCTTCCTAATTTGTAACACTGTACGCTGTTTCAACAGTAGGGAAGTATTGACTTGTTTGTTTTTGTAATTGTTAAAACCCCAAGGTTTCATTCCTGAGTGGCAACAGCTATTTCAGAGCCCATCCGTTTCCGTACATAGATTGTGATTTTATATTCTTATGTGTGCTCTTTACACTTAACCTGTATTTCAGCTGTCAGTTTGTCGCTTGCCTACTCAGTGTCAGACTAAAGAAATCTGATGAGATGGAGCTCGCAGGGAACATCTTCGACATTGCTATAGTCAAGATCCAAGCTTGCTTTGCCAATGTTATATGAAAATGAGGGTTGTTGCCCCAAAGAACTTGCTCTCTGAACAGCCATACGAAGAGGGAAGGAGGCAGCTACAAAAAGTGTCTTGCCCAAGGTCCTGCAGAAGGTTGACTGGGAAATTGCGATTACACCTGGTTACCGTGTACTTGCAACTACGCAACCAAAACTCACTTTCCTCGGGGAGCTGATTTTTGTTTTAGCAACAGAAGATGGTAAGTGCTCTTAGCCTTGCACTTTGGATTCTGAAGCGAATTCAGCTGGAGAAGATGCGATTTGTGTGCTGCAGTCTGTGTAAGCGCTTGCCTTTTGAGGTGCTTATCTGAAATCGGGCTCCTGTGGTAGGTTTGCCTGAGTGCGTTGGTGTGCAGAAGCGTGTGCATTGTAACCCTACGTAGTTATCATAAAGACAGAAGGAAAAAAATGGAAGGCTTCAAACAGGTTCTTAAGCCTCTTAAATCTTTCTTGCTCCACAAACGTAAGTCAGGTGAGGGAGTACTTTCTGTCCTTACAGCACTTAGTGTAAGAGGCCCCGAGCAAGTCTCTGATTCATCCCGTCTTAAATTGAATTAAATCCCATGTTTGTGCCTGGGGTTGTTCTTCCGCAGGTGCAGGACTTGGCACTTCTCGTTGAGCTTCGTGATGTTCCTGCCAGCTGATTTCTCCAGCCTGTTGAGGTCCCTCTGGGTGGCAGCACTACCCTCTGGGGTGTCAACCGCTCCTCCCAGGTTGATGTTGTCTGCAAACTTGATGAGGGCACACTCTGCCCCATCATCCAGATCATTAATGAAGATGTTAAACAAGACTGCACCCAGTGTTGACCTTTGGAGTCCACCATTAGTTACTAGATTCCAGCTAGACTTTGTGCCACTGATCACCACCCTCTGGGACCAGCCATTCAGCCAGTTCTCAGTCTGCCTTGGTGTCTGCTTATCCAGCCTGTGCTCCAGCAGCTTCTGTATGAAGAGGATCTTATGGGAGACAAGGTTTGAAAGCCTTACGGAATTCCATTGCTCTCCCGTTGTCTACCAGGCCAGTCATTTCATTGTAGAAGGTTATCAGGTTGGTCAGGCGTGACTTCCCCTTGGTGAATCCATGCTGACTACTCCTGCTGATTTTCTTGTCCTTCATGAAAACAATTTCTAGGATTAGCTGTTTCAGAATCTTAGAAATGAATTAAAAATCTCTAAAAATTGGAAAAGAGCATGAGCATCCATACAGCTGAGGGCTGCTTACAGTTGCATCCAGCACTGATAATGCGTTCCTGGCTTGGCTACAAGACTAACCTTGTTCCCTTTCCCAATAAAGCAAGAACTGCTTGTGGTCATGGGGAACTTACTGTGTTGCTTACAAGCATTCTCTGTACCAGTAACTGCAGTACTATGTGGTGATGATTGACTCCTTAGGAGAATTCATGCCTTTAGGTGATGAGGCTGTTGTCCTTAAAAGGGAGCGGGGATGGATTGTGTTAGTGTACTGTCTGTTAATTTGCTGTCAGCTGAGCAGTGAGAGTATATGGCCTGTCTGCAGCTCGAGGGTTTATTTGCTACTCTGGAAACTCCTGTGGTTTTTCAGGTGCTGTCTGGATTTCTAAACCTTACATTTGCATTTCTATATGGAAGGAGATGTCTCAAGAGAGACAGGCATTGTGGTGGGTTGTCACACCACTGCTTCTGGAACCACCCGCTGGCCAGACTCCAGCTACTGCTTGGGGGCAGTCAGCTCCCAGTTGGGGCTTCACCCCTGTGGCAGAGGAAAGAATTGAGCTTTTGTGAAATTCTGGATGTCAGCCAGGAGATTTGGCTTTCTGCTATGCTGAGCTGTGGAAGGGGTGGGTTTTTCATAGATGGGTTTGAGGGTAGCACCTGGGCTTGGGTGTGGTTTTGGTGTATCCTATAGGCAAGAGTTCTAATAAAGAACTTCCCTCTTGCCCCGTGATGCTGAAGATGTATTCTAGTTGAGGAGCAATCCCAGAGCCTTTATCATCCAATCAGTTTGGTTTATGTGAAACTTCACTATTTTTCTCATGTCCTTAGGGCCTGTGCTCTCCTGTGAAATCCCCCATGGACTTTCAGAAATGCGAGGCTTTGAGGTTAGTGCTAGGCTAATCCCTCGACCAGGAGGAGGCAGTGTGTTCCTCCGGGCTATGGTGGAGACTACAGGACAGCAGAAATACAGACTGGTCCTTTTATCTGCTCTGTGAATAGAGGTTCCTGCTGTCCAAGACAGCACTGGTTTCTCTTGAGTCCTGTACACCAGATCCAGGCCTTTTTGGGGAGAGCTTATCTTAAAACATGAATGTGCCATTGTTTATATTGCCGGACCAATATTGCAAGCCCGGTTCTGTGTGACTGTGGAAGAGCAAAGCAGTTCCTGCAGAACGTTGCTCACACACCACCACTGACTTCTGGTTATGGCTGTAGAAGGGACTTTGGCGAAGCCCGGCAGGAGGAGGTCGGGCAGCTCCAGGCAGAAGGCACGATGCTCGGTGGTGTGTTTAATACGTGAACATCACCTCTGCCCTCTTTTGGCTCAAAACCACATTCCAGGCGGGTGGGTTTAGCTTAATGGAAAAATACACCTGTTTTTCCTTTTTCTGGTTGTCGGCTTGCTGCGGTGTTCTGGAGAGACAGCTGAGCTAAGGAAGTAGGCGTGCTGGTGCTCAGAGTAATGCGTGAGAGGTGTGTGGGTGTTTTGAGGTATGGGTTGAATAATTGGTCTATGTGTGAGAGGAGGCAGATCTCGTGGGAAGGCCCTCATCGATGCCTCTTATGCACTTGCAGAGTGGGCTTGAGAATGAACCTTTTCCTCGGAGGAGTGCAGTGACATTTCATGCCTCATAGAGGATGATAGGATTTTTCAAGGATGCAAAACCTGACAATTACATGAGTTGGTTATAACGTCAGCCAGCTCCAGAGCCTACGGGCCTTAACCACTGGGCAGCTCTAGATGTAATCATACATATGTCTTGTGTCAGGAGCAACAAACGAGTAGCTGCTCCTTTCTCCTCACCAAAGGATCTGTGAAATCTGAAACTTTCTTTAAATGAGCACTTAGGTTGGTGAGATTGCCTTTCTCTCAGGTCAGTGGGTTAGATGTGGTGCCTGCCTTGAATGTCCAGGGTGATCTTACCTCCTATTTACTGTAAAAAAATCTTTTGTGTCATTTAAGATGCAACTCAGAAAATCAGTGGCAAGGAGGAGAAAATGCAGTAAAGTCTGCAGGACTTCAAACTGCTGGGAAAAAAGCTGGGCAAACCTAAAGTCTTCTGCTTTTATGTCGGAGAGAGAGAGAGGGATGACAAAGTCCCTGTCCATATGCCCGTGCTTGAGAGCTTACCCAGAACCGTGCAGTAGCAGACAATAAATACAAATGTGATCCTGTACTGAGCTGTGCTCCTTTAGCAATCTTGCTGTCCACGTTGGGCGGGGCTGGGTGTTGCTCCTGGCTTTCTGTACACAGGAGTAAGCCCACAGCTTTCCGTATCAGTAAGCAAAGTCCTCCCTGAACGGGCGTAAGCTGGACGTTGAGGTGGAAAAGCTGCAATCACAGTTAGTTGAAGAAGGGATAGCATCTATACTTCTGCAGATTTTTCCTCTCATAACTGCCTTCTCTGATTTCTGATCGCCGCTGAGCTCATGATTGCGGCTATTTTCTTTCCCTCTTCTTTTTAGTATCAGGAGATAGAGAAATCCCAAAGCATGGGGATTCATGCTGCATTTTGCTCTTGTTAGTATAGAAATCTAAGAGCACAGCCATATGTCTGATGTCCAAGCAGCGTTCCCTCACCCTAAGCTTTCAGCCCGCGACACCACCCTGCCCTGCTTTGGCAGGCCTGACGGCTGGTGCTTGCCTGCCCATCTCCCAGCGCACGCTCTCCAGCACCACAGTTGGTTTCTTTACAAGATAAAGCAGCTAATGCTGGGGATGGCTAAAGCAGGTGCTGGATATTTTGCAAGGATGCTTTAAGTGGCAAATGCCTAAAGCCCAGGACACCCTCGCCTGTATGGAAAACAGGATTTTTCCCAGGAAGATGACTAACCCTTTTCTTGCTTCTCTCCTGCTTCTAATTTCTTCTGAAGGAACAATGTGGGGGTTTTTTCCAAAGCAGTTTTTAAGCATCTTGCCACTTCATAGCCCTTGAGTTGTTTTTCCTCTCCCAATCTCTTAAGGTGTGATCTCTGGCCTCTGGTTGAGAGCTTGCGGCAAGTCAACAGCTCGGGAGTCTGCGTGGTCCTGCCAAGACAAAGGTCTTCAACTCATCACAGATTTCTCCACCGTTTGCCGCAGGCAGAAAGCTGGGTAGCTTTTTTGGACTTCACTGCTTCAAACTTGTAAAACTTGTATAGCAACTGTGAACCAAAATTCAAATGACAGTAGCAAAACACATGAAGCTCCTCCAGCGCCTGCTCCTCTCGTGAGGATGGGAAAAGAAAACTGGTGGGGTTTGTGTCATTTAAGGCACTTCAGGCAAGCGCTGGGTTTCTGCGATTGCAGCGATGCAGAGTTGTCACTGGGAGAGGGTATGGGCTGGAGCAATCCCCAATGACTTGTCTTTCTGTGGGAGGGGTGATGCCCTCACCCAGCAAAATTTAAAGACCTTTCCAGGGAAGTATCTATATGGCAATGAAGTGTACTTAAACCAGGGTTTAGGCATTTGCTTCAAGAACAAATTCCAGAGGAAGCCCCAGGACCATGCAGCCCACCTCCCTGTACCGCACCAGTTAAAGCTCTGCACGCCATCCCAGATAACACAATGCAATTGCTTCTGCAGATGCTCTCCCAGAAGTATCATGTTCACCTGCAAGGGCTCAGTTCTTCCAAGGAAGACAGGAATTTAGGGCTAATAAGGACATTATGTAAGCCCTGAAAATACCATATGTGCTAGTCATATATTTTCTCCCCCTTTCTTCGCTTTTCTTTCTACCTGATCATTTCAAAGTGTTTTACTTGGGTTTATTTCAGTCTAGCAGGTTGCTTTATTCATGAGGAAAGCCTGATGATCTTTGGTTTTCCTGCTCTGTTTTTGCAGGCAAAGTTTGTGAAACATGAAAGCCTGGAAACCTGAGGCTACTAGCAGTTTTTATATTAACAAATAATGATGTTGGCATAATAAAATCAATGCATACATTGGGGTGGTTGTTTTCTGATTTTCTTTATATTTTTTTTTTAAGAAAAAGGCTTTAACTGCATGGCAAAGATTTGCCTGACCAAGCCTGGACTGTGTGAAACAGAATTGGTTATCTGTCACTCTGGATGCATCTGAGGAATGATGGAGATGTTTCTCCAAATGTGACATTTTCTCTTCAGTGCTAGATGGTGGCAGTTCAAAGCCATGGAAATCGATGGAGAGAGGAGACAGAGCTGCCTGCACAGGAAGAGCAAAATCACATTTAGAAACCAGGTGGAGCTGGCAGCTGCAGAAAAGCCACTAAGGTGTGTAGCTGACAGCGGGTGGTGCTGCTGCAGTAATTACTGCGTGCAGATCACCCTTGTGAAATGCTGTCCCGTTCCTTCTTTCTCTCCAAGCCCAAAAGATAATAACTGCGCAAAAAGGGAGACCAGGATCTGGAGCTGTGCAAGGGACCAAGAGTACCTGGTCCTAAGTCTCTGACCTGCATATCTCTAATCCAATCTTGCTGTAACACCTTTATAGATAACCTAATCTTTGTGATAGGAAGATGCCAGCTCTAATACCAGAGGTGAGCAAAAAGTAATCTGTCTAGGTCAGGCTGCAGGGTACTCAGTGTGCTCATTGTTCCCAGTCCACAGGCATCTTAAGCCCCAATGACCTGGTTGTGCTGCCCGCTCTCCCAGCAGAAAGGGTATTGCCATTGCTACCAAAAGGCCACAAGCCTCTCTGCAACTTTTCCGTCTGCTAAATTTGCAAGGCTGAAGCATCAGGCTGGTGATCAACACGTGGGGAGAGCTGGCCAGATGAAAAGGAGCTGGGTACCACGTGTCTCTGGCTGCTAGAGTGTGGGAGGATTAGCAAAGGCCTTGAAAACCGGACATGGGCTGAAAAGAGAAGCCTCAGGGCTATAAACATCTCACTGATGGTCAACGACTGGTCACTGAAGTGCAACCTTGAGAGATTGGCTTAGGTGTCTAACAGCAGCAGCTCAGCAAGAA
Source organism: Falco punctatus (assembly GCF_963210335.1). Taxonomy (NCBI): domain Eukaryota; kingdom Metazoa; phylum Chordata; class Aves; order Falconiformes; family Falconidae; genus Falco; species Falco punctatus. The sequence goes on from NC_137585.1 coordinate 63,929,574, forward strand.
AACAGCTGAGCAGTGGGATAAGGGGCCTGATGCTGCCCAGGAAAGCAGCACCTTCAAGCAACCTGTAACCCAGGGGGTGAGGCTAAGAGCCTGTCTGAGCACTCAAAAGGACAAAACAGGATTACGCAAGCCAGATCGATCGTGTGTGTCCCACGACATACCCAGTGCCAGCAATTACAAGCACCCTCATCTTTCTTGGGTTTGTGCCACACAAGCCGTTCAAAATGTTATAAATATTTTAAATGAGCTGACTGCATTACCATTTGCTTGTAGAGTACAACCCTCGCAGTGAAGGAGATCCCTGTGACTGATTCTTGGGCTGAAACAACTGCGTGGCTCCAGCCAAGAACAGCACTGACACCCTTGTCTCACAGACTGCTGGCACCCATTATCTTGCCGTACCACTAACTGGAAAGGGAAGTCAGTTCAATACCAATTTCCTGGCTGGGCATCACTGACACGCAGATCCATTCCTCCCTGTATAGCTAAAGATGTCTCTGCTTCCTTAGGTCTGTGCAGAAATGCTGAGCAGCTTAGCTCGTCTCCAGTGCCCCTAGATGCAGAGGTGTGCACACCTACTGGTCCCATGCAAGGTGGGGAAGACAAATCTCCATCTGGCCCAAAGGGGGGTTTCTGGGGTTAAGGATGAAGCTGAGGACTGCAGTCACAGCATCTCAGCCAAACACAAGTTTTAAACCTGGGAGAAAGGTAAAAGGACTCTTTGATGGGTCAGTTCTAACTAAACAACCCCCCTAAAATATTAATGCTCATTAAATTTTGCTTTTGTTTCCTTCAGAGATGGCTTCCTACAGGACATGGCTGGGAAAGGTGCTGGCAAACATTGCGGCTCCGAGTGCCTCTCCCATGGAAACCAGCACTTGGGAAGATCTCAAGAAGCCATCTGGACCATCCCTCAGCCCCAGGGCAGGATTAATGCTGGCTAAGATTGTTTCCAACGTGTTTGCCCAACCTGTTCCAAAAACCTCAGGTGATGCTGAGCCACCCGCCACCCTCTATGACTGCACAGCCCAACATTTGTGCTCTGCCAAGAGGAGACATGTCCTCATTTCACCGTCCTAGACCACATTGTGTTTAGTTTAGTCTAAACCTAGTTTTGGGACCAGCTTGCTTCTCAGTGTTTTTCTTTTCTTCTTTTTATTATTATTAGTGGTAGTACTTTTATGTTGTTCTTCTTAGACCCCAGACAGGAATGCTGGTGAACAGTGAGTAAGGGATGAAAATCCTAGTGCACTAGAAATCCCCAGACTATGTTTGAAGGCTTCCCTGTTTATCTAAACTGCCTGGCACCACTTAGATGCCTGAGGTGCCTTCTGTGGGTGAAAAACAATAGCATCTAATATAGAGAATGAGGCAACAAGATGCTCCAACTCCTGTGATGGCTTTGGCTGGAGCTTAGAAGAGTAGCTGGGTCCTGGGTGAATGGCCTTTATTTTGTCCATGGGATGCAGGCGAGAAGTAGGTGCTTCACTGCTGAACAGGCACCTCTTCAATTCCCAAGCACGCCTGGAGCACCAGGGCGCAGCCCTCCCTCCGCCCGCCTGCCCCAAGGCTGGGTGCTTGCCCGGGGGTTATTGAAGCCTTTGCCCTGTTTCATCCAAGGGGTGGCAAAGCCTCTCTGCCTCCCTGAAGCAGGGACCTTAGCAGGGACCTTAACCACCAGCCTCTGATACAGGACCTGATTGCACCTACGAGATGCTCTTACTGGGAAGTTTTGGAGCTGAACTGACAGTGTCCAGGAAAGATCAGTGTTGCAGAAAAAAAAAAAAAAACAACCAAGGAATTAGGCGCCTTCCAAGCTATGCAGGCACTGAGCAGGATGTTATGGATAGCAAATTTGGGCGGGAACGTCCAAACATGGATTTTGATGGACATGACACCCAAGTTCATTACTGGGTCTAACCCTGAGCGTATCGCGTTATGTTTCTTTTGCCAAGCCCTGGAATCATGTGCTAGAAATAATCTTCCAGAGATGAACTGCTGATCCGCATTAACAAAGGCAGGTGTAAGGTCCTCCACCTCTGTTGGAGCAACCCCGTGCACCAGCACAGGCTGGGGGTGACCTGCTGGGGGGCAGCTCTAAGGAGAAGGACCTGGGAGTGCTGGTGGGCAGCAAGTTGCCCATGAGCCAGCAGTGTGTCCTGGTGGCCAAGAAGGTCCCTGGGACCCTGCGGGGCATGAGGAGGAGCATGGCCAGCAGGGCGAGGGAGGGGATCCTCCCCCTCTGCTCTGCCTCCGTGAGGCCGTGTCTGGAGTGCTGGGTCCGGTGTTGGGCTGCCCAGTTCGGGAGAGATGGGAAACTGCTGGAGAGGGGCCAGCAGAGGCTGTGGAGAGGATGAGGGGACTGGGGCATCTTCGGGATGAGGAGAGGCTGAGGGAGCTGGGCCCGTTTTGCCCGCAGAGGAGAAGGCTGAGGGGACCTTATCAGTGTCTACAACCATCTCAAGGGCGAGTGTAGAGTATGCAGACAGTGGGTTTGACATTGATAATGTGCAGCTGTGATCCTGCAACAAAGAAGTAAATAACTTTGAGGGAGTATGAGAAGAAACCCAGAGGAAACACAAAGGAGGAATGTGATCTCATCTCTAGAAGATAAGGAGACTGTGAACAGCAGTCACCTACAGTGAACAGCGGCTGGGCAGGCTGGGCGCATGGACAGTAGAGTTTGACTAATAATAGAGCTTTTAGCAGCACATGTGCAGAGTATAAACTTATAAAAGCTGTAACTAACTAACAATTAAGGTCTTTGCTTCACCGTCTTTGCAAAGTCCGTGCCTTCATCGCCACAGGCAAGTGTCAGGAGGACGGGGCCAGGCCCTTGCCAGGGGTGCCCAGCGACAGGGCACGGGGCAGCGGGCACAAGCTGCAGCACAGGGAGCCCCACCTGAACAGGAGGGAGAACTTCTTTACCGTGAGGGTGCCAGAGCAGGGGAACAGGCTGCCCAGAGAGGCTGTGGGGTCTCCTGCCCTGGGGACATTCAGACCCCCCTGGACGTGCCTGTGTGCAGCCCGCTCTGGGAGAGCTGCTGAAGCAGGGGCTGGGCTGGGGGGGCTCCAGAGGCCACTTCATACCCTGACTATTCCATCATTTATCCTGGGCAATAAAACTGTAAAAATCTGATTTTATGTTTTGTAGAGATGTGGAAGCTCATCACTTCAAGGAACATCATTTCTTTCCCAGAGTACAGCATTGGGTTAGAGCTGGGCTCTCATTCCTGCCAAGGGTGGATCAGCAGAGCTCCTGGGTAGACAGGGAATTAGACCAGCAACTGGAGGGGAAAATGTTTTAAACAGCAAGACGACAGCATGTCCTCCACGATGCCCTGTGGATCCCGCATGCCTGGAGACGCAGCATTAGGTCAAACCACCAACCCTTGCAGGAGGTGCCTGCCCAGGGCCGGATCCCGCACAGGGACCGTGAGGGGTAGATGCTGACACTTGTGCGCAGCTCTGCTCGCCCGGGCTCCCCAAGCAAGCCAGGGCAGTGCCAGGCTCTCCTCCCTCTCCCTTGAGTTGCTCCCCGTTGCTCAGCCGTGAGCTGTGCTGGGATGGCTGCACAGAGCAGCCAGGGCCACGCGGTGCAAGCGCCTGTGCCCGGAGCAGGGCTCAGCAGCCTCTGGCAAGGGGTCAAGGAGCCTGAAGGACATGGGGGGGCTCCACAGGCTGTGGAATAGCACTGGGGCTTGCTGAACTGCCTCTGGAAAGCAATGGTTGCTGCGGCTGGAAAATGCCATGAAAGGCAGGTTGCCATCCTGCCACCCTGGCCTCGGGCATGTCCTTCATGGGATGCTGGGCCACGTGGAGTGAAGAAGGGCTCTCCTTTACCTGCCAGGCTATGTCTGGCAGCAGCACGTAGACCTCTTGCCCAGCTGCCTTGAATTTTGCCAGCCTGTGGTCCTTTAGGGTTGCTAAATGTCCTAGGAAATTCCATTTCTGAATGATTTTTCCCCAGGAAAATGGTTGCCTGCCCTATTTGCCTGTCCTGCCATGTTCTCCAGGGAAGGTTTCAGTTGGTGGAAGGAAGCCCAGCAGCTCATGCCACCAAATCTATGCTTTTGTCCCTCACATGGTTCTGAGGCTCAGGGACATTTCCACATGCATTCGTCATGCCCAGAGCAGGGCAGAGGCAGCAATGCCACATAAGACTTTGATGTTCCTGCCATCCTTGCTGGAGTTACAGTTCTCATAACAAAGCCTGGGGAGCATTTTTTTGAATCCTCCTCCTCACCCACTGGCTTAAACATATTTCTCCAGGGGGTGTTAAGCCAGATCTGGCAGACTCTGCACTGGAGCAGGTGAAGAGTCCTCACCTTGAGCATCATGGTGGTCCGGATGGGGCTGGAGCCCACAGTAGACGGGCAGGGAGGCTTTATGCCACCACTGTCACCAGCACAGGGGTGGCTTGAGGAAGGTCTTGGTGACTCCAGGAGGGAGGAACAGTTCTGCAGGGAGCAAAGACGGAGCAGAGAGCTCATGGTATCACTGTTAACCACCAAGATGGAAGGACGGGGTCCAGTCCTGCATAGCTTAAGGAGTTTCCCTTGAACTAGCGCCAAGCCAGTGCCTTTTTCTTCCTCCAAGGAGGAAGTAAAGAACCGCAGTAAAAATAAACAACTCTCCCAGGTGATAATGCTCCACCTACACCTCCTGCTGCAACCTGAGCTGCAGGTTGAATGGTAGAGATTAAGGCTCACAGACCTGATTACACTGCAAAACTCTGGGCTCTGCTCAAAGCTCATCCCAGCCCCATGCTGGCTGTCCCTGCTGCGGTCCCAGGAGACAGGGAGGTGTGCATCCTCAGCATGGGGGTTAGCACAGCAGGATCTGAACCTCCAGGTGCCTTGGCCTTGGATGGTCCAGCCCGTGCAAGGGCAGACGCTGAGCAGGGGGATCTGAGTTTCTAGCTCCCTGGTGCTGGAAGCAGTTGTGTTTTCCCAGCTTGGCCCAGTGCCACCGCAAAGAAGATGGGATCGGTGCTCTGCTGAGCTCGGAAGATCGGCAGTGATGCGGGAGGCCAAAACCCCATCATCCCACCCACAGCCATTCCAAAAAACCCACCACAAACCAAACCAAACCAAACAACCAGTTCCCACTGCCTTCCACCCCTTCCTACGCCCATCTTTGTCCTGTCCCTGTCACCTCCCTCCTAGCCCTGCTGTCTCCGGGAAACGAAGGGTTAAAACCTCCGAAATTGCAAGAACTCCCTCCTTTCTGCAGTGCCTGCCTCCGAATGACGCGGGTTTCTGCCGGGCTGTGCCCAAATATGTCCGTTTCCTTCTAAAAGGAGGAGGAGGAGGAGGAAGGGAGAAAACAGAAAAGAAAGAAGAAACACAAGAGATATAAGTGAGGGGGAAGCAGCGGGCACCGCGGCACCCGGCGCCCCAGCGCAGCCCCGCCCCCCCCGCCCCATGCCGTTCCGCAAAGGTAGGGGCTGGGGGGGGATGGGGGGGATGGGGGGGGGCGCTGGGGGGTCAGCACCCTGGGGGTGCGGGGGGCACCCGGGAGCGCAAGGCTGGGGGCCGTGCCCCGGGCGGTGCCTCCCGGCAGGGCTGGAGGAGGGAGCTGTGCCCGGCTTCGCTGCGCTGCTGGCTGTCGGGGGAGGATGGGGGGCACCCCCATGCTGGGCTGTCGGGGGAGGATGGGGGGCACCCCCCATGCTGGAATGACACGGAGAGGGGGAGCGGAGAAATGCAGCTGTAAATGGCAGCTGTCCCCCCTCCGCTTTCCCTTGGCTGTGGGTTTTTTCGTCCCTCCCTGCTCGGGGGTGGGTAAGGGGCTCTGGGTGGTGCAAGGGCTGAGGGTGGGAAGGGAGCGGGGTGTTTCTGGCTGGGGGGGGTGCTGCTGGGGATTGTTTGGGGAGATGCAGGCTGAGAACTGGCAACCTGCCTGCATCTGTGGTGGCCCTTGGGAGATGCTCAGCTGGAGGACCTGTGTCTTTGGGAGCCTGGGAGGAGAGACCCGTCAGGGAAACAGCTTTTGAGAGGGGTAGCACACCTGGGCAACCTTCTTTCATGCCATGGTGCTCTCTGATCTGCACCCCAAACCATCTCTTCCCAAAAATTCCATCCCAGCAGCTGGCAGAAATCCCTCCTGGCCATCCCCTGGCTTGGCAGCGAGGACCCAGCAATGAGACCTAAAGCCCTGATGGCTGCTCCTGTGTTACCGCACAGGGGTAATGGATGAGTTTTCCATCCTCTCTGGGCTGCTGGAAAGCAGAGGCCCTTAATGTCACCTCCTCCTCATCCCAGGGGGGTGTCATAGTGCAGGCATGGCGGGGCACAAACAAGGATGCTCATGGTGGCTCCTTCTCCTCACAGGTCTTTTGGGAGGAGAAGCATAGGGGAAAAAGTCTTCTCCAAGAACCACAAAAGCTAGGGGAGGCAGGGTTAAGCTGGGATGTGAAAGGACATGGGGAGAAGATGCTGCTCAGCATCTAACTCAGGTGCTTTGCCAAAGCAGACCTGGACCAGTGGGCAGCTGGTGCCATGCCAGGGGCAGGCAGCACTGGGGCAGGGCCAGAGGGTACCACTGTGGAAGTGTTACACACTGAGGCTGGCAAGGCATGAAAGGGCAACAGGGAGGGAATGAAAATTTGGGAGAGAGAGGTTGATTTGTTTTTTTCACCTCTCCCTGCTCTGGGGAGGATGTTTTGGGTGTGCGGCAGTTTGCCCGCAGTGATGTTCACAGAGCTCGTGATCTCAGGCGTGGAGATTTATGTTGCCTTTTAAGGTTCAGTGAAGCATGATGTGGTTCACACCCTCGCATCTTGACAGTGCAGCAGACTTCAGGTCTTGACTTAATTTTAGGTGATAAGCGGATTTGTTTAGAGCAGAAGGAGTGATGCTGGGGGGTGGGTGTTTTGGGGGAAAGGAGAACGTGTCAGGCTCTAAAAGCACTGAGCCCTTGGGGGTGAGCACACAGAGCCAGGGGGAGCTTCCCATGCTGGAAGGCAGCTCAAGTAGCTCTGCTGCAGCCTCAGCAGGGATCCCAGTGATAGAAATGACAGGCAGGTCTCCAGCACTGGGGACACACAGTGGGTTTGCAGTAATGAGGATGCATTTCCATGTGGTCCTGCCCAGCACACCTGAATTGGGGAGGACACATTTGTTGGGGCACTGTGCTTGCGGTCGCCACTAGATACTTGGGGCACAGCTAACCTGCCAGTCCTTGGGACCTCGCTATGGGCAATCCAGTTCTGCAACTTTTGTGTCACCCTCGCAGCCACAGCTTGTCTACAAACTTCCTCTAGAGGTCAACCTTGAAATGCCAGAGCAGCTGCCAGCAGCTCCTTGCATCAACTTGCAACTCCACCTTGGGAAAATCCGATGTGACAGAGAGGCCAGTGTGGATGGATTTTGCCCTTTGCTTGTGCATGTGCATGCTCAGCTCATGGTGGAGACCCCCCAAGGACCCTTTCTTCTTGCAGATGGAGATCATAAGACTCAGACTAGAACAAACCTGCGTGCGTTTGGCCATGACAATACTTGCAGAGGCTGTCTGTAAGACCTGGCTGCAGTCTGTAACACCGTATGAGAGCATTGCATGGGGCTGATGGGACCCCATGTCACCAGGCCTGCCTAGACCACTGCTCGGTGGCTGCAGCTGGGCTGCCTGGGCTTCCGATGGGCGCAACCACAAACCATCAGGCAGGAGGGTTGTGGAGAGCACGGTCTTCTGGCTGCCCTTCCAAAGCTGCCTAGAGCAAGCCATGCACATCCTTAGTTTGCGGGAGTCAGGCATGAAGACATTTTCCCTGTAGTTCAACCTGGTGCATAAAAATCCTTGCTGAATTTTGCTTGACCTTGTCCTCGGCCTGGCTGGAATCGGGATATATGCCTGGTCCTTCCAGAGGAAAAGGGGAACTCCAGCCAGCTCAGCAAGGAGGCTGAGCCTCTCCTGTGGAAGCCTTTTGGGAACAGCCTCTCCCCCCAGGGCTTGCTCACTGCCACCCAGATCCAGGGTGCAAAGAGGAGGCTCTGCCTAAAGGCTGCTTTGCTCTGCAAAGCCCAGGTAGCCTGAGGCACAGGGAGACTTTGAGGTGTGAGTTTGGGAGGCCCTAAGCTGTCTTTGCACACCCCTGAGTGTGTAAACAGAGTATCCTGCAGAGTAAAATGTTAACTCCACCCCTAGCTCTGCTGGTTTCTCACTGCTTGCAGCTTTGGCACCACTTGCTGGGTCTCCCGGGCAAGACTGTGCTAAATCCTCGTTGCCTTGGCTCTGTCCTGCCTCCTTTCTCTCTGGGCACTGTAACCAGTGGCATTGCCCCAGGATCTGCACTTCATGTCTGTACAACAGTTGCCACTTAGCCGACCTTAAGGGCATTTGGCAGTTTCAGATGTTAAAGAATGGTATTTCTAGCAGGAATGCTCAAGGACAGCTAGAAGGAATGAGCTGAGGGCAGGAATTAATTTCTTACCAGCATCGCTGCATCAGCTGGGAGCGCTGGAGAAAGCCCTGATCCCCAAGCACTGCCATTGCCCTGCAAAGCCCTGTCTGTGGCTGCAGCTCTGCTGGCAGGAGGTGGTGGGAGCTCTCACCTAAAATGCCCTTCGCCCCGCCTGAAAAATTATTTAATTACTGCAGCTGACGCGAGGAGGCCTGGGAGCGTGCAGGTGATAAGCAGCCAGGATATTGCCAGCGAGTGGGACGTTTGTCATTTGTCAAAGGACAAATGAAATCCCAGTGGTGTGGCTGGCTGGGAAGGAGCTGGAGATAAGCCTGGAAGCCAGTGAGCACAGATCAAACGCATGATGCTGGGAGCAACTGGCTTCCCAGGCTACTGGTACAACCATTAATTAGCAAGTTGGCAAGGGCATGGCAGATGCGTGGTGCAAGGTGCTTCCCAGCGGAAAAAAAAAGATGCATGACACCATTAATGTATTATTCATGGGCATATATAAAGGTATAGGTTGGCTTCGAGCTGTGGACGGGGGACGCGCTGTGTGCTGTTTGGATTACTGGTCACCAGGGCAAGTTACTGCTGGGCTGGTGTGTGCACAGGGTCCTGCGTGGTGATGCACGGCTTGAATTGGGAGAGAAAGAGGAGTCGGGGCCCTGCTTGATGCAGGAGCAGATTCTGGAGTGGTTGGTGTTCATTCTGTCTGTTGATGGTCCTCTCTGGGACTGCCAAGGAGGATCATGCTGGTGGCTGAGGTGGGCCTGGGTGGATGTGGGCTGTGGTTTGGAGAGGTGATGGTGGACGCTGTGTTCCTGCCAAGGAGCTCTGCTGACATGGACATTGGCTGTAGTTCTGCAACACCGGCACAACCCCAAGCAGAGACAGCTCGGACGGCTGTGGCCAACTGTGCTGAGCATGCTGTCTTTGCAGGATAAACAAAAAGAACTCAGAGCAAGGTGGAGATTAGAAAAGCCATGGGCATGGTGGACCAGTGCTGGGATCCTGTGCAGCATCTGGAGGAGCCGCCACAGCTTGCAGAGGCAAAAGGAGGGACACTGGAAAAAGCACAAGCACGAGGGTCAGGGAGCTCCTGAGGGGTCTGTGGCTGAAACCTGATGTCTGTCCTTCCTCTCTGGGCTGGGAGTGGAAAAGCAAGTGGTGCCTCATGGTTGCCGCACACATGAGTTTGATTAAACATCTCTTTCCAGGCTGAGAACAATCTGGTGGGCATTCTTGCATATGTCACGTGGGATGAGGTGACTCTCACCTTCCTTAGCCCTCTGCACTGAGGTGTGCAGCGCAAGCCAGGTGCCCAGGTGCTCCCAGGAGGCAATGTACAGGCAGGCCCAGAGGAGGATGCTTTGACGATGGACGGGCTCAGCAGCCCCAGTGGCAACCTCTCCCATTGCTATTGACCACAAGGAGAGCCAGACACTTGGCTCCACGGTGGCAGTATGCAGCTGAGACGAATACTGCCTCAGGGCTAGCAAAGGGCTGGAGGAGCTGAGCACCCACCATGTAGAGGGGAGCAGCAGGTTTGAAAAACCATCCCTAATTTTCCCAGGGTCCTTCTTCCCCACATCACACCTACCTCCATAAGGACTGATTCACCGTCAACCAAGTTTTTCGGAGATCTTGGAGACTATAACAGCAACGCCCAAATCCAGCCCTTGGGATGCTTGTAAGGCGCTGAGCTGCTCTACAGAAACCTCACTGTGTGTCACATCTACTGACCCCACTGCAGATGTGTTGTGTTGGATGTCCCACCATATCCCAGCCACCATGGGGTGCTTGTCTGCATGGAGGTTTGCCACGTCGGTGACACTGGGTGCAGCAGAGCACCTGGTGAACCTGCACAAAGCCCTGCTGCTGTCCACGCTCCCCTGGCTCCTCTCTGCCAGTAGCCATCAGAACAACCCCCTGTGAGCAGCTCCTGTTCAGCTGTGACAGCAGTTGTTACACAGCGGGGAGGCTGATAACAGGGGTTGTTTTGACAGAAGAAATGCCCTGGTGGGGGTGACGTGGTGGAGGTGATTTCTGCCACCCAGGACTGCAATTTCTAGTTGCGTGGTGGGAGGAGCAGGTAGACAGCCCAACCATTATAACTATATTGCTCTTTATTAGGCCTTTTTGCTTTCTGTTTGCAGAAGTTACGATGTCTTCTGGTTTCATTTCTGCTTACTGTGATCAAGGACACCCTTGTTAGCAGAAGCAGAGGTGTCTTTCACACATCAGCAGGAAGGGAAAGGGCAAGACCATGTCACATCCCAGTGTTGTTATTTCTGCTGCGTGTTCCCTTTTTTATCAAGCTTCCTTGATATCACAAGTCCTGCAGATAGTCAGATGATAACACCCTCTGATGGCAAACAATCTGCTTTTACAGAGCGATTACAGCTAAGGGAAGAGATTTGCCTTTCTGCAGCTTTTTGGTGTTAAAAGGGATAATTTTGTCACTTTGGGATGCTTGCTGGCTTGCTGCAATGCCCTGCAAATCCACATGCTGTGTGTTTGCTGGTCATGTTCCCCACCACCCCTTGATGTTGTGATTCCTTGGCAGCCCCAGAAAACTTTTTATCCAGTGCCAAGGAGGATTTATAAGCACTGATGAGTGACGCATCTGATAGGGAGAAGCCAAGCAGGGAGCTGGCAGCTGCTGGGGCAGGGTGGAGGGGTCCTGCCTGCTGCAGCTCCCCACGGGGGCTGTCCCGGTGACGGTGACAGTGTGCGTGTCTGCTCGCAGCCACCTGCTCAAAGGGCAGCGAGGAAACACGCAGCAGAGCTGGCCCTAGCTCTCCTGGCTCACCAGCTCGTGCCTCAGTCAAACCAGCACCTTATTTTCAGTGAGGACCTTTCCTGGAAGGCTGGAAAACCCTTTGTGTCCTGCTTTGCCCCTTGGTCAGCGTTTCATGCCAGGGTTTTTTCCTTCTGGCTTTTGGTTTTGTTTCATTCCCTTTCGCCTCACTGCTCTCTGGAGTGAAACATGAGTAAATGACCCAAAGGAGCAGGTGTCTGTCCCCACATCACACCTGTCCCAGCACGTCCCTGCTCCCTGCAGCTCCAAGAAAATACTTGGTGAGCGTGACCTTTCCACTGTCTCTTTGACATTACACTTTCTTTAGCATTTATGACCACTCATGGAGAGCTTTTCATGGGTGTGAGGAGGAGTCACTGTGCCTGGTGGTTGTGTTCCTGTTGGTGCTCATGGGGTGGTGCACAACCAAGTGGCAAAGCCCAACACACCTCGTGGCATTAGTGCCGGGGAGGACATGCCAGGCTGTGATGGGTAGGTGGGACATCCCTCAATGCCACCAGCTGGAGGTGGAACTGCCACGTGACTCAAAAGTGTTGTAAGAGGCTTGTAAAGGGTGTGCAGCTCCCCATGGGGGAGTGCTAAGGTCCAGTGGGGGCTTTTGGGACCTGCTCTGCACCCTGATCCCTCCAGAGAAACCATCCAGTGAGGAGATATGGGTTGTTACTGCCTCTCAGACTTCCTGAGTCTGGGAATTGAAACCACATAAAGATGCGGTCGCTGATAGCATATCCTCATCTCAACCTGGGAGCAGGCAGGCATGCCTGTAACCTGCCTTCCCAGGGCCAGCAACCCACCAAGCAACCTGGGATGCTGGAAACACCCCCCCTCAGGTGTTCTGCCTCCCTCCTGCATGGATGGAAAAGAACTCTACTGTATTTACTTGGTGAACAGGCGTCGTCATGACCCCAGTGCTTTCTATCCATGCCACCAGCTGAAGACCAGGTTCAGTGGCCATGTTACATTGGAAAAGCCCAGCTGGCTGGGCTTGGCTTGGGTTTGGCCCATGGAAAATGGTCCAGCCTCTCCCTAGGAAGCTCAGCATGGGCTTGGGCTTCACCCCAGCACTCAGATCACACCAACAACAACCCCCAGGCCACTTCTCCACCAGGCACCCCACCATCTCTGACATTCCCTTTGCCATCAGAAGCCCGTGCTGGCAGGCTGGCTGGCATGCTGAACCCTTCCCTAACACACCCTCAAGATGGAGAAATTCATCTTGGCATAAAATGACTCCAAAGGCTTTAAATCAGATGACCATGGGTTTTTCATGGAGGGACGTGGGAGGATTTCAAAACCAGCAGCCGGCAAGGCATGATCCCTGTTTGCCTGGTGCGTGCGTGCACACACGCAGACACAGGCGTGACTGTCTTGCAGGGCACCCCGCTTGTTCTTCCCCTGCATAACCACGTTTTAAGGCTGAAAAAAAAGAAGATGGGAAGATGGGGGACAAGCTTGAGCTGGGAGTCAAGATCAAACCCACACAAGTGGTTTTAGGTTTCCCTTGTGTTTTTTCCCTGGGGGATTCCTTGCCCTCCCAAGAGGTGTTAGGCTTCCCCTAATATTCGTTGCTATAAAGGAAGCCATTATTTTCTTCATAGCATCCTTTTTCAGACTAAAAGCTTTTTCCACCCTGGTTTTCTCCTTCCTGGAGCACAAAATTGCTCTCATTTGTGCTCTGCCAAATATCTTGTTTGAAACACCTCATTGGTACTGGCCACGCCGTCCCATCCTAGATTAAACCTCTTCCCAAAAGCACAGAGCGTGGGGTGAGATGTGCCCTTCCCTGGTGATGAGGAACTAGAAAACCTAACCTCCTGCTAAAACACCCTGGAATTGGGCTTTTTTTTTGGTTTTCCATTACTTCTTTTTCTCCAGGGGCATCATGTTGATTGTTCATAGTTGGCTGCTGAGACTTTGTTATTCCCTCTCTCCCCAGTTCTTCAGCCCTCATTGGATGGTTTCCAGCCTTATCGCTTGAAGCAGGGGAAACTGAGGCACGGGGGGGTGCGGCGATAGGCTGGAGGTAGTGGCGATTGTGGCTTTAGCTGCTTTTATCCACTCTGCATCAAACCTGGCTATGCTGGAGCATCTTGTAGCCTGTCCCCCATGCTGGTACGTTTTGGTGTGTCGCTGGTCCAGAGCTTCAAAATCAACCCGTGTGGGTAGGAGCAGGGTGTTAAAGCCCCACCTGCAGAGATTTGGCTTGGAAATAGGGCAAAGCTTTGCGCAGTCCTGGAATAGGTTATTTGAGGACAGGGTGGGGAGGCTGAGGCAGAGAAATGTCTCCCTGTGAAATGGCTTGGGGAGAAAGGATGCTGCTTGGGGGCTGGGGAAGGGGTGATGGTAAATGAACTGGGAAAAGTAGGTGCTGCCACATTCTTGCGCAGCCCCAGCCCCACTTCGGGCTCTCCTGATGGGGCCGGCAGCCGACGTCTTGGCAGGGACACGGCTGGGCTGGTGTTAGATGGCTGCAACCCTTCAGCCATCCTGATTTATTCCCCTCTCTGACGCCTCGGCTGTCAGCTCTGCAGCTTGTTTGCCCAGCCTGACGCAGGGAGAGCCTTTTGCAGGGCAGCAAGGTGAACTTGTTTACCCATTTATTTATGATTTTTTTGGCCGTGCATGGCGTGCTGGCACCCAGCCGCTGGCGGGAGCCCATGACAGCGGGGACGTGGGGTTGCCGGAGCACGTGCCAACCCCGGGAAGCCGCACAGGCTGTGCATGCCCCGTTCACATGCACACAGGGAGGGAACGATGCTGGGCTCTGCTCTCCTGACCTCGCTGTCACCCAGCGCCGTCACCCAGCACCGCCACCCTCCCTCCCAGCAGCTGCAGCCTCCTCCGGAGACATGCGAAAGGGGCATGAGCAAGCTATTGCTAATGCTGGGGGGCTGCTGGGCTTTCTGGTAATTTCCAGGAAACCTGGAGAACAGCTGAGCCTGGTAAACAGCAGAGATAACGTGCAGGGACTGGAGGTGTTTTTCTCCCAGCGGTACTGGGAGAAAAATTGGGAGTCTTGCCTCCTGCACGCAGATCTGGCCACATGCCTCAAGGAGGGATGTGACTTTCCAGTTTTGGCTTCTCTGGAGCCAGGATGCTCCCGCTGCTTCTGCTGAGGGATAAGCAGGAGGATGGGTTGCACTGCGTGTGTTCTGCTCATGGGCCTGAAGGCAAGGACTGAGTGAGTGGCAGAGCTGTGGTGCTGGTTTCTGTGCCTGGGAGACTGAACTATTCTGCCCCTAAATATGCAAACAGACACTACCAGGTTATCCTGCACGAGTGGAGAATAAAGGCTCCTTAGTCACTAATATAAATTTATTTGGAGGAAACTTGTCCCTTCATCCCATCTATGACCCAGGCAAGCATCCCACCTTGCTGCCAATAGGAGACTCCAGCATGCCTGGCGCAGAAATTTGGATTTTTTCCTTGTTTTTTTTTATTTTTTCAGAAATCCTTCTTATTAGCAAGGCATTTCTAACAGGAACAGGAGGAGGCATCTGAGGCTGTGATTTGGGCTTGGGCAGCCTGATGAAGCACCTCCACCCCCAGCACCATGGGATGCTGCCCTGCTTTGTATCAACACTAGTGCTCCAGGGATGGATCTGTGCTTGTGAAACAACACTCCCTTTGCAAAAATTTAAAATAAAAAAGGGGGAAAAAAAGTTGTGGTTTTTGTTTGTTGTTTTTTTTTCCGCAGCCTGGGTCTGTTTCTCAGCTGGAGGACTGGATCCCATTCACAGCTGAGCATGAGGTTTTGGGGTGGGAAGAGGGACTCAGAAATGGCTTCACCACTGAAATCTCCATATTGTTGAACCATCCCAAGCAGGACAAGTCGAGACAGAAGAGGCACCTGCCAGCAGTGACTTTTGTGTTTGTTTGTTTCTCCAAGGTTGATTTGCCAAAGGCAGGGAATGGCTTTTCACCTCCTACCAGCTGTGAAGTACATGTGCATGGGGGAACACAACCAGCAAAGCCTTCAGTTCTTTTAAACATCAAATCGCCCCTGGTTGCTGCTGTGTTTGCCCTCTCCATTTTTTTATCTTCATGAATTCTGTGTGCAGCTGAGCTGTTCAGAAACTAACCCAAGTCAAACATGTTGTGCCATGAATAGGAGAGCATCTTAATAAATTATTAAATGGTTTATGGCTGTTGCAATGGCAGCAGTTTGGGCAGCTTCTCAGTGGAGGACATGAGGGTAGGAAGGGGGTCTTTTTCGGGTGTTGCTTTAACAGTCCAAAGTTTGAAAAACCTGAGGTTGCCTTTTCTGGCTTGGCTTTGGACGTCCTGCCATGCCGTGCTTGCAGCGACAGGGTTGTGTGGCCCTGGCGGCTAACGGCCCAGCTGCAAACAAGACGAGACAAGGTAACATAGGATGAGTCTTACTCACCCCCTTTCATCAATGACTGACTCTGTCTGAATGTGAAAGGACCAGATTTTTGAGTAGCATCTGAAGGCAACAGTGGCATGGGGCTGCCAGGGATTGAGGTGGTTGCGTGTGCTCCTGCACGTGTGCTTGTCCAGGCGTGGAGGGCTGGATCGGACTCTGCATGAGATGGGTTTTCAAGGTTATTTAGCTGGTCAGCTCTGGAATGAGCACCTGTGTTTAAGGCAGGACAGTGAGGGGACATGCAATGCATCCATGCTTAAAATATGTCCTGCAGATATGGAGGGCTGCAGCTACCGTGACCCTCTGACCAGCCTTGCCTTCACCCCAAACCCACACTAGTGGGATCCCCATTAGCCACAACTGCAGAAAAACTCTGCTTTTGCCTAGCTGGCAGGTTTGGGAAATGCTCTGGATTCTGCCCGTGCAAAGCTCTGTGGGTCTCAGCACCCCGAGACTGAGCTCCCGTTGGCTCAAGGCACAGGTAAGGAGACCCAACCACCCACCTGAACCATGAGGCATCACAAACACCTTCACCCAGCACTGGGAACAAGGTGCCCATCACATAGGTGCCTGGGACTATCCAAGCTGGGTGATAAACACACAACGTGAAGCGAAGGAAGGTCATCCCTTGAGCCCCTGTCTGGCTCTCTTTCTTTATTGGGAAGTTGGCAGGAGAGCCCGCCCGGGAGTCGGGTGGCTGTCAGATTTCTTACTGACTCAGGCCACTCCAACAGTTGTTTTAATTCAGCCTGAGCGCTGGGTAAACAGCCGGGTGGGAAATGTGACCCCTGGCTCCGACCTGGCCTCTGCAGCCTCAGCCCGTGGAGGTGCAAGCAGGGAGAGGCATGGACCCACAGCACGGTGCAGAGGGGCATGTGGGCGCAGTGGGGATGAACACGTGGGGTGAGCCCTTGTCTCCTGGAGTCATCTGTTCGCTTTTTCAGGAGTGAGAAGAAAAGCGTTAACCCTATTTGGGGCAAAGAGTTTGTGCTGTGATTCCCTGATGAGTGGAGTTGCCAGAAATACTGAAGCAGACACAACAAAAGTGGTTTTCCTCCGTCTCCATCATATTCGGTGGGGACAACTCATGGTCAATGGCCAACATGTGCTTCCACCTGTGCCATGACCTTACAGTGCTGGCTCTCAGCTGGAGTGACAGCAGCTGGTTTGGAGCACTCCCTCGTGCTACGAAGCACAGCATCTTCCCTCATGATCCCTACCTGCCAGGTACCCATACGCTGGTTTGCTACTGTATGTTCAAGTCCAGGGCAAAAACCTAAACATTCAGCTGAATTTTCTTTTTTTTTTTTCTCTCTTTTTTTTTCCAAGGAACTGTTAACAGCTTGTCATTGCGGGTCGGAAAAATTAAATGCATTTGAGAAAATATGTTGGCAGCAAGCTCCTCATATTGTTTCAGCTTGTCCCAAAATTCCAGAGAAATTTCCCATTAATATTTTTATGTCTGATTGGAAAATATTGGGGAAAGAAGAAACAAATTCTGTAGATATTTTTGGACAATTTCAGACTTTTTTTTTTCCAGCCAGGTTTCCATGGTGTGGAAAAGATTAATTGAAATGCACGAATTGAAAACAACTGCTAGGAATTAGATAAATGAAAATCTTTGCCCTACAAGCAGAAAAAAATCTAAGGATAAGGAAATTTAGCTTCTGCATTCCGGCAATCTGATTCCAGTGATTTGGCTCCAAAAATTGGTTAGGGGAGCTGTTAGAAAATCGGAGACCTGAAAGGTTACCTGAGGGAGGCTTTGACTGTGGAGAGCTCCAGCAAAAGATAAGGAAACTCAGACAGGACCTTACTATTCCAAATGTCAGTGTATTGGCCATATCCTTTCTCCCTTAGTTGTCTTTCACAGACAACAGTCCCTGCAGGTCTCAGGTTTAAAAGCACATGGCAACAGTGTGGAGAAGTGGGACACTTAGACCTTACCTCTTGGTGCCTGGTTTCCAACAGCTGAATGGAGAGGTGAACCCCTGGAGGGGCTGATCCAGGGAACAGCTCAACCTGAGGAGCGGTGGATGGTCCCAAAAGTGGTTCTTCTTGGCCAGAGTTGAGGCGCGTAGGACACTGTTGGGCAACCATCACCTGCCATTGCCTGTATGACCCCAGCTCTGCGAGGAAGCAGGGACGAGCAGGTTGTTGATATGGCAGACGTGTTCACAAGGGAGTGGGTGGAAGGATCCGCAGCACGTACGTGGTTTCGAAATGCATCTCCTCATCAAATCTTTACTCTTCCTCCCCACCATGGGTTCTCCGGATTGAACAAGGAATTGTGTTTTGGGTCACCTCATGCTGGAGCGCACCGAGATGTGTGTTGGGTGGCTTTGGACAGAGACTGCACTAAGGGGTCCCTCTGTACTCACAGGTTACAAACACCTCCAGGATTTACACTCAATAGCCACAGCAGGGCAAGTGAATTGCTCTGGGAGTGCCCATTTTTCTCCACAGATGGTAGAAATGATCAAAGGTGATGAGTCCCTTGTAGACACCCAAAATGACATAAATCCTTCCCAAATAGGACCCACAGCTTCGCTGTGGATGGAGGCAGACACAGCAGGAGCCGAGCAGGGCTGCAATGCCTCCTCCCTGTGCAGCATCCCTCCAAGAATGTTTCCATCTGAGCCTCCAAGGCATTGCAGATCATCCTGGGATGCTGCTTCGTAGGACAATGCTTTATTACCCCATGATCAAAAGTCCCTGTATTGGGACCCAAAGTGATATTAGCAGAGGTGGACAGCAGGGATTAAAACCTACCCTTTTTCCTAGGCTGTGATTAACCAGGTGCATGCCGCTGCCTACAGGCACCTCCTCCTTGGTCAGCAGGCACAGAAAGCACCACAGTTCCTTCCCAAGAGCTTTACGTTGTAGCTTTTTGCATTACTTTGAAGAGATTGCCCAGCATCTCCCGGGTCTCTGGCTTCATGACATCATTGCCTGCATCTCTTCAGAAGCCTCTTGGTCACCATGGTGATGCTGAGGTTGCCACTGGCCTGGGCTTGTTACATCAGGAGGTGAGTCAGCCCCAGAATGAAAGGCCACAGCCTTTGTCATTGTTTGATCTAATAACCAGCAATGCTGAGATAACGATCCAGGCTCTTAATGAAAGGTGGGTGTTAATAAGACGTTAGGACATAGTTCAATAGCAAAGTCCATGGGATAATGACAGGCTGTGATTTCCGGAGGGTGACCATCTCCCACCTGCAATGGGTTGAATGGGCTCATCCCTAGGGGGTTTCACATCCATCGCTGCAGCCCCACAGGCAGGAGACCTGGGGAGCTGCATCCCAAACGCATGGCTGGGCTGGGAATTAAGCTCTTCATGAACACAAACGACTTCAACCGTTGAGCACCACCATGGAAATAGTTCCTATAACAATCTGTGCTTAGGGGAGGGCTGGGATGTTAACTGCTTCCCACAGGATCTCCAAATTGCTGCAGCACTTTGCAGTGCTGTGCTGGTTTTGGCCGGGGCAGAGTTAATTTTTTCTTAGTAGTTCATCTGGGGCTGCGTTTTGGGTTTGTGCTGGAAACAGGGATTTTTTTCTTATTGCTGAGCAGTGCTGACACAGAGTACAGGACTTTGCCAGTCACCTCCCACCACCAGCGAGTAGGCTGCGGGGGGCACAAGGAGCTGGGAGGGGACAGCCAGGACAGCTGACCCCAGCTGATCCAAGGGATCCAAGGGATACCCTAAGGATGATGCTCAGCAGGTAAAGCTGGGGAAAGAAGAAGGAAGGGGGTATGCGTGTTTGGAGTGATGGCGTTTGTCTTCCCAAGTCACCACCATCCGTGATGGAGCCCTGCTCTCCTGGGGATGGCTGAGCACCTGCCTGCCCATGGGAAGTGGTGAATGAATTCCTTGCTTTGCTTTGCTTGTGTGTGTGGCTTGTGCTTTGCCTATTAAACTGTCTTCATCTCAACCCACGAGTTTTCTCACTTTTACCCTCCTGATTCTCTCCCCCATCCCACTGGAGGGAGCGAGCAGCTGCGTGGGGCTGAGCTACCGGCTGGGCTTAAGCCCCAACAGTCCTAAATTATATCTGGATCAGGTGTGAGCACACGGCTGCATTCCTGCTGATTTACCCGGAGAAGGCACTATGGTAACATATGCCAGGTTTACGCTGGCAGCAGCAGGGCAGGTAATATCTGATCTGGCAGCTGGGACACAGTAACCCCATAAAAACACTCATCTTCCAAACCGACAGGGCTTTTGTGCTGGATCGGTGCCTTGTCACAAATGGTTGTGGCATTGGGACGAGGTAACCTAAAGTCAAGTTTAACACCTTGGGGATTTACAGCCTAAATCAATGCCACGACTTTCAGTGGGGAATTTCACACCCTAAAATCACAGGGCAAGCGGGGAGGTGTTCCTCTGATGTAACTAATACTACCTGCGAGTAGGAGGCACATCCCAGGGTCAGGCTCATGTGGATGTTGACTTCCCAGCATCACTGACAGTGCCAAAACCTGAATTTTGGCACTCTGGCTGATCCGTAGCCTTCGATCCTTTCTGTTGGGACCAAGCCTGAATTTTTGCAGCCAGATTTCATTTCAAGGAGGATCAGTATCCAGTTCCTGAGACTGGAATATCCCCAACCCCTTGCCGTCTCATTCCCCTCAAACCACTTTTAAAAACCTATATTTCTCTCCACAACCCGTGGAGTCAATTATCTTTATGATTTAGCCCATTTATGGGGCGAGTTTTGTTTTGCACTAGTCTTGTAAGGTCAGGAACTTTCACAGGACATTGCTCAATCCTCCTGGACCTATTTCTGAGCAGACCTGCCAGCCTTGAGAAACAGCCCTGCTCCAATGGGTGTTGCAGGTTCAGAACGTTTTTTCCAAATTTTTTTTTTTTTGAGAATGACAGGATGTAATTCTCAAAAATTACAGATGAAACTCCTTTCCTGGGATTTTAAATTAGAACATTGGTCTGGGACACTCCTTTGGGATCATCAGGCCTGACTACGGACACCCATCTGGTTCCTTGAACTTTACTGGGTCTTCCCAGGGACCCTCCAAGACCTGAGCAGAGCTGGGAGCACCCACCTCTCTCTGGGGACAATGGAGGGATCCTTGAGTGATTTTGCTTCTGATCTGGGGAATCGAGATGAAATCCAGGCTCTTACCCTTCCTTCTTCCTCAAATCTGTCACAGCCAGGCAATGTGTTTGCAACTCTCCTGTCTCCTTTCCCATCCAGCTTCAACTCATCCGATTATAGCCAAACCTCAAAGTTAGGGCACTAATCAGACAGCTCAGAAGAATCTAGGTTTGGACCCTCGTCCTCCTGCTTGAAGGGCTCCTAAATGAAAAGGAACTGAAGAAAATAAATCCCTTTTAGCAAAGCTGATGGTGTAGCATGACAGAGGGCTGACTTCAGGCAGAATTTAGCATCCCTGAAAGAGTTTCTGCGTTGCATCAAGTGTGATGGTGCCAGCACCCAGGGGAGCTCAGAGCAGAGGGCTGAGCAGGAGCAAGCAGGTCCCCAAGCCTGAATCTCTTGAATACTTAAAGAAAACTATAGGGAACCCCTTTTTTGCCACTGGCCAGTGAGATGATGTTGGTTTTTTTTACTGCCTGGGTATCACCCGTCGTTGCAAGCCAGGTCATGTGCACAAGAGCTGATTTTTGCGGCTTGTTGCTCGAGCGTTGGGAACAGTGGCCCCGTGCATTTCTGCAACCCTGTGTGGCTTTTCCTGCCTCTTGGCTGCCAAGAAATGCAAGCTCAGCTCCCTGTGCGATGTTTAACCGGGGCTGAGCAATGCCCTGTGCCTCGGCGGGGATTTCCCCCTCTCAGGCTAAGCACTTGTTCCTCAGCATCGGCAGCTGAACCCCTTTGAGTTTTCCCCTTCTCTGGCTTGCAGCTGGTTTTAAGGAAAGCTGCACCCAAGGCATGCGGGTGGCAGCCCCGAGCGCTTGCTCTGCTGGTATTTCAGCGTTCAGCTGCTGTTAGCAGCTCGCTGTGTTGCTTGCAGATGGGGAAGGAAGACGTTTTGTGAGCACATCAAGTCCAGTTAGGGAGTGCAATAGTCTCAAAAACTGGACGGCTTGTCCCCGGCAGGGGGAAGGGGCGTTTGCACGGATGGGTGAAGCAAGGCACAGCTTAAGGGCAGCCCTGAGCACACGGTGTTCCCTGCCTTGCCCCCATCCTGCATCCCAGGCAGCGACCAGCTCTCCCAGCTGCAGACCGGAGAGATGTCAATCGGGAGCTCTCCTCTGGTTTCAGGGTAGGGGGCTGCAAGTGCCGTGCTGAGCAGCATCCCATCATCGCTGCGGGAAACCCTGCCTTGCAATAATACTGGGAAGAAATGGTTTTGCCCGATTTCTGTTCCTCTTTGGCCAGCAGTGGGGTTGATGCTGTAGGTTTGGTACTGTTGAGGAGGAAAAGGAGTGTGAGATTGCAAGGGCGGGTGTGTGTGTGTGAAAGTCAAGAAATAAGGAAGGAAAAAACATCTCGTTAAAAGGAGAGAAGAGAAAAAGCTCTTTTCCATGGCAGAACCATCCCGATGGTTTGCAGGAGCTTGTTGCAGTCCCCTGGGCAGCAGGGCTTGGCAGGATGAGGGAGAGGGTGAGATAAGGAGAGGGAGCGGTGATATCCCGATGATGTAGGTACAGTTCACACTTTGCTGATTGATTTATTCTTGTAACTGAAATACCTGTGAGGGGCGAGGGGAAGGGAGACGATTGTGTGCAGACACAAAGGACCGTGAACTCCAGCTGCCTCTCCAAACCCAAACATTTTTTATCAGCCTTTGCAAAACCCTCCCCACCAGGACCCTGACCCTCAGCAGCTTTTGCAAACTTCGAGTGCCTCCAGGGAAAGTGCCATCCGCAGGGAAAACAGCTCAGCACCCAGCGGTGAGAGGAGAGGGCAGCCACTTGGTTTCCCCCCTGACCTTTTTGAAAGCTCCCAATTCCCTTAATACATAGCAGACAACTTTCATGGCTTCTCCCAGGAGCCCACTGATTATTTTTTTTTTGGAAGTGCAAAGTATAGTAGTTTGGGGTTGTTGGTCTTTTGTTTTTTAACTAAGGGTATAAACACCCCTCAGTCAGCCCAGCAGAATTACTTTCTCTGTTGCAAGAGGGTGTTGTTAATGCACTAACAAGAATTTGGGCAGCTGCTGCCTGACTTTTGCAACCTCCCTCCCAGGGTAAGGGAGAACTATCTGTGCCCATGTCCCGGGCTGGCAAACTGAGGCTGTGATTGAAATTGTGGCGGGGCAGCTTGACCCGAGCACACGTATGGCTGCATCTATACAGTGATGCATGCACAGCTCCCAGCCACCATCTCCAAATTTTAACCATGCAAGGAGCTGGTGTGTGCAGGGCTGGACCGCACCGTGCAGAGCCCACTGGGCATCATGCCTCCTGTCCCCTCCATGCCACATCCTGAGGAGATGCTCCGTGTTGCACTGGATGTAGGCATGTGTGTGACTTGTCTTTTCCCTCCAAGTTTCCTTTAGAGAGGGGAAAAAAAAATAAAGAAAAAGAAAAGCAAGGAGGATGAATCATGGCTTAGTCAGAGTTGGGGCTCTCTGGAGCGATCGCTGCCGTTGCCTGCATTTTGATGCCGAGGGAAGGGTGCTGGGGAGGCTGGCTGGTGGCCCCTTGGTACTGGTAGGTTCTGCCAAAGGGGATGGGGAATTTAGTCCAGGATATGGACTGTAGTCCAGGATATGGACTGTAGTCCAGGATATGGAATTTAGTCCAGTCTGGGATGCAAGCAGAGCCTAATTCTACCACTCAGGGTGGGTTGTTGGGTCCGTTTGGTGTTTGAGCAGCAGGGGAACAAACAAGGGAACTGAGGGGGATGGATTTTTCGTGTTTCAGAGAAGGTCGCAGCCTGTAAGCCCTGTAAGAGACGGGTGTCCCGTTCTCCCAGGAACAGGATTCTTCACTCTTTTCTGCCAGACTCGCCTCCTTTGTGCTGCCCTGCCGGCTTCCTGGACCTGCTGGCTCCATCCCACAGATGCTCAAGGTCATTTTTTTCACCACCTACTGCCAGGACCTTCAGATTTTGAGCCCTTGGCATGACACTTATACCCCCGTCCCTTTACATTCATTAAATCTCTGCAGGATACTGCGATGGGGTAGGTGAGGCAGCATCTCCAGCACACGCTGCCTGATTTATTCCTCTCTCCACAACTTTCACCACTGGCGAAGCCGAGGATGTGGGACCACATCGCTGGCTGTCCCACGGCCTGTGGTGGCTCTTGGCGAGCTGACGCACCTCTTACTAACAGCGTTTGGCCCCCTGGGTGTCTCAAGCCCTCCAAAAAAAATAAAATCGCTGAACTCAGCACCCCATGGGCTGCTTTTGCAGCAGCTGCGACCAACAGTTTATTTACTGGTCCAGGCTCTATTTATAGGGAGCCGCGCTTTTGCCCGGCACGACTGGATAAGGGGGGGGGGGGGGGAAATAAATCCTCTGGGCACACCTAGTACTGCCCTGCCCACCACCCTCTCCCCGCCGGGAAAGTGCCTTATAAATAGTAATGATGCTTCTTCCAGCTGACCTCGCTCAGAGCAGCTGGGTGCTCGTGCCTTTGAAAACCAGGCCATTTATTTAGGAGTTGAAGCTTTCCGCTCCAGTTATTTAGGAGTTTTTAAGCCAAGAATTACTAGGTGGATCTAATTTGAAGTGACTGTGATTTTAATTCAGGCGGGGTTTCGCTTTCGGGCTCCTTTTGATATTTGGGGGATGGTTATCAAAGGGGAGAGGAGCCACGGAGAGGAGAGCGGAGTCGCTGGGGAAGGGGGGATACCCGAACTTCTCGTCCTGCAACATCATGTCAATATTCTTCCTTCTTGCATTTTAGCTGGGAACTGAATTTTCGTGGCTTTCCATGGGAAAAGGTCTGCGATTTGGGGGGAAAAAAACCCCTCCTGCCCTTTCCTGAGGATGGATTTTGTGCAGTGGTCCAGTGCGCACTGCTGGCTGTGACCCCCAACCCCACCTTTGCTGGCCAACACGCTCGCTGGTCTCCCCCATCTTCCTTCCCACATCCCAAATCTCTGGATCTTTCCCAACTCCCTCAGAGTAGCTAATTTTTTAAATTTTTTTTTTTTTTTGCCTGTGAATACTTTTTTCCTGCGTAGGAGAGGGAAGGATTTTGCTTTTTTTTTTTTACTCCATCCATCTTGGCTCCATGTAAGGAGGTAGCCAAGAATATGTTTTTTCTAGATCTGTTATAAAAATACAAGCCTTTGCTTCTCGAGGAGGAAAATACCCTACATAATAAAAAAAGGTTATTGCACACTTGCAGCACCTAAAACGCTACTTATCGAGCTTTACATTTTCAAGCAAAATTTGCTTGCTTAACCCACACCAAGGCAAACGCTCCCACCTCTAAGGCTCTTCCCAGCCATGGCACAGCCCCGTGTGTCCCCGCTGCGGCACGTTCCCTGTTCAGCACCCTGCCACCCAGCCCCCGCATGCCATTCCCCGCTCAGCACCCTGCCACCCAGCCCCCCGTGGTGCCCAGCAGGGACCCCCCGCCACTGGGGCTGGGCTGGGTGCGGGCACCTGCACATCTGGGGTGCTGCATCTCCCCAGGGGTTTGCTGGGTGGCCTTTGGACAATGTCCTTGGCCCCTTCGTGCAGCAACCTGGTTCCACTGGATCAATAAATAAATAAGGAAATAAATAAAATATGAATTATTATTAATAATAACAAAAACAATAATAATTTGAAAATATGAATAAAATATTAATAATAATAAAAATTAAAATAAAAGAAGAAAAATAAATAACAAAAATAAGAAAAATAATCAACAAAAAGGAATAATAAAAACAAATAATTAAAATAATAAATATTTTTAACGGCAGTAAATAATTAAAATAATAAATCATAGGGAAATAATGAAACCCTGAAAGAAATAATGATGAAATCACGAAAATAATTAATGAACGCTAAAAACGGTAGATAATGAAATTTACTAACGGTCATTATCGCGCCTGTTGGGAGGGCAGCCTCCCCCCCGGGGTCGTGCCCAGCGCTGCCACCGCCCCCCGCCCCCCAAGCGCGGCGCTTTGCGGGGCTGGGGGGGTCACAGACACAGGCTGGCGCCCGCCGCGCCTTTGCGCGGCCGCGGAGCGGGGCGGGGCGGGGCGGGGCGGGGCGGAGCGGGGCGGGGCAGCGGCCGCGGGCGGGGGCGGAGCGGCGGCCACGGGCGGGGCATCCCCGCGGGGGGGGCTCGGCCATGTGCGACGTGAGCGACGTGCGGGGCGCGGACCCCGGCCCTGCGGCGCCTGCGGACCCCGGCGGGGGGGGCAAGGGGCGCGCGGCGCAGCCCCCGGCCTGCGGGGGGGTCCCGCCGCGTTTCGTTTGATGTTGCTTGGGGGAACGTCGTAATCTGTGGTTCCCTTTTCGTTTTACTTTCGTTCATGTGATGTAGTTGTTGACTTTTTAGTTCCTTTCTTATTTATTTTTTTCTTTTTTTCCCTCTTTTCCTCTTAATTTACATTTTCTTTTAATTCTTTTTCATTTTACTGCATTTTTATTTTACTTCGTATTTTACTTAATTCGTATTATACTTCATTCGTCTTATACTTGGTGGTTTACTTCAGTCGTAGCTTATTTCGTGTATTACTTCATTTGCATTTGATTTCATTTTATTCTTTTTATTTATCATTTTTATAAATACTATTTACAATGTTTACGGACCTTCTTTTATTCTATTTCATTACATTATTTTACATTGCATCTCGCCATCCCACCGTATTGCCTTGAACCGTATATTATTTATTTTTTTTTAACCGTGGGCACCGCCTGCATGCGCCCTCCGCCCTCCCCCGGCGCAGCCCCGCAGCCGCGTGAGGGCCCGTGTCCCCCCCGCCCCCCCACCAGGAGAACAAAGGCTGCGGGCGCAGCGGCGCCGCCTTTGTCCCCGCTGCAGTGCGGGGGGCGGGCGGCAGGCGGCAGCCGAGCCGCGCCCCCCCTCCCCCCCCCTTCCGCGGCGGCGCAGCGGCCGCCCCCCGCCCCCCCGCCCCGGGGGCGGGAGCCGCGGCCCCGCCGGCCCTGCCGGGCTAGAAATAGGCGCCGCCGCCACCGCCGCCTCAGCGCGGCCACGGCAGCAGCACTGGCTGACTCCCTGCAGCAGCCGGGCAGCCCAGCCCTTCCTTTCCCTGCCGGGAGATTTTCCTCCTTTTTATTTTTGCGAAATCAAAAGGAAATTAATTTTTTTTAATTTTTTTTTTTTTGGGGGGGCGTTCAGATTGATAGCGAAATTAGCGGCGGGGCTCGTGCTCGCTCCCTCTACGCACGCAGCGGCAGCGTGGGTGCCGTCCCTGCCGGCTTTGTGCCCTGAAGCCCCGTTCCTCCTCTTCCCCCACCTCCCCCCTCCGCCGCCGTAAAGCCTTAACGAGGCTCCGAGAAGCATCCGCAAGCGCCGCAGCCGCTTGCTCAAACCACCTCCAAAAGCAGCGACCGCAACAAAAAGCCTTTTTCTTTTTTATTATTATTCTTTTTCCCCCTCCTTCCTCTTTTTCTTCTCCCTCCTTTCCCCCCCGCAAACGCATCAAGGTGGACGCGGAGCGCAAAAAGACCTTTCTTTTAAAAATGCCCATGGAGCTGACGCAAAGCCGCATCCAGAAGATCTGGCTTCCCAGTGACAACCGCCCGGCGCTGCCCCGCCGCTGTGAGTACGGGCACCGCCGCATCCTCGCGGCTGGGGTGGGGAGCAGCCCCCCTCCTCCAGCGTACCCCCGGGGGGGAGGCTTTGCAACGCCCCCCCACCCCCCCCCCTTTCCCATAATATCCATGCAGCATCCCGCCCCCCCTTCCCCCGCCTCCTCCAGCATCACCCTGGGCGCATCCCACCCGCTGCCATCCCGTGAGTCACTTCCAGCGCCGGGGAAGGTGCAGCCAGCACGTGGCAGCGCCCCCCCGGGGGGGCGGGGAGGTGCCGAGGCACGCGTGGCCCAATTTCCACCCCCGACACCCCCCCCACGCCGTGGCCTCCAGCCCTGGGATTGAAAGGGAAAGGGAGCAGGTTGCTAACTTGAGATTTATCAATGATATAATAATTTTTTTTGGGGGGAGGGGCAGGATTAGGGCGATGGATTTAGAAAAAAGCCCCCAGCCGTACGCACTTTACCGCTTGACCCTGTGCTGTGTGTGAGATGAGATAGGAGGCAGGTGGAGGGGGTGAGGGGGCAGAAATTAATGCTGAAACTTCTGCAGTGATTTCTCTTTTTTCAGAAGCTCAGAAAGCATCTTGAGTGTTGTAAACCAACCCCTGCGTTTAAAAAAAAAAAAAAAAGGCAGCAAACGCTTGGGTCATCCTGATGTTACTATAAAACAAATCATGAATCATATAATACAATAGCAAAGCTCGAGAGACAGCTCTTTTAACTCACCCGACAGCTGAACTGACAGCTGCCGGTTGTGCAACTGCGTGTCACTAAATAAACGTCGCAGGAATGGGCCGATCCGGGGCTGCGGGGGGGCCGGGATGCAGGCGGTGGCACTTCCCAGCCTGGCAAAGGATGGAAGTGGCCCGGGCGGTTGGCTGAATCAGGCTTTCCAGTGCTTTTTCTTCAGCAGGCGTTTGTAAAGGGGCTTCGGACATTGGTTTCCCTTGGCTGGAAAGCCCCCCCCCCTTTTAAAAACCGATAATAATAAAAAATAAATCCGATGGATTTGCCATGTCTTAGCCCCCTGGCTATGGGTCAGGCGTGTGGCGAGGGATGGCCAAGCCCTGCAGTGGAGGGTGGCACATGCCGCCTGTGCAGTGGGAGCTGCCGAGGAAATGGCTTTCAGCAACAGGCTGCACATCTGGGCTGCCACAGGGCTTTGCTTTTAGCTGGGGAAAATGTCTCTTGGCTTAATGCTTTGCAGCTGGATTCGTTTGGTTTGGTTTTTCTCGAGGGCTGACACCTCTGAAAGAAATCCCTTGTGAGTGCGGAGCCTCCCTGGGGTTTTTGCCACTTATTCACCTGGTTTCTCAGAGAATTCCCTCTTGGCAGAGGAGAACACTAACATACCTTAATATATTAAGACATTGAGGGGCTTGTTAATGCCATGGTGTGGCCTTGTGATTATTTTTATTTTATCCCAAAGTGGGAATAAGCCACGCTGGGTACCATTAGTTACGCTCTGTGGGAAGAGCGTTATTGGGCTTTTTAGTTTGGTTGTGTTTTGTGTTGTTTTTTTTTTTTAAACTCAAGGTGGCTATTTTAACTCAAAGTGCTTTTAATTCCTTGGCAGCAGCAGTGCCACACAGCCAGGTGGGAGAGGAGGTATACCAGAAATGTGAAGCCAATGGGAGGGAGGGAGTGGGAGCATCGTCAGAAAGCTCCTGCCTTGGCCGCTGCCTGCGAGTGAAATAATTAGTCCGATTGTTCACTTCCTTGTCAGTGGAAGGCTCGAATGGATGCGAAGTGATGCCTTCATCTGGCCTTTTGATGGCGATCCATTAAATTGCTGTCAAGCTGCACGTCTCTCACGTAGGGGCTGGGAAAGTCAAGTCGTCGCAGGCAGCTGGATGGGCAGAGCCAGGCGAGGGGAGGGGGCTCAGCTGGGGGATGCTCAAGGAGGAAGGGGGCTGCCACTGCCTTCCTCTTCCCATCACTCCGGCTCGGCAGATGAGGGCATGTGAAAATACGTCTGTGGTGTGCATGCAAAAAAGCCCCAGCTCACACGTCAGTAGGGGGATAGCAGTTCCACATGCGTGTGTGTGCGGGCAGTATGCAGCGCAGAAACATGTTCTTGCTGCATCCCTGAAGGTGTTGAGGAGTTGCAGAGGGAAGAAGGTGGAAAAGGGGAATTTAACGTAGAACATACGGCGTGGGCTTGTGGGAGGTGTGGGGGAACACTTCTTACAAGGAGACTAAAAATGCCTGAAGTGGGAAGGTGGCTATTTTAGCTAACCTTTTATAGAAGCACATTTCCTTCCCCTTTTTTGTCTTCCTTAACCCACTCTGGTGAAGCATGAGAGCGCATCAGCACTGCCTTTGTAGCAGACAGAAGGCACAAGTGACGAGCTGCTTCTAAATATCCTGATCGAGCCTTTTGAAAGTCATCCCTGACCTTGACTTACCTGGATAGATGTCAATAACGAGTAATGAATATGCATTGAAATCCCTGATGGCTTTCCAGCAGGTGGTGAAGAGAAATGATGAATTAGGGCTTTG
This sequence comes from Falco punctatus, assembly GCF_963210335.1. NCBI lineage: Eukaryota > Metazoa > Chordata > Aves > Falconiformes > Falconidae > Falco > Falco punctatus. The sequence goes on from NC_137585.1 coordinate 63,959,347, forward strand.
TGAAGCACTGGGAGCAAAACACTGGTTTCTGTTTCATCCCTGATGCAAGGTTTCCTGGAGGCTTTTGTGATTTAGCTGGGTTTGGGCTCAGGTTCCTGATAAAAAGTTGCACGCCCCATGCCCTGGTGTCTTGGGAGGTGCTTCCCAGGTCTGTAAAAAGATGCTTTTTCATGGTCTAAGGGGAACCTGGATCTTTGCTTTGGCAGCAACCCGAACTGGGGGGAGATTCCTCAAATACAGGTGTTTAACTCCAGCAGCACCCTTTGGAGGTGGTGTGTGTGTGCCAGTGCAGCACCAGCACTGGGGTGGACTTGGCTGTCCGAAGCCAAAGGGATGTGCACAGTACCCAGCGTTGTCCCATCCTCTCAGAGTGCTCTTACTTTAATGGCCCCGAATCCTCTTGGCTTCACTCTTGAGATCCTTTGTCCCCTGGCAGGTAGGAAAGAAAGGAGGTATTATTCCTGCCCCCCTCCTTTTTTTTTATCTTTTATCTAATAAGTGGTTGGTATTTTGTGCAAAAAAAGATTTGCACCCATAGGTTAGTTGAGGATGTGAGACCGTTAGAGAGGGAAAAAAATATTTCTCTGGGTATGTTGCACAGCTCCCCTGGTACCCCAGCGCAGAATCGGTGCTTGCAGCTGAAATCAATGGGAGATGGCCCGGGCTTTGAAAGGCGGAACAGGGGAGGCAGGTCGCACAAAAGGAGTGAGTGTGAGGGCAGCCCCAGCCTAAGGAATGTGGAATATTTAGAGAAGTTAAAAAAAAAAAAAAAAAAAAAAAAGGAAATCTCTTTTAGGTAGTTTATTCATCTCTGCTTTGGTGAGACTGCCAAGCAGATGATGGGTGGCTCTTCTGGGTACCGGTGCTGTAACTCTTCCTTGTGGCCTTAATTTTGGTTTCTTTAGCTGTGGATTTATTTTATTCTTAGGAGAGCGAAGTTCTATGCGCTTTGTGTGCTTTCTGGACACCTCTGTTTGTTTGCCCTTCCCAGATCGCCACTGAAAAAAATCTATCCCGACCTACCACCCTGTCTCCATCCCCAGGGAACCCCTCGCATCTCCGGATCGCTCTGCCTCTGTCCCCTGGTCCCACCTGCAGGCAGCTGGGACAGGCAAGGCAGAGCTCTCCACCCAGACCGTAATTAAGCTGAGTTTTTATGGCTCCGCCACCCGCCACTCACTCCCTGCATTCCTTTCCCATGAGGTCTCCGGGCTCACCCGGGCCGATTGAAGGCTGGGTGAGAAATCCCCCGGAGGGTCTCTGCCTGGCCTGCCTGTGCTGGGAGGGCTCGTGGCGGAAGGCATGAAAGGCGACTGGCTAATCCAAATTCCATTAGGTATTGTTAAAATCTTCCTTTCCAGCATTTAAAGTGCTTGGCTTTCTGCCTTGGCCTGTGGTGTGCGCAGCACCATGTGAGAAGTGATTCTGCAGGGCAAACCCTGGAGGGGAGCGAGGATGCTGCCACATTACATGATCCATGGAGCCGCGTGCGGTCCAGGTGGTCCAGATGCATCCCGTGGCACTGGGCTGCAGAGGACTAAAAAAAAAAATCCCAAACTGCATTCCCAGTCCTGAAACCTCAGCAATTTCCTCCAAACTGAACCAGGAATTTACTTTCTAAAGGATTTATGGGGGGAGAAGTGATTCACCTGGGCAGCCCGACAGCTGATTTGTCTGCATTTTTGTTATGCCATTTGGGTGAGCTGGAGAGGAGTTTTTCTTCGCTTGCCAGGTCATCACTAAGTGATGCCTCTGGATTTATTTCCAGCTGTTTATGGACCATCTTTACAACAACAGCGGCAGCAACAAAACTTCAGCTTAAAACAGAATTGGCCAAACCACAGGAATGGGAGGTTGTGTTTGCCTTGGGGTTCTTTTGGTTGGTTTGTGGTTTTCCATCGGTTTGGGTTTTTTTGAGGAAACTGAGGCACAGAGGTTCTGCAGGGAGGTTGGATCAGCTGCTGATTCCTTGCCCAGTTTGCAGCCATCAGGAATGTTCTCCTTGCTGTGGCTGTTCGGCTGGCACCAGGGTGAATTTGCGTCACCGTGGCTTAGCTGAGGCAGTTGACTCGCTGTTGGGCAGCCATGGAGCCATCCACCATGTTCCCTGCTCTGACAGATGGTCATTCAGCAGATCCCGTGCAAAAATAAGCCAGTGGATTCACCTGCTCAAGGTTTTGGTTGTCCAGGCTTAGGAGAGGGATGCACAGGACATACTGCAGAGATGGTGCAGAGCAGAGGCTTTGGGTTTCCTCTAGCTGCTGAAGGACTTGGGGGAAGGCTGGGTTGAGAGCGAGAGCCTTGATACAAGATGAGCTGGAGGATTAATGACTGCTCATGTTGTTCTTTCTCCTCCTCGTAGCCTGTGGGCCACAGCTTGCCAATTCCCCCACCGTGATAGTGATGGTTGGCCTCCCAGCCCGAGGGAAGACCTACATCTCCAAGAAGCTGACTCGCTACCTCAACTGGATTGGTGTCCCAACAAAAGGTGAGGCTTGCACTGGCTGCCTGGGAGAAGCATGAGGTCTGGTCCACAGGAGTCCCTGTAGGAGCTCAGTGCCTTGGGAGGTGGGAGGTAGTGGGGGATCTTTTCAGGATCCCATGGGCCAAATATCCATGTCCTCCCATCTCTTCTGCTGCAGCCCAGGTTCTCCTTCACTTTGAAGACCAAGGGATGTCCCTGAGCCTTCTGCTCTAAGGATGTCACTTCTTGGCCCTTTGCTAGAAATCGTTATCTGCAGGAAACTGCACAGCTGAGTCGAGCTGTGCTGACACCCGCTCCTGGTTTTGACGATCTTTACCTTTCCCACACAGTTTTCAATGTAGGGGAGTATCGCCGGGAGGCGGTGAAGCATTACAGCTCCTATGACTTCTTCCGCCCTGACAATGAGGAGGCCATGAAAGTCAGGAGGTGAGTGTGGGCGCTGTGTCTGTGCTCGCACTTGAGTCCCAAATGCCTGCCTCTGGGAGCATGTTTGGGGGTGATGAACAGAAAAGTTGGGCTCTAGCTTGAGTATTCCCTGCCTGCCCAAGGAGGGCCTGACTGGGGTGTCAAGGGCTGAAAGCTGAAGCTGACTGGGCTTCGTAGCTTCAAGGTCACCGACACATCCTCCATCAGTGGTACCCAAAATTCACTTTCAGCCTCAGTGATGTAGGGTATGAAGTTTGGCCTTTGCTTCTTCATCCACCATTGCTATGCTGCTCTGCATGCGTGGCTCTTGTGTTTTTGGCAGACAGGGTGTCTTTGCTAAATGTCCCTGTGAGGGAGGAAAAGTGATGATGAGGAGTTGCAAAGCCTGCCTTCTTTTGTGGAGGGTTGTGCACTGGCTGCAAGCATCTCCGAGGAGATCAGGACCAGGGATGTCTCACCTCTTTGCAGGCAATGTGCCCTGGCTGCCCTGAGGGATGTCAAGCTGTACCTGACGGAGGAGGCTGGCCAGATCGCGGTAAGCTCAGAGATCTGCTCCACAGGGTTTGGCAGCAGTCCTGGTCCCAAAGGCGCTGTGCCCTGTGCGGTTCTTTCTGCAGTTCCTTCTCTGAGGAAGGCCTTGGTGGGCAACCAGGCGCTTTTGGTGCTAATTGAAATTTTTGCTTTTGAAGGTTTTTGATGCCACCAATACCACGCGGGAGAGGAGAGGGTTGATCCTAAACTTTGCCAAAGAAAATGGGTTCAAGGTTGGTACCAGTGCGCTGCTGCCTGTATTGTGCAGTCCTAAAGTGTTGGCCTCATGATGCGTAAGGGAGCCGCTGCTGGGTTTGATGAAAAAATGTGAAGCTCTTGCCTTGCTCCCAGTACCCAGCCTTGGGGAGGGAAAGGATGGGAATGGGGCAGAGGGGGAGCTCTCTGGTCAAGTGAGGAGGAGATTGGGCTGGGCAAGGGGCTGGTTGAATGTTACAGACCTTGTCAGTGGCTTTCAGCTGAGTTTTGCTTTGCTTTCCAGGTGTTCTTCATTGAGTCTGTCTGCAATGATCCCACGGTAGTTGCCAGCAACGTTATGGTAAGCATGGAAGTGTCTTACTTTTGTTTTCCCTTGTGTAGGATTTCCTACCTGTGCCTGGCTGGTTTCTTATCTGAACATCTTGCCAGAGTTGGCTGAGGATTAGGAGGGTTTTATCTTTGTATGATCTATTTGTCCTGGGATGAGAAAGGAGCTTTTGTCTCCCAGGGCCACCTGGAAGTAATGAAAATTAAAAGCTATTGTAGCCTTTCCCCAGTTCCTTTCCACACTCTGCATTTCTGTTGACATCTAACTTGATACCAAGGAGAGAAATGTATTCAGGATGGTTTGGTGACCCTGTCAAGTCTCACTTTTTGAAAGTGATGGGTGTGGTTAGGTGTTTAAATCCCCTCAGAGAGCAGTCAGGCTTGGTGTCTTCAGCCACATGCAGCTTCCCAAAAATCTGTTGAGGTCTGCTTTGAGAAGAATGGCGGCCCAGCTTAGAGGTTTCTTGCCACTCACTGAAGTCTTGGCTGGGAGAGCAGCATAAATCACTGCTTCCTGGCTCCTTTGGGAGCTGCTGGATCTTTGCTTTCCCACCAGCAGAACTCCTCCTTTGCCCATGAGGCTTGGCTAGGGCAGGTAGATGATAATTGTCTACCTGGACATGATTAACCTGAATGAAAGTGTCCTTTCTCCGCTGGGCTCTGCTCCAGCCTTATCTCCAGTTGTACATTTCACAAGCCATTTCATGGTGTCTGGGAATGTTTCAGGATATACAAAGTCTGTGAGAAGGGTTTTGTTCTGCCCCTGGGATGGGCTCCACAAAAGGTGCTGGGATGGGAACTAGAGCATGGCTTCTGCTCCTGCTGGGAGCTGGTGTCCCAGGGCCAGTGACCGTCTTTTTGGGAGGTTGCACACAGCCTTTTCCATGATGCTAAGAAAACATTCAGTTTGCTCCATCTTTTTTTTTCTTTTTCTTTTTTTTTTTTCCTTCTTTGCAAGACCCTGAAGCTGGATTTTTTGGAGGATTTAATCCCTTTCTTTGGAAACTAATGCTGGAAGGGGGAGAAAATCAACTACTAGCTGAGCGTTGGTTTTTGCTCCATGGGGTGCTGCAGCTGAATGGTGCTCTTAGTGCAGAAAATGTGCTGTGAGCCCAGTGCAATGCCATGCATGTTGCTCAGTTGTGTTAATGTGTTGACTTTGGGATTGTTTGTTAAGTTCCTAAGGTGTAATGCTGCTGCTCAAACCCAAATCCTCAGGAAAAATAGCATGTTAGAGTAGTTCAGGTAGAACTTGGCCCATGAGAGTTCTGGATATTTGCATTGCCCACTTCCAGCATCTTTCAGCCCAGTAGCTTGTAGCAGATAATGCACAAACGCGGGCTGGATATTGTCATCCTGCTGTCTCGGATGGTGGACAGCCAGGTTGACCTCTAACTCCCGGGAACTTTACTCAAGAGGCCTGGAATAAGCATCTTGTCTAAGCACATGCACTTTCCATTCTCAGCTTGAATTGTCTAAACCTGATGCTTTCCTTTAGCCATAAGAAAGCTCAGTTTTCCCACTGTTGGGTGCTGAGGTGTTACCCCAGCTCTTTGGAGAATGGGATCTCCCCTTGATGATATGAATCTATACCAGTCACGCAAGGCTTCTCACCTTTTGCTTAGTTTTGGGTCCAGTTTGCTTCTTTTCTGTCCTATGATATGTGATGCCTGGAAAGTGGCTCAGCTGGTAGTGGATCTTGTAGGACTTGGAAATTTGAAATAAGCACGGTCTGGCTTGGATTGCTTCCTAACCTTTCTTTGTGGTATGTTTTTACCCTGACACAGGAAGTAAAATTGTCCAGCCCTGATTACCGGGACTGTAATTCAACTGATGCCATGGAGGACTTCATGAAGAGGATCAACTGTTACCAAGCCAGCTACCAGCCACTTGACCCTGATGACTATGACCGGTAAGAGAATTACTGACCTCTGAACTGGCTTGGATGCCTTTCTTCTCCCAGGAGAGGAGTGATGAAGTATGGAGCTGCACTTCATTTTGTCTTCAAACATGTAACAACACTAGAATAACGTTTGGCCAAGCCTCACTGTGAATTCAGGCTGCTTCCTTGAAAATGCTGTTCTTCCCCAGCCCTGTGCCAGGGATTCGGGCACCAAAAACTTTCCAGGCTCTTCTGGGCTTGGATATCCCCATTTCAACCTGGTTCTGCAGCCTAAACAAAGGGTTTGGGAAAGCACTTGGGTCTGTGGGTTTCTGAGGTGCTTTTGTCATTGTCCCAGTGAAAGGAAGGGGCTGTTTGGACAGGCTCAAACCACAAGGTTGAGCAGGCCCTGTGGTTTCATCTAATGTGTGGCCTGGGAAGACCTTTGCTGCCCTGCATGGATTATCCTGGTCCTGCTGAGCCCTGTCCTGGGGAGGAACATGTTCGCTGCTAGTCCTGTTTTTAATCCTCTTTACTGCTGTGAGGAGGAACGGCGATTACACTGGTGTTAATTAGCTCTCTACGAATTGCCATTACCTGTTGGCTTCCTGTTTAAAATAGCCTGAAGGAGATCCTTTTAGCTGGGTGATTATGTTGACTGAGATACCTCACAAAGCCATTTTTCGAGGATGATGTTTGTTTCTTTCTGCTTTCCCCACTGGCTCCCGCCTCATCTTCACTGTGCTTTCCCTAGGGAGCTTTCTCTCATCAAAGTCATCGATGTTGGCCAGCAGTTCCTGGTCAACAGGGTTCAGGATCACATCCAGAGCAGGATTGTTTACTACCTGATGAACATCCATGTCCAGCCCCGCACCATTTACCTTTGTCGACATGGCGAAAGTGAGTCCAACCTCAAGGCTCGGCTCGGAGGTGACTCGGGCCTCTCCAACAGGGGCAAGAAGGTGAGGGAGGAGTATTCCTCTGTGGCTTCTAGGAGTGATGTGGCTGTAGTAGATACCATGCGTTTGGTTCAGTGTGTATTTGATGACCTCTGGGATGCTCAGAGGATCCATGCATAGAGCTGGTAAGTATGGGCTCTGGCATGGTCTCAAAACAAGTCTTTCCCAGCCATCAGCGTTGCATGTTGGCTTGCGTGTCGTTAGGGTTTAACAGAGGTTGGGCTGAAGAAATCTCTAGAAGGGTATGAGTGTCTTCATTGAGTTGGTTCAGACCCTGCACACAGGCAGGGTGGGGTGTAGGACTGCTGCCACCCTATGGAAGGGGACAGCCAGCTCGGAGGGTGCTTTTGGACTGCTCGTTATTGATTCTTCAAAGACCAGGTCAAGCGCACTGCTTCAGAGAAGGTGAATAGCTATTTTGGCTTGCCAGACCGTTTTGAAGTCCAAATGGAGTCATCTGAGGTGTGACTGTTACCAAGGACCACAGGACACAACAATTTAGCTCTACGACAAATGAGCAGAGCTGTGGTTACGGTTGGCTAGGGATCTCCCATAGCATTGTAGGAGAGCCCAGGTTGTGGTGTTGTTTCTTGGATGTTGATGTTGTTCCTCTATGCCCATTAGGTTGTTGCTTTCTTCTCTGCTTTCTTTCTGTTCTCATACCCCTCATAGCTTCTGGGGATCAATGCATGTGTGGCTGCTCTTCACCTCAGAGCAGAAGGCTGATGTGTCTGCCTATAGAAGGCAAAAGAGGTCCTGGAGAAGGCAACATTTACTGGGAAGCAGGGAAGAAGGCCCGCTGGGAAGCTGTGGATCAGGAATCAACCCTTTTTTTATGTCCCACAGTTTGCACTGGCACTGAACAAGTTTGTTGAAGAGCAGAACCTGAAGGACCTCAAAGTCTGGACCAGCCAACTAAAGAGGACTATCCAAACAGCAGAAGCTCTCCAGCTGCCCTATGAGCAGTGGAAGGCACTCAATGAAATCGATGCTGTAAGTTTCTTTGATTGCAGTAGGAACAGCTATATTGTGCTGGTTGCTGCTTGGCAGAGAGGGTGATAGCATTGGCCTTTTCAATTTTGCCTAAATCTCACCTTTTCTGGGGAGATTTTCCTTCTGTGGGAAAGGGTGGCACTTCTGCTGCAGTAACCACAACTTGGCTTCTGATCTTAGCTCTGTGTCATGCAGATGCTTCAAGATGTTGGCTTGAGTGAGCAAATTAAAATGATACTTGCTTGGAACTGCTCTGTAGCTGGCCACTTGGAGGGTTATAGACAACTGCCTTGGAGAAGGTTTTGCGTGCTGGGTGTGCTGATGCTTTTTGACTTGAGCATGTCCAGTAACCTCATGGACATCCTGTTCTGGCAGGGTGTGTGTGAAGAAATGACATATGAAGAAATCAGGGAGCAGTATCCAGAGGAATTTGCTTTACGTGATCAGGATAAATATTACTACCGCTATCCTTCTGGGGAGGTAGGTCTGCAAGGAGACCTTCAGAGATGTGACTCTTCCTGTATGTTTCTTGTTTTCATTCTGTCCTCTACACTTGGAGCAGGGAAGCAGCAAGTGTTCCAAGAAACGAGAATCAGGAAAGGTCAGGGCTCATGTTTACCTTTTGTGCTGAGCTCTTGTGAAATCGTGGTATGTGAAGATCTCATGAAGAAATGTGTCGCTTAACAAACAGTCCCATTGACTTCAAAGCAAAAGGGAGGGAGGAGGGGCCCGGAGGTTTCTTAGTCCAACCTCCCCCCTTACATCCACTCCAAGTGCTGTGCTGCCCCAATTGCCCTTTCTTTCATTTGCAAAGAAGTAATTTCGATGCCTGTTCTCAGTATCATTCCCTGAGGGCTGGTGTTGATATCTCCATTCGTAGCAATTTGCCTTCAGGGTGTGACACTAGGGATGATGCTTCAGGTTGTGAATTGGGCTTTTTATCCCCAAATTAAGTTACACCCATAGACATTTGGGAAAAATCTTGGGAGGCTCCTCCTGAGGTGTCTTAAGGGGGGCGAGGGTGTCTGACACTTGAGCCTGGGTGTCTGGGGATCCTTCTGGCTGCCTGTCACGGTTCTTTATGAAGTCCTTCAAAACGCTGGAGTTTTTCAGGTTGCTCCAGAAAGTCAAATTTCAAGATGATAGAGACACTATGCCTAAAGCCCCTGTGCAGTTGTTGTTTACTTTAATAAAGTCTCCAGGGCTGTAACTGAGATGTGAATGGCTTCTTTCTCTTTGGACCAGAAGAAGAAGCAGCTATTGATCTAGAATAGCCTGAAGATGAGGATTTGTTGAAACTTTGCTTGTTTGTTAGCAGTAATTATATTGGTTTAGTCAGAGGCATGAAATCAACAAATGTACCAATACAAGGACCATTGCTTCTTATGAGGTGCTTGTTTTCTTGATGCTATGCCATGTCTTCCCTTCTGTCTCAGTCCTACCAAGACCTGGTGCAGCGCTTGGAGCCGGTCATCATGGAGCTGGAGAGACAAGAGAATGTCCTTGTGATCTGTCACCAGGCTGTCATGCGCTGTCTCCTGGCATACTTCCTGGACAAAAGTGCGGGTGAGCTCCCTGTCCCTGGGGAGAGGATTGATCCTGCTAGAGGAGGGATGATAGAAGGAACTCTGAGGAGATGAGAGATGTCTTCAGGTCCATGCAGGGCCTGGAGCATGCATCTCTCTGGTGTGGGGTGGCCTTAGCTGTTGATGAAGATGCCTCAGCCCGCTTTTGGAGAGGGGGTGGGGTAACCCTCCTGCTCTGCTTCCTCTGCAGATGAAATGCCTTACCTGAAGTGTCCCCTTCACACAGTGTTGAAGCTGACCCCGGTGGCCTATGGTAAGTGGTGCCTTTCTACTAAACATGCCAAGGGGTTTGGTTTGTACCTCCTTCTGAATCCAAGCTGCCTCTGAGAGAAGAGCAGGGGTCTGGAATGGAGCACTTCATAGCATCCTGTGCTCATGGGGTTTGCTGATGGCACCTCTGTCTCCTTGTGCTCCCTTCTGCAGGCTGCCGGGTGGAGTCCATCTCGCTGAACATTGAAGCCGTCAACACCCACAGGGAACGGCCAGAGGTGAGTGTTGCTTTTCCTCGGAGCCGTCCCTTGGTGTCCCCCTCCTTTCCCCCATGGTCAGCTGGCAGTGAGGATGGCTGGGGTGGGCATGGGGAGGTTGCTCAGCTGGATGTTTTGAAAGTGCTGCTGGAGGGCTGGAGCATCAGATGGGTTCTTGTGCTGCAAAGATGTGGCCAGTTGAGGGAAAAGGACTGTTGCACATGCCTGCTTCCCAGTGTGTTTGCCCTGATTAAAGCCGGCCCAGGGAAAGCTCTTCCCTGGTCTTTGACTTTTACCTGTGCAGTCATCCACTCACCTGAGTGGGGTATGGAGCTACAGATGGAGAAGGTGGCTTCTCCTGGGTCTCCCAGATGGCAGGCAGAGCCCAGGCTCGATGCCTTGCCCAACATCTCCTGCCTTTGTGGTGTTTGGTTTTTTTGGTGTATTTTTCCCTGGCATGCCCACTGCTCTGTGGGGTTACCAGAGTGCCGTTCTGTAGGGCTGGGGTTGGTGGCACTGGGCTGGGGATGCTGTGGGGAAGAGACCCCTTGTGTGGAGAAGAACTGCTGCAAGGTCAGGTCCATCTGCCACATGCTCCACTGGGCTCTCAGAGGCCAGAGCGGGGGACGCCAGCTCTGTGTCAGGGCTGGGTGGCCACCCAAGTTTGGACCCAGGGACCCTGGCAGGGCCCATGTCCCAGCTGCTGGGACATTTCCAACTTGTGCTTAGCGGTGATGGAGCCCAACTGGTTGTTGGATGATCGGAGCCGTCCCCTTTTGGCCCACGTCTCCTTTCCTTTGCTTCCCAACCTTGGCAGGCAGCAGTGTCTGAGCCACCTCTCCCTTCCTGTGGCCGTAGCGGGGGAAGCCGGTCCTTCCCCTTGCCGTGGGGGGCCACTGGTGCCCTCCTCCACCACCCACCACCCTTGCTGGGGATGGCAGGAGGGCCATGGGCTGCAGGTAGGATGGAGCCAGACATGTGTGAAGTGCTTGGGTCCCTCTGCTCAGCTGTGCAGGTGCTGCCCCTCCATCCCATCTCGCTTGAGTTGGAGCTTGGCACGGTGCTGACCCTTGCTGGCTGCTCTGCCCCCACTTCCCAAATCTTCCGTATCCGCCTGGGCTGGCTCGTCTTCCCTCTTCTTGCTCTCACACCTCTCCCTGGGTCGGAGGGACGGGCTTCGAGGAAACCGATGGGTGCCTCCCTCTGTCGTATGGCTTTTGATTACCACTAGGCTTTTCAGCAATCTATATTTACTTTTTTGTGAGCCGAGGCTCAGGTGAGGAGAAAGTCTGTCTCGTTTCTGAGTGCAGGACCTTTTATTTTTTGTTTTTGTTTTGTTTTCCCTCTCCTTTGGGAAATCATGCTGCGTTCTTGAACATTTTGCATCAGGGTTTGTGGTTGGTTTTTTTTTTCTGGTGTCCAGAGCCTTTCATTGCATCCTTCGCACATTGACAGTGATTGTGGGGAAAAGCAGAGGCTGCTTTAAGAAAAAAAAAAAAAAGAAAACAACCTGCTGCTTTTTTTTCTTTATAACTGTCGCCTTCTTCCCTTTTTTTTATATTTTATTTTATTTTTTGTTTACTTTTTTCTTTGTCTTACTTTAATTTAGGAAGCAAAGAAGGGACCTAACCCGCTCATGAGACGTAATAGCGTTACCCCTCTAGCAAGCCCAGAGCCCACCAAAAAACCTCGCATCAACAGCTTTGAGGAGCATGTGGCTGTTCCTTCCGCCCTGCCGGGCTGTGTTCCTCAGGAAGTGCCCACGCAGCTGCCGGGACAAGTTAGTTGAACTCTTTTTTTGTTGTTGTTGTTCTTGTTGTTTTATTGTTTGTTGTCCTCCTGTAGTTCCTGAAGCTGGGGAATGGCTTGCACTTGTTGCAAGCTGTGCTGCTGTCCCTGAGATGCATCTTTCTCCCACGGCTGCTGTCCCTCCCTGCCTTGGGTTGGTTTCGGGAGCACCCGCTGAAGGGTCACTGTTGATCCTCTCTTGGGTTTCGAGAGTGCTGTAAAGCCCTCCAAAGCTCTAGGCTGCATTAATTTAGTGCCTTCACCATCTGACATCATGGTGTCAGCCTCCTGAGGAGCTGCATCTCTAGAGTGGGCAGGACTGAAGGGCTCATGCCTTCCCCCTGGATGTGCTTGGCTCTGGTGTAGGTCTGAGCATTGCAGTAAAGCAAATGTTCTTGTGCTTCCCTCAAGAAGGAGCTGCCAAGGCTCATCTTTGGCTGGAGGGGTCTCCTTGGAGCAATAGGTAAAATGGACCAAAAATGAGTAGAAGCCTCTTGGCATGGTGAACCCAGTTGCCTTCTGCAGCCCTGGGTGAAGCCTTGTGGATAGCTGCCATGATGCTTATGTGTCCTCTCCTCTTTCACCCCCCAGTGAAGGGATGTAAAAAGAGAGACCTTGCTTGCTGCACACTTCTCCAGGAGCAAAACCTCTCCCTGTGCTCATTAAGGAGCTGGGGTGGTACTGGAGAACAGCATATATATATAGGAGCCCCTTCGCCATGCTGCCCTTCCCACCAGCTGCCTGTTGCATCTTGGCTGTCTTGCCCAGCTCTTCTTGGCGTTGTCTGTGTTGTCTGGTGTCCTCTTGGCCAGATCCCGGGCAGGTTAGGAAGGGTGCTGTGCTCCTCCAGCCACTCTGCTTGGTGACCGCTTTGCATGAGCCTTCCCACCCCAGCAAGCACCGAGCGGGACACCCTGGTCAGTCATTCAGCTTTTGGGGTTCCGCTTGGGCTGGTTGAGTCTTGCAACAAACCCTTTGCCGGCGCTGGGTTTGGAAGCTCTGGCTGTTAGGTGCCCCTCGCTGCCGTCAGTGTCCTCTGCCTGGACTCACGCGGTGTTACTGACAGCTCTCTCCGTTCTCTCTGTCTCTCTGCAGCCTTTACTAGGGAAGGCATGCCTGTAAGTACCTTCTTGCGTCTTATTTTCACCCCCTTTCCATGTCTTTTGCCATCCCACTGGTTGTTTTGTTGTCGCTGTGATACCCAGCGGGGGCATGGACTTCTTGGAGTTAATATTTCTCGGGGCTGGGTGGGTGGGTGCAATTTGCTTAGAAAAGGTAAAGAGGAGACAATGGATGCTGCTTTGTCCAACCCCTCAGTAGCCTAGCTTGGGTAAATGTCCCGATGGCATCGAGAAATGAAACAAATGATCACTTGCCTTCTTTTGATGATGTCTCAGTTCCCTGCCTTCTCCTTGGATAGTCACGGGATGGGAGATGCTCTTGGGTTTTCCTAGAGTTTTCTCCTCTGCAATAGCACATCGTACTGTAGGTGATAGACCCAGGTGGTCTGTCCTTCCTGAGGGCTCAGAGTTGTGTCTATGAGCGATGGCACCAGAGAGACATCTGAGAAGGTTCTAATCTCAGCCCTCAGCAGGGTTTTGTTGCCTGCATGGGAGCAGGATTGTGTTTTCTGGAGCTGGACTGATCCTGGGCCCTGGCATCTGCAGTTCTGCAAACCTGGATTTTGGGAACAGTTGGCCAGATGTCTTGGGCAGAGTAGATGCAAGGGTGTTGTCATCCTCTACCTCTGTTAAGAAAGCGAGATGCCTTGAACATTTAGTGCACTAATTATGAATAATCAAGGTTTTGACATTTTGGCTTAGTGCCATTAGATTCATGTGTAGTAGGGACAGGACAGCTTCTGGATGAATTTGAAGCCTTTGGACTTGAATCATGCTGCGTCATTGATTTGAGAGCAGCAGTCATTGAGCTGTGCTCAAATGTCTTCTTGGAGACCAGGGAGATCTTGGGGCTGAGCTGTGGCTGGGGGTAGTGCCCAGGGGTCTTTTTGCCCTCTAGACCAGCCTGTGAGCATCCTGGTCCAGGTTCGTTTCGTGGGCTGAAGATGGAAGGATCGGCTAGAACATGGCCAGGCCAGAACTCAGCCCTGCTAGCACGTTACAGCTGGTGAACCTCCTGTTTCTTCCCCTTTTTGGAGTAAACCTGTTGAAAAAAAGGAAGTTAGGAAGGACACGCTTGGCTTTGCTTGTGGATGGGCTGGGGAAGGTCATCACACCTCTGGTCCTGGGCAAGTGCAGAGGCTGGGTGGCTCAGCATGGCCTGCATGCCTGTGCTCCCTCCCTGGTTGCTCACAGGCACAAAAGCCGCTGATGGAAGTGCCTGGTCATCTTGGGTTGCTTTGGAAGCGTTTTTGTTTCTCTGTCCATCCCTTTATCCACCTTTCTCTTAACTGTGTTGTAATAAAAAGCACTGCTGCTCCAGTGCTGGCTGGGGCAGTGGAAACATGCTTCAGTGTTGAGTTTGGGAGATGGCTGCATTGCATTTTGCTAGACCAGGAGCTCTGCTGGAGCAGGCAGTGATGGTTACCCATCCCAGGTGTAGGCTGGCAGCAGCAAGTTTAAATCCCCAGCTACTGGGAGCCTGCTTCCACCTACTAGTGCGGAGTTTAAAAGCTGTTTTTGAGGGATCCATGAAGACACCCCCAACCAAAGGCTTGGTGGCATTCACACTGTTGTTACCTCTTGGAGGCTGTTGTCTTGTACTTACGTGCATTTGGTCCCTCACTGTGTCCCACCACAACCTGTATGGGTTCAGGGGACGTGGAAGGTGCCTCCTCCCCAATTTGCACCATGGGACTTGGTTGGAGTGGGCACTTCATTGCATCAGCTCTCACTGTTGGGATCTTGACCCCCATCCAGGAGGACTAGGGGACACCTGGAGAGGCTGGGGACATGGCTGTGTAGCTCAAGAGTTCTCTTGGCTGTGGGGTCGAGCTGGTTTGGGGTCGTGGGACTACCTGGCGTGATGATTTCTTTTCCTTTTGCTTGGTTTGTGATCCAAACTGCACTTTTTAACAACAACCTGATCCCCTCCCTTCTTCTCCCCTTCACTTTTCATGCTTAAAGACGACCTGTTTGTCACTTTCTCAAAGTTTTCTCTTTACTAATATTTCCAAGGTAAATGGCTGTGGTGCATGTGGCTTTTCCTAACCCTCCTCCTGTCTCCTTAGATAACAGAGGACAGCTCAGCCCACCCTGCCTCGTAGCCTGGCTGGGATTCCTGGTGCTTGTGAGAGGCAGTTTAGGTAGTAAAAGCAAAAAAGAAAGAACAACAAACCTTGAGAAACCTTCCTGGCTGTTTCCTAGTCCTTTTTTCCCCAGCCTGTTTTGTGTAGTTTTGCGAAGTGGGAAATGTCCTTGTGGTGATCATCTCCCATTGGGTTTCTCCTCCAGCAGATGCTCTCCTCCAGCCATCACTCTTGGGGCTGGTCCTGCTTGTGTTTAGCCGATTGTCTCTGGTTTTGTGGTCCTTGCCTCATGCTGGTGGGTGTCAATTGTTGCTACCCTGCACCAGGGCTGTGTCTGAAGCAGCTCTAGGGCCTGTGAAACCTCACAGCGCATCACTGGGGGAGCGGGTGCTCCTGTTGTGCCACTGGTGGTGTCTGGTCCCCGTGCTAGCTCCTTGGCATGGCCAGCAGGAGCTTCCTCTTGGCAGTGCCAAGGGTGGACAGACGGTGACCGCGTCCTTGGCAGGCAGGGGGGACACTGCCCACCCTCAAGGAAAGCAAGAGAAAGATGTTTAATTGGGCTCCTTGGATGAACACCATAGTCCCTTGTCACCTTGCCTTGCATGGACCAAATTGCAGCTTCAAAAGTACAGAATGGGTTGGGTGGGAGGGTTACCTTGTTTTTTAGGGATATCTCTGTCAAATTCTCACACTGTAGTTAAAGCCAGGGGATGTGTGTGGGTAGAGTCAGCGCATCCCTCCCCCCTCTCTCCTTGGGTGGGCAGTGTCCTCTCCTCTGTGGTGGATGCTTTCATAGTGACCCGTGCTGTGGCTTTTTGTTACTCCCCTGTCCTCTTGTTGATGTGCCCATGGACGATACTGCCAGAATGGGGTCCAACCCAAGCGTGATCCCCAATCCCCATCCTTCCCTTCTTGTTGCAGAACATGAACAACTCGCAGAAGCCGTCGTGACTCCGATGGCGCTGTCGTGAGGCCACCAGCGACACCAGTGGCGACGCCAGCTTCCCATCCCATCGCCATTTCTGAAGCTTGCTTATAAACCAGTTGGCAAGGTTGGCCCTCAGCTGTTTCTACCCACACCCGTTCATCTGCAAACTGCTCTGCTGAAGGGGGAGAGATGCGGGAGAGCAGAGGAGAGGAGCCGAGCTCCCTGGGGTCACCGCCACATCTTTAAGCTGCGGCATTTGCTCTCCTCTCCAGCGTCCTATTAGATCATAGCAATCTGTAAAGTGCTTCTAGCGCACAGGAGTTTAATTTTCCTCTCTGTAAGCAGTTTTGATCTTCTTTTCTATAGATGATTGGTACCCATCCATATCCGGGTGGGTTGTGTATATATGTGGATGGTGCAGGGTTAGCAGAGAAATAGGGGGAAGGGGAGGGGGGACTGAAGGGGTTTTGCATTTATTTTTATTTTTATTTTTATTAATTACTTTTCAACAAAGCCCGTAATGTGCTGTGCTGCAGTCCTTTACTCACACTACAGCCTGTTGCACACGCAAGCCTGACTCACCCAGGTTCGAGAGCACCAGGAAGGCAGTTGTGTTAAGTCTTCCACAGCAAGAACTGCTGGGTTTAACCAAAAAAGGACCCCAAAACATTCTTTTCCTTCTTTCCTTTTTTATTTTTTTTTAATCAATACACCTTAAAGGGGGTTGCAGAGAATGTAGATCTGCTTCTAGAACTGCTCATGAGCTGCCTGTAGTACAGAGGTCACCACGCTGGGGGTGGCTCGGGCGATGCTTTCATCTCAGCGTGAAGGGATAGTCTGAGTTCAGGGGTGTGTTGATTTTTGGGGAGACTGAGGACCAGTTGAGGTATATGCTGGTACTTCATCTCCCCTTTCCTCTTCCCTGGAGGAAAGCAGAGATTTTGCAAGGGGGGGTTGAATCCCTGCAGCGTTGCAGGTGGGCAGGCTGAGCTAGATGCGTTTTGCAGACACACAGGTCTTGTGGAGGTGGCCAGAGGTCTGGCTGGGATGCAGGAGTCCCTGTATGGCTGCAAAAAGGCACAAGAAGGGACAGTTTTGTCTGTGTTCTTTCTCTTTTTATTTTTTTTAATTTAATATATATACATGCACACACACGTGTGTGTGTCTGTGTGTATACCTAGAAACCGCTTGGTTTTTGCACTTTATTTGTGGCAGAAGCATAACTGTTTTATTTTTTCAAGTTGTGCCCCTTAACAGGGGAAGCCTGAATACAGGCAGCTTTTTTTTTTTTTTTTTTTAAAAAAAAAAATTATTTTGCATGCTGGAAAGCTGGGACTAAAAAAACACATAGTAGTTATGGTGTTCAAGGTCTGTGTGTATGGGGGGGAAAATAGGGCAAGGTCCTGACATAGACTCCATCAGCCAACTCCCAGTGGCTTGATACGAGAGATTCTTTCTTGGCAGCCTGTCCCAGGCTGCGAGACAGAGCTAAAAATGGCAATTAACCACTATTGCTTTGTACATAAGTCTGGATTTTGAAATTTTTTTGGCGTTTTTTTTGTCTGTTTTTAGGGTTCTGGGTTGGGTGTTGGTGTTTGGGTTTTTTTCCCTCCCACTTGTATGTGCTTCTTCTCCATCCTCACCTTGTGCTTTTTGGCTGCATCACTAAGCTGGAGGCAGAAGGTGCAGGCAGCCAAGCCCTCTTGCAGCACTGGACTGGGTGTTTGGAGATGGGCAGCTCCCTGGCTTCATCTTCCCATGGGTTTCCCCAGCCCACTGGGTAGGAAACAACATCCCTGCAGATGGGAGTAGACAGCTTTGGGGAGAAGTCATGATTTTTAAAATTTCTGTGTATGTTTGTGCATGTATGTTTTTTTGGGGGGTTTGCTCTGTTTTTTTCCTTTGGGGAAAAGGTGAACCACAGTGCCTAGCGCTTCAGCCTCATGCAGACAAAGCATGTGCTCGGAGCGGCACCGACAACGGGGGGGGGGGGGGGGGGTGTCCATGCCCAGCTGGGGCAGGCGGCCTTGGCAGTACCCTGCCTGTGTGAGCTTGTGCATATGTGTATTATAGTCCTGTACAGATGAAACAAAGAAATTTCCCTCCCACCCCCCCCTTCTTTTTTTTTTTTTTAATAACTGCGTTAAAAGCAGGCTTCTCCCTATGTACGCAGTCGACATCTGCTTTTTTGGTTTATCTGACCTGGAGAAAAACGGATGTTTTGGGAAGGCAAGTCACTTGTCTTTTCAGCCTCCTTCCTGCGGAGTTTTATCTTTCTTCTCCTGCTAGGGTAAGATAAGCCGGCAAATGCAAACATGACATCTGGCTGCCCCTTAATCAATCCTGTACACATGTAATTCTGCAGATGTTTTGGGGTGTATTTGTGTGTGTGTATATATATATATATATATAAAAATATATATATTAAAAAAAAAATCAAACAGCAAAAAACCTTCATGACCCCAAATGTTCTTCCTTTGGGAATAATAGAAGTCTTGAAGATCTACAAAAAGATGATATTTGAACTTGGCATTTTTTCCAGCAAGGGGAAAATTGGTCTTTGAGCAGCAAAGAGGTCCTCTCGTGCTGGAGGGGTTGGCAGTAAATGGGATAGTGTCAACCCTGTGCGATCATGATGCCCCTCTGTTTTGGTTAACAGAGCCAAGGACTGGGCAGTGATGCTCCAGCCAAGGCAGGTGGGGAGGGGGGACTTGCCAAACTACACTGATGGGTTCTTCCCCCTGCTTGTTTTGTTTTCCTTTGTGATACTTGAATATTTTTTTTTGATAGCAAAGCGCTCTTTATTTATTTAATGTATACTGCAAAGCTTGGAGAAGGGTAGTTACTTGGGATTTTTTTTTAATTGTGGTATGTTAACTGTTCTGTATATAAGTCTGGAATAATTGCCTGATACAAAGCTGTGCCAGCTTGAAAACAGGGTATGCCTTTCAGAAATTTGTATATTTTGCAGTTGCTGGACCAATAAAAAAATCTTGTTAAAATACAGATGTAGCCTGGTTGTTTCTTGTGTTGGGAATTACTCAGGCCCATCTCATGTGCAGCTTGGTGGCCACATAGTCCTGCCTTACACATGTTCCTGTACCTCAAATCCCTCCTGGCCCCATAGCGGATTTGCTGAGTATCATCTCCAAGGGAAACCATTTGGATCCTGTGGCTTGAACCCTTTTTTTCTGACCACACTACAGCAATGTTTAAGTTTCTGTTAGGGTGAGTGAAGAGCTCCTCTGTGGAACTGAGGGCATCACTCCTGCAACCAGGTGTCAACACCTTAAGGGCAAGCAAATACCCCACAGGTTCTACCTACTCCATCACTGCTCAGTATGAAGGTGATGTGCTGGAGTATGTCCTGCCTAGATCTTCACATAGGCTGCATGTTAGGCAGGTCTAGGCATTTATTCAAAACTAGTATGGTTCTTCAGACCAAATACCTGTCTAAAATGCTCCTCATGAATTTCAAGGGCTGGGCAAGAGCTGTCCTCTGAGATCACAGCTGTCTTTGCCGTGAAGGCAGGAAAAGAGCAGATGCCACCTGCGAGCAAAGTTGAAAATTCTCTGCAAAGTTAGTTTGGTTGTTTTCCTGTTGTTTCTCCCCCCAGCTCCAGAGCAAAAGAGGGAGCAGAGGCAGGGAAAAGTGCAATTTGAAGATGGTGCTCCAGAGCACATCTTGGGTGGATGGTCCCCATGTGGTTGGAGGCTGGTCCCTCTTGAGCAGTTGTGCTTCTGAAAGCTTGTTAGGAGCAAACAGGAGGGGAGAGAAAAAAAAAAGGTGTGGACTGCCATGTGTTCAAGCTCAGCTCTGTGGTTAGTTGCTGCTGGCTGATGTGCAACCCTTGCTCTGATCTTCCCTGGGTTTTCAGTGCAGGTTGAGCCTTGCTTTGGGCTGGGGTTTGCTGGGATGCACAGGAGCCATCTGCTTCCTCCCTTCTGCTCTGTGCAAGAGGGCCTCTCACCAGGGAGAGGGCTCTCAGATTTAAAGCTTAAGGCATCTGCAAGAACTTTTTTCTAGGTGTATACACAGATGTACAAGACTTTATGATGATGCTCATCCCTGCAAGCATCCTGGGGGCAGGGAGGACCTGTGCTCTCTGGGTAATCCAGAAACCACAAGAATTTTTTGTTTGTTTAATCTCCATCAACCTGGCTGTCTCCTTGACCCAAGCAGAGACAAAACTCCTTGCTTTATTTTAGGGCAGGGAGTGTAGCCTTGCACCCCACCTTGCAGAGAGTCCCACAAGGATGCAGGGGCTTTGATAACACCGCGAGCTGTGGTGGGCTGAGATTGCATGTAGCCACAACAGCGGCGCTGCTCCCCTGCCTTCCCTGGGTGGGCAGGGGCTGTTCTGAAGCTGTGATAATCTTGTTCTTGTGGGGGGAGCACAGGAGGAAAGCTTTGCCTCCTGGAGCGTGGCTGTGGGCAGCACTTCCAAGGCTGCTCTGCAAGAAAACACCCCCTCTGAAAAGCCTTTTCTCCTTTTTCTGTGTGCAGGGGGCACGATAGGTTTGTGTCAGGATATCTGTGCGGGAGAGCCGTGCGTGGGAGGGGGTTCATGGGCCAATGCCATCCCAGACAGCATCCTTTATTTGTCTTCCATGTGATGCATTTTGTGGCATCACAGAGAGGAGAGATTCCTCGAGGCAAGGCGGCTTTAAAGGTTATACATGACAGTGGGAACATTTCCCGTCTCCCAGTCAAGTCCCATTTTCATTAAAAAAAAAAAAAAAAACACACAACAAAACCCAGCTCACTGCTGGCACACAAGGCTAGCGAACTTGTGATTGCTAAAAAAAATAAAAAGGGCAGACTAGTCACGCTGGCTGACTCAGCTCTGATTGATGGCTCAGGAATGTGTCTGATACGTGCAAGGGATTAAATAAACCATGGGCAAACCTTTACAATACAGCATGTTGGATAAAGCACAGCTGGCACCCCGCTCACCTGCCTCTGGCTGGGGAGTGACTGTCATCACGTCATGGGATTGGAGGGGGTTTGTTCTTTTTTTTTTTTTTCATCTACCTGCAAGAAAAAATAAAAAGAAATGGATATTCTGGGGGGTTGCTTTGCAAGGGGAAACAACTTGCTGCTTGTGGCTCTAATGGGAATTATTTACAACAGCTCCAGGTACCTAAATGCATTTGTGCACTTTTGCTCCAGCAAACACATCCTGGGCAGGACATGTATTTCTACTGAAATATGAAAAATTTATTTTGCAGCTGTGCACAGACTTGTGTAAATCACAGTCTCGCTGCTCCGTGCCTTAACCCTGCTTAGTGTTAGGGTCCCTTCCCCATCCCCAGGGTGGGCTCAGAGCCCGGGCTTCATTCATGGCCATGGCCAAGGGAAGGCTCCGTGGATGTGGATATCTGACCCTTGCATTTCCCTTGCTTGAGTGTCCACCTGTACCCTCTCTCCTCTCTGAGACCGAGGGGTGTGATGGGGCAATGCCAGGCTCCTCTCCCCAAGCTGCCCCCTCCCTGGGGTAAAACAGCCCGTTCCCATGAGCAGTCAGGCTCAGTGTAGGGCTAGGGTGGTGAATACTCTCTCCCAGCAATTTCACGCCCCCAGTAAAACCTTTCTGTTGTGGCTCCTGCTGCAGAACCTAAGCCATTCTCCTCCCACCTGGCCTTTACCCATTGAGAGGTTCTCATGTCCTGGTACTGCACATCTCTGGTGGCCTCCCCAGTCAGGTGGGCAAGGGTCCCACACTGGTCCCATCCTTCAGCTCACCTGCCTTCACGGGAGTCACCGCTAGCTGCTGGCTCCCCTTCCTTCCACCTGTCCACTGCGGCACTGGGAGCCTCTTCCACCCCCGGCCATGCATGCCTTGGCTTTTCACCAGGCAACATCAGCAGTAGATAGGCAGACCTACAAGTTCTGCTCTTTCTAAAAACTACATAGACTCAGAGTGTTTTCTGAAAACCTTTCTGAATTTAAAAGGTCAGGTAAAAGAGGACTTATCCAGAAGGATAGAGAGGGGACAACAGTAGCCGGGACAACAGTAGCCATGCCAGCAGCAACAGCCATCCAGCCTGCAGCTGAACCTGCTCAGATGCTCCTAAGCCCTGTGAGTTGGTCCTGCTGGAGACACCTCCATCTGCAGCCCATCTGTTACCCTCCTGAATGCTGCAGAGCATCCAGCAGCAGTGAGGAGCAGCCATCAGAATCATCTGGACATGCTTCTGCCTTTGAGCTGCTGCTTAGAAATAGCTGCACAGTGATATATAACTTGTGACAGTCCCTTGCAACTTCCTGGATAAATACACAGAGGGAGTTGGTGTTCTGGGGTTTTGTCCAGACAACGGGTATCACTTGAGAAATCAGGTTGTGCCATTCCCCCAGCCACCTGCTTTTCCTTTCTGATCTCTTTCCCCTTGGGGTATGACCTGTTTGCCATGGATGATCTGGCCTCTGTTTGCAGAGCTGCTGCTTGCCACAGCCAAGGCAGAAATCAGGGGAGACCTTAGAGGTTTGGTCAGGTGGCTTCTGCTGAGAGTGCTTCGGGAAAGGAACTGCTCAGAAAAAAGTGAATTGAAACTGAATCTAGTTGTCAGTAACGCTAGAAGAAACTACATCACGTGGACAGAGGAATGTCACAGCAGTCTCCAAACTACCAAGCTGCAACAAGGTCTTTCACCACCTCATACCAGCATACTCTTCATACAGTCCCTCCACTGCCTTCTCCTCATCTCACTTCACCTAGGGCATGTGTTCTTTCTCCTCTTGCTTCTTTCTCTCTCACCTTCTCTTCCTCACCTGCTCTCTCTTCACTGGCTGCCCAGCCACTTCATTTAACCACCCACAGCTGCAGCTTATCTACACCGGCCAACCCACCGCCCCTGAAGCCAGCCCACAGCTGTAAATTATCAATGCTAATTAACCCAGCTTCGTTCCTCTACAGGGGAATAGTGGTAAGAGTCAATATCGAAATGGTTGACATATGCCTGAAACGCATGTACGGTACCTACATCCATAAAGTTGGCTTCATGTCCTCACCCCAAGAGTGCCCTGCTGCATCCTGCCGCTCCTCTGTCCTGCTCCATGGTCCACCCCCAGGACCTATGCCTGATCTGAGGAGGCCACAGAGGAACCAGTCCTTGCTGGGGCCAGGCTGGACTCTGCGTCCTGGGAAACCTTCACTGTAAGGTTTGCTCCCTGCTTTCCTTGTGGCCTGATGCACCAGCTGACATGTGTCAACATGAGACAGTCCACAGAGCAAGAATACAGAGAAATTGGTCAGTGGTATACTGAGTGTTGCCAGGCCTCAGATCTCCTCATCTTCTCTTTCTCCATAAGCCATCACCATCCCTTGAAGACCTGACAGCTCCAGTCCAACTGATGAGGGGCTAAATGCCTGGAGAGGTCTTGAATGTTATCTCCCATGAGCCTAAGGGGAATCTAATTTGCAACCTGATAAGACCATGACAAGGTTGCTGAGTCTGGTGAGCTTCACAATCAGCCAGACAAAACTCAACTGGTGCATCTGTCCACCCAACTGGCTGGCAAAGTGAGTGGAGAGTTTCTTGCTGATCTAAGGAGACTCAAAGCTAGCATGGTCTGAAGGGGTGGTGATGAGACAGCGTTCAGGATCACACAGGCTTTGTGAATTGCTTCTCCCTCTAGTACAAGGTACAGAGCCTTATATTGCATCCACTCCTAGTCAGACACCTAGCCAACACTATCCTGTCTTTACTGCCACAAGAAGTATCCCAGTGCTCTTTGTGTGGAAATCAATGTTGGCAAAAATTTGTACCAACTGGTGGCCTGGTGCAGAAGTTAGAAAAGTGGATGGCAGCAGGGGTTGTGACCAAAAAGCACGGCTGAATTGAAGCTACAAAGAGAAACAGTAATTAAGACCTAACGAATAATTACCATGGTGGAAGGCAGCTTGAGAATGAGCACAGCCCCAAATCCAGATATTTCTAGCTGCAGCTGAAACCCCACAATTAAGCTGTGATTTTGGTCATTATGAGGAGGTATTTCCAGAGCTGGATCTTGCCTTTCGCTGCCTTTATGCACCGAAACAACTGACTCAGCATCAGCAAAAAGAAAACCCAGCATTTTGATAAATGTCATCCAAACCAGACTGGAGAGCCTGCATTAGCTTGCGTTGGATGCCTCCACCAAAGCTGGATGCCAACCTGTGGGCAGAGCTGCCTTTTCCTGATGAGGAGATGAAGTGGCTTTCTGGCTAGCGGGGGATGTGTTGGTTTAGGGGAGGTGGGGGGTACCTAAAAATACTGATGTCCTACCTTGGGAGCAGGAGTCCCACCATATGGCAGCATGAAGAAGCGAATGTCACCATGCATTTCTCTGCTCCTTGGTCCAACTCTACCCACTCATTACTCCAGGGCACCGTGGCAGCAGTAAGCCAGGCGAAGAAGGGAGCTGTAGCTCCCATACGTGTACCTGGTTGCCCCATCCATCCAGTGCCACAAGCACGCTGTCCTCAGGGGTGTCTGTATAGGCAAATCACACCAGCGACCTAGATTTCAGGGTGATGGTACGAGTGTTAATGGCTGATTTCCTTCCTGGTGATGCTGCAAGGACTGTGACTTACTCTGACCATTCCGGGGCTGCTCTTTTACTTTCCAGACAGTATTAATGTCACCTGCTCAGAGGGGTGATGCCACCCTACCAACCAGGTGCTCTGACTCACTCACTCTTCTTTCTGCCCAGCCTTGATTAATCTGTGGCAAGCGGCAGACGTGTTCTCCTGCCATGCATCCACCTTACTCTTCCTAATTGCCCCATCCTTCAGCATTTGCTAGGCATTTCCAGTGCATTTGCTCCTTCCTCTGTAGTTCCTATGCAATGTGCAGGCATCTCCCAAGCCTCTCCTCCTGGTGCAGAATCTCAAGGCCACCTTTTATCCTTTGACGAAGTACAGACAACCTGC
This sequence comes from Falco punctatus, assembly GCF_963210335.1. Classification (NCBI taxonomy): domain Eukaryota; kingdom Metazoa; phylum Chordata; class Aves; order Falconiformes; family Falconidae; genus Falco; species Falco punctatus. The sequence goes on from NC_137585.1 coordinate 63,984,058, forward strand.
TCATTAGCCTGCTCTATAATTGCTCAGCCACCACCAGCAGCTACTCGTGCACAGTTTCTGCTGTATGGGTACAAGGGTTAGATGTCAGTTTTTTTGGGGCCCGTGTTGGTGACTTTAACCTACTGGAGAAAGATGAGAGAAAAGACCTGGGAGTCATCCCCAGGTCATGTTCTTGGAGGAAGAGGTTGCCCTTTCTACCTGAGATGTACCCATCTACAGTGTCAGAGTCATTGCCACAAAATCCCAATGCCTTTCCAGCCACCACTTTGATTTATCTTCTTTATATTTTCTTCACTTTTTTCCTAAGAGGATATCATCCACTTGGGCATGTTCTCAGCAACATTTTTGCACCATCACAGGCCCCTTTAGTGGGATGAGCCCCCCTTCTTGAAGCTGCTTGGGACAGGGAAATTATTTTCTTATTTGGCTATAGACTACCCAGCAGGACCTGGGTGCTGTATAAGCAATGCATAATAAAGTAATATAACACTGATAGTCACCATAATTAATTTGTAATAATGACTGGCATGTCTTTCCAGACCTGCTAAACCAGCATGCAGGTTTGTGGTATCCCTGAGCATGGCCATTGCACGGAGACTAATTCCAGACCTCTTTTCCTGACACAATTTTGCCCATCACCAGCTCTGTTGCAGAGGTGAAAGAAGTCTGTCTGCATCCCTTACATAAAATCACATGCAAGAGTGAGCAAACTAGGGAAAGATGGGGCTGGGAAGAAAGTTAATTAAGTCAGAAGAATCGTAATAAAGGGTTTGCAAGACTCATGGTTGAAGCTGGCTGACAACCAAGGCTTTGGTTCACCAGAAATCTTCTCTTCTAAATGTAAATAAAAATAAAAATATCTTCCTGTCCAAATGGGATGGAAACCGGTATTTTTCAAAATTTCCAAAGCTTCTTTTGACTCCATGAACTGACATATCATTTTCCTTGTTTTGTTGAAGACGTTTTAGATGAAGTGTTGGCCTTTTTTGACAAAACATTCTGATGTCGGAAGACACTGCACTGGGTTAACTTGAGGTAATGCTGGGGAAGAAGCACAACTGGTGAAAGAGTGAGGGGTAGCCCTTCATCAGTCATGAAAGATGAAATTGGGTTTTCTTTGCCCTTATCTTGCACAGGGCTGGACACCCACCTCATCCATCCAACAGGTCACCTCCAGGCACCTCCTGGGAGACCCAATAGAGAGGAGCTATGGCCTCAGGAATGCAGGTAGGACTCAGTGTGGTGTCTCTGGCATCTCACTATCATCCCTTGAAATGCTCTTGGAAGCTACATGAGCTGAGCAGCCAGCAATGCCCCAGACAAGGAGAAGGGTTAGGAGGGGAAGGCTTAAACAAAAAGCCCACCTGTCTGTTCGGTTTTAATGCAGCTATTAATTACCTTCCTATCTGCTAAGCTGATCTGAGCGTGTCTGTGGCTTCCTCCTGAAGCTGCTCCTAGCAAAGCTGCTGCTGTCTGTGTGCTTGCACAGCTGCTGCCAGGGCCAGGAGGGATGGGACTGATGCTCATAAAGGTCTGTGAGGATGTCAGCCAGCCCGGGAAGGCTTTTTGCCATGGCTGTGAAGCTGATTTGCCTGCAGAGAGGCTGACTCAACAGTGCTGTGAGGGTTCAGCTAAGCCAGACAATTGTACGCCTGCCACGGGGTGAGGCCATGCACGTGTTGGGCAGCCAGGCTTTGGCTGATGGGCTGCCATTGCAACAGCCTGGCAGTGCCTCTGAGCCTGTAATGTGAGTTTTGCAGCTTCTTTTGGAGGCTTTTTTTTTTCTTCTCTCCACAAATGCAACCTGGGAAGCTGAAACCCTCTGGTATTTCCCAATGGCAGCACAATGCATTGCACAATATTTCCCTTTCTGGTTGCACTGGTGGGTTTTTTTGTTTGGGAGAGACGATTTGGCTTCATGGCCTGTCTTGGGCACAGCCAGGGTTTTTGCAAACTGTGATGTTTGCCAAAAGCAGGTAGGACCCCATACAATTATTATGTCCAGCCCATCCACTGTCTATGGGATAACAGTTCCCATGTCTGTGCATCTCTTGCAGGTTATGGATCAAAGTCATGGAATTATAGAATCATAAAATATCAAAGTTTGAAGGGACCCATGAGGAACATTGAGTTCAACTCCCTGCTCCTCGCAGAACTGCCTAAAACTAAATCATTGGTGCAAAAAGAAATACAAGCAATAAATAATAAATACATACTGTCCAGGAAGTTGGTATTTAAAGTGCCAATGAGCACAGGCAAATTGGTCACCTGCTTCAAAAGGGGCTGATTTGCCCCTGTGCAAAGGTCAGATGAAGTATTAAGCAGCTGCCACATCCCTCTGCTATTTTGAAGAGGTCATTTCAGATAAACAGCTGTGGGACCCGTTGCTGGCAGTGGTCTGTGTCCAGTTTCATAGGAGGATATTCAAAGCCAGGCTGCGTGGGAGATCCACGCTAACTCACAATCAAATTGCACCCTTCGGTAAAGAAACCTCCAAACTGCACCAGGGGTCAAGATACCTCCGGATGAGTAAACATTTGCTGCAAGGGCTTGGGAATAAATCCACTGAAGGAAACAGGACTAATAGCTATTGAAGAATCAGTCCTTGCCCCCTCTATTGAAGCGGGTATGTTTTCAATGGATCCCATTAGCTGCAACCAAGTCTCTCCGGGTTATCATCGCCTCTACTTGTGGCAGATGAGACAAAGCACAACACCAAGGCATCCAATTGCAAAACATATATATATATATGTTTTGCAATTGAATTGTTTTTTTTTCCCCCAGGGTGGAAATCCAGTAGCATCTTCTTTCATAGAATCACAGAGTATCTCAAGTTGGAAGGGACCCATAAGGATCATCAAATCCAGCTCCCTCAAGTAATTAACCAAGGGACCAAAGCAAATATGGACAAAGAGCAAATTAAATCATTATGGATTGGTCATGCCTGCAGAAAATAAAGCTGTCAGGGAGGTTGTTTCTTTTGCTGGCTGGGATTATTTATAGCCATGCCGTCTGTAGGAGCTCATCTGAGCATGTAGGGGCTGTGGCTGCTGGGAGAAATTAGCTGTATTTAAGTAAGGCTGGGGACACAGGCAAAGCCGGGCAGGATTCTTATGTGTGACCTTTTTTCTAGCTGAAAACATTGGTTTGTCAAAAATTGAAGCTTTCTGCAGCAGCATGCCAGGCAATGTTTATATTGGCAAATGAACAGGGTCAGGGCAAGGGCTGGAGCTGGGGCTGTGACCGGCAGCAGTGTTTTGGTGTATTGCCTGGTGCAGCGCTGGACTGGGTTAACCGGCACCCGTGGCTGATGGATGCAGGGGACGACATGGCTCAAGGTTGGCTCCTGGATGCAGCCACACTGTGTTTACTACCCAGCTTAGGTATGTACATCAGGTGGGGGGTTCTCCTGTCCAAAGGGACTCTCCTAAAATAAGTGAGGGTGGGTGCTCAAATTAACTCCTTATTTGAGGCACACTGAGCAGGACCTTGACTACAGATGCAGTCCGTGGACCACAGGATTATGTGGATTACACATAAGGGGTCTGTGAACACACCTGAGGGCAGCAGCCTGTTGTCAGGAGGCTCATGTCCCACCATGATAGATGAACTGCACAAGACTGGGAGCAGCTGGGGAAGGAGCAGAGGGCACCACATGAGCGTGATGCACACCATGGCCATGCCATGCACAGCCCCGGGAAAGTCCCAACACTCAGAGTGAAACTCCCTCTCAATGATCACGTCCCCACTGCTTGCATGTGGAAGAGGAGAGCTGTGGAAAACCACCTGTTTCACAGGGCTTTGGGGCTGAGGCAGAAAATGGTTTCATCCTCAGCTGCGTGCAAGCTCCAGTTAGCTGCGAGGGCAGGCAAGCAGCACTGCTCCCCAGCTGGCAGTTTGCACAGCTCCACGGGGCACCTCTTCATCGGAAGGCATCATCCTGGGCAGCAAAGCTGTCCCTGCCTCTGTGGCCACCTCCATCCTCAAACAGCAACCCTAGCTAAAAGGCACAGCTGGGGCTGCTGGACCACTGAAAGTTGCCTGTTGTGCTGGTCTCTGAGCCCGTATGTGTGTAAATCATCCCAAGGCAGGTCTTTTTTGATGGATGGAAAAGTTTTAAAATTATTGTTTTTATTATTACTATTGTTATTGTTGTCTTTGTTACTATTACTGTGTTTGGGAGTGGCATATAGAATCATAGAATCATTTAGGTTGGAAAAGACCTTTGAGATCAAGTCCAACCATTAACTCAGCACTGCCAAGCCCATCACTAAACCATGTCCCTAAGCGCCACATCTACATATTTTTTAAACACTGAGGGGAAGGTGATTCCATCACTTCCCTGGGCAGCCTGTTCCAATGCTTGACCACGCTTTCCATGAAGAAATTTTTCTTAATATCCAGTTTAACCCTTCCCTGGTGCCACTTGAGGCTGTTTCTTCTTGTCCTGTTGCTTGTTACTTGGGAGAAGAGACCAACCCCCAGCTTGCTACAATGTCCTTTCAGGTAGTTGTAGAGGGTGAGAAAGTCTCTCTCCCCTGAGCCTCCTCCTCTCCTGGCTAAACTCATCTGTATACTCATATGCTCATCTGTACATCTTGGGAGCCAGGAGGTAAGAGGGATCCAGGCACATCAGATTCAGTGGATTCAGTATAGCTCTGTTGGAGCCCAGACCCTGTATTTGTCCAGGAAAGGTTTGGGAAAAGAAGTGGTAAATGGCCTCATTTCTCATCCTCTGCAATCCCCAGGCATACTTCACTGATCCCTGGAGGGATAAATTTCTGTTGTAGCCTCAGGCAAGAGTCACATACCCACCTAGATCTCCAGGAGCTCAAGTGACTGATGAGCCTGTATGGGGAAGACAACAAACCCCAAGGTTTAGATAAGTCCATTCTACTTTCAAACATAGCCAGGGCATCTCCTAAAAGAAAGCCAAGGTTGAAACACATCCTCCCTGCCTTCCAGAGTCAACATTCCCCTTCTTCCTCCACGGTGGTCCCAGTTATGGATTTTCTGGAATCCTGAGACCAGGCATCAAGCAAACCTGACCAAGCAGCGTTCCCACAGGGCACATCCACCTTGTGGTCTCACCTCACTCCAATCATTGCCTTCCAGTTTAGGACCTGCTGGGGCTGGGGGACTGCAGCAGAACTGATGTTGTCTAATGGGGTTGATGATGGACCAGTGGAGCCGTAAAACATGGGAGAACCTGTGACTGGTGTCCAAACTGGATATTTACCTTTTTTAAGCTTCTTGGCATTACATCTATTAGTGCTGATGCTTTGATTTACAACCTGCGCCTTGCCCAACAGATGCTGCCGATAGCAAAAGTTTGCGGCTTCTTTTGCAGCTGGTGAGCAAGCTTTAATTGTTGCATCGCCTAACTCTCCACCAGGTTGGAGAAAGTTAGCAGCAGCCAGCTTAGGCAAAAAGGCTGTTTGGTTTCAGGTGCATTTTGTCCATCCATGTCCAATAAAGCCTGTAGAAAGCATGTGGGTTTGGCTTCTCCCTTGAAGGAGAAACTGGAGGCAGACAGAGGTTCTGAGTACAGCAGTATTTAAAGCTGTGGGTAGTTAGTTTCCACCAGTAAATGCAGTCCTCTCACATGTGGTGAGTGGAAGAAGTGACTGAGATTTGCATCTTTGCCTGGCACTGCCTCGGAGGCGAGAAGCAGCACAGCTGCTCGAAAAGAGAGCCAGGGCTGTGAGCACAGGGGAAGCACGGGGGAGGACATCGCCATGTGTCACAGATAGCCATTTCCAGTAATCACTGCATGCCGCACGGCTCAGGAAAAGCTCATGTTTAATTTACCACGAGGCAGATGTTGGATAGTTCTCCCATTGCTTGGTCACAGGGCTTGAAGCCCCCTTCTTCTTCTCTGCTGTGACCCAACAGAAGCAACCAGCAACACCGATCTTATGAACCATCTCTACATATGATCTCCTGGCAAGGTTTGTTCCAGTTAATTCACTGGAATTTCTGGTCTGACAGAACTGCTGTTTTGGCCTTGGATGCCTGAGGACAGGATTGCTATACCTGGATTTGGCCCTACAAGTGCCCCACATCTACACTGCATGAGATGTATGCTGGCATGGCTCCTTCTGGCCTTGCTCAGCAGATGGATGTCAGAGATGCCAGACACCTTGACTGCTGGCACCTGCAAGGACACAGGTGCCTTTGGAAACTCAAGTCCTCGAATCAGTAAATTATAGGCCAATTAAGTCATGAGGGCAATACCTAGAGGCTGACCAAGACGCAACCGTTATTGCACTGGGCCTTGCATGGATGTGGAGCTGTAGATAGGCCTTTGCCATGCTGAATTACCAATCCAGGAGGTTTTATGCAGAGCCCAGAGGCTGTGCACTGGGAAGGCAGTGTGGGTGAGAGGGGAGGAGATGAAGGACCAAACCATGCCCCTTGTTCAGGTGCATAAATCTAGCAAACTCCTTGCCAGCTACTACTTGCTTTACAGAACATGCTGGGAACAGTGTTCATTACTTATGCAAAGCTGCTCTATTATGAAAATAAAGTCAAAGATAAGCCAAACTAGCCTGTCATGAAGTCCACCGGAAAAAAAAAAAAAAAAAAAAAAGTGTTTAGAGAGATGCAAAAACCGCCCTCTGCTTGGAGCACTGAAGCTGGGAGAAAATGTGTGGTTGCTAGTCCAGGACTGTGCATCAAGTCCTATCTGATCTCCCAGAAAATGCACTGGCTCCTTGTCTCCTCCTTCTCTTGCCCAAGGGATGTTTTGACTCCAGCACTGAGCAAAGAGAAAGATATATGTGACCTAAATCAGGTTTTACTTCTGCTCACATCCCTCCAGCTTGAGTAAACAGCAGAGGATGTGACTGAGAGCACATACGGTGCCTCGCCAACGCCTCTTCTCTGCTTCAGGTTTTCTTCTCCCTTCCCCAGAGGTGAGTTTGACTCACTCTGTATTTAGAGAGATGCTTCCCCTTTCCTCACACCTCTCATTAAACCGCCCTGATCAGCCGGTCCCCAGCCCACCTCTGCAGCTTTTCTTGTTACATGGAGCAGCTTTGTCCGACAGGACCTACCTCCCAAACCAAACCCCACAGGAGGGCTGGGGAAGAAGGGAAAAAACCTAGGGACTGACAAAACAAACACAAAAAAGCCTCCCTTGATCAGTCTGAGTGCCAGCCCCACCCTGGGGTGTGGAATAAACACTGGCACGTATTTATTCATCACCACTCAGCATCCAAATATTTGTTGCTCTGTCACAGGGGCACACACATTCACGCCACCCATCAGGTGCCTTCTTCATTTGCAGCAAACCTGAGCACACTTCTGTCTGCTAAGGCAGGGGAGGGAAGAGATCCTGCCTGGAAGATTTGTTATCAATACTCTAGGATTTCTAGCAATTTGATGTCTAGATGCACAAGGATATTTCTTTTTGGCTATCTGAACTCCCACCTAAACACTCTTCTGGACAACACATTTGTCTATTTATATTCATGTGCTCGCATATCTTTTCATGTGTGTATGCATATGCATTTAGCATATATGTATATCTATCCACCCACATTCACCTACCTATGAATACACAGGGATGATACTGGAAATGATAATCTGGATGCCTTGGCACTAATAAAGCATAAACCTGATGTTTGCGGAAGTGAATACGTGGCACATGATGCCATTTTAATCTGCATACACACATACACATTTTCTCCATCTGTCTAGTTACAAGCATGCCAATATATAGGTGTGCTTGACACCAGTATGTTCTTATATGGGAATGTGGGTGAATTAATTTAGCACACAGCTCTGCTTATCTCAGCCAGAGTAAACATCAGCGGAACCATTTAATTAAAAATCACATGCCGGTTGTATTTGGCTGAATCAATATGAATCCAATTCGTGCATCGATGTCCTGATCATCTTGATGTCATTACCACCAGAAGAATTAAATGTCCTTGTATGTCTAAAGAGGAAAAGCTTCTGGCTGACCCCATGACCAGTACAGTGCTTCATCCACTGGCAGACTGGGTTAGGCTGCAGGTGAGATGTGGAGGTGTGGCACCTGGGAGGAAAGCTTTCCCTAACGGTGAGCACACACAGCAGCGATAACTGCCCTTTGATCTGTCCCAGCTTTACGGATATTAGGGGAAATGTCTTTAGGGCAAGGGAGTTCCAAATGTTGACCATGATGATTAGATAAGGGTGTTTAGGGAGAAGCTTAATTTCCTGACTGAAATGGTCGTGATGACCTTGTGATGTGGGTGGGCCACTAGAGGTCTGGGAACAGGCCCCAGGGGAAGGTTTCTTCCAATGTCTTCAAGGATGTAAAAGGGAGGGGATTTCTCAGCTATTCTGAGTACTTTATGGAACTGGGATTTTATCTAGAAGGGGTTAAAATGGGGCGATTCTCTGGTGAGACTCATGAGTTTGAACTGGCAACTCGGAGGAGCATTCAAGGCACAATAGAGATTTTTGTTCTGGCCCATGTCGGGCTGTCCCTATACTCACAGGATGTGTTTTATCTTTATCAGCGACAATCTACTTTTGTTGTCTTTACAACAGCCATTCCACAGCACCTGCAATATGCTTCAGTGCCCACATTGCGGTTTAACTTCAAGAGTGAGGTGGATGATGCCCAGCTCCCAGTGAGGGCAGGGGGTGTGATGCCCAGTTTAGACGCAGGTGACAAAATGTCTATGTGCTTTTGACTGGCTTGACTGGATACGGGGGAGCTGGAGTCAGGCAGCTCTGGAGATCTTCTCTGCTCTCTGTGTTTTTAAGATGAATAGAAGGCACAACTCTTCTTGGTCAGATTAGAAAGGGGTTCAGTATGACACATGCTCTACCTGAAGTCATCCTTCCACTGTTCATTGCTGTGGGCACCTGTAAACATGCTTTTTTTCCCACAGGCGTACCTACCCGCCAGTGGAATAAACACAGATTTGTGTTTTTCCAGCTAAAAAGCCTTTGTGGTCCCACAGCCAAATCACCATAGGATAAGTTGCTCCTCCAGCCACAGCACATGCACACCACCTGTTACACAGCAGGCCAAAGGAGTACCTTTCTCTACTTTTTTTCCTGAAACTGTCAAAAGAACAGGAAGGGAAGCCTGGGAGGTCAGTGCAGTTTTTCCAATCAGATGTGCCAAGGTTCCCCTTCAGATATGGCATGTTCTATCAGACAAGTGGAGGTATGATGGCTTCTGACGTGAAATCCCATGGCATAGGCTGTCACAAATTCCCAGCGTAATGTGTAACACTGGCAGAAAGTGGCTTGGAGCTCATTTGCAGCACTTCTATAATTGGAGACACACTTCTGAAGCTATAAATGCAATTGCATCTCAAGAGATTACTGAGATCAGGGAAAGAAGGCCATCAGCTGCTTTGTGACCATGCTGAACCCTCCAAATAGACGGGTAGCAAAGTCTGTTGAGAAGGCATTACAGGTGGCTGCTGCCAGTGACAGGGCTTTTCTGTGGTCCATGGCTTGCTGCCATTTTCACACCCCCAGTTAGACCCTCTAACCATCACCTGTAGTTGATCCTACTTCTGATAAGAGTATCTCTGAATGTAGTGTAAGTCAGCCCCGGCTCTGCACCGACCCCTGGGTGGCCTAGGTTCCAGTGTCCACTGTTCCAGTGACGAAGTGTCCCTGTGTTCCTCTGCGGTGGTTTCAGTGTAGGAGGGGAACAGAGGGGGAGAAGGCTCTTTGGGAAGCCCTACAAGGCGGGTGTGGGTTGACCAAGGTTCCTTGGCAGGCTCCAAGGTCTTCAGCGCCACCTACTGCCACGCTAGGCCTTGGCTCCCTTGTCATCCTCCAGCAGTGGGTTTAGAGGATCCTTTCAGGCTTATGGGATGGGGATAATCAGTAACCACATCTATTACCCTGCTGTTCCTATGGGCTGAGTGCAAATTAAAAACCATGCTAGTGTCTGGAGACAAAACCCCTGTGCTATTTCCCTTACAAATTCATTCAAAGGACAAGAAAGAGCAAATACTTGATGGCAGTTATCTGACAATGAGCAAAAAATAATAACTGGGAGCTACAGCGCTGTTCTTTCTGGTTGGCTTCTGCCTGTAGGATGGTCTCCACTGTCAGCATTAGGTTACGAAGTGAAGGCTGAGTAGACCATTCAGTGAAGGTCAGAGGGAAACAGAGTGGTTATCGCTGCAGGTTTGTTGACTCACCTTTGGTCAGATCCAAAGCATCCCTCACGTTAAGCAGCCAACAAATGTTAGAGGAACATGCGATAGGATAGGTGTGGCTGATGCAATGTATCTGACTATGTTGTGTTCTAATCTCAATCAATTTAAGCAAAACAGCTGAGGTCAGTGAAGTTACATTGAATTTACAGCCCTTGTATAAGTGCAGAACTTGGCTCTCCATGCTTTTTCCAGGTAGAAGAACATAGATGTTCAACAGCTCTGCCAGACCTAGGAAAGATCTGATTTATGGAGCAAGACAGCAGGTCATCTCTAATGTGTCTCAGGATTTCATCCATGTGAGAAAAGCCTTGACAATCAGCCACACAACCCACCCCTTCAGCATTTAGAAGCGGGTGCCATTCTAAGACATTTTGTGGAGTACACTCCTCACCTGCGCTCTCAGGTGGCAGCAGTGGCTCCACAATACACAGGCTCCTCTCTGCCTGCACAAGAACCTGGTTGTTAATTTTATAGAACGAAGACCCCAAATTGAGTCTGTTCAATCTTGCTTCTCCTTTAGATGAAGCCAAAGGCCACGCAGACACTTCAGTGTCTTCCAGTCCTCAGCAGTCCACACTGTAGGCAAGGGGGAAGATGAACCACAAAGTGTGTTTCACATCACCTGCAAAGCTACCATAGAGCACTGCAAGGGTTTCAACATAACAGAAATGAGCAGAACTTGGGTATCTGCTGTATGACCTCTGGTGTGAGCAAAGATGTCTGGGGCTCCAGAAAACCCATAAAACATCTTTAGGTAGAACTTGCTCATATTTAGGGAGCATAAAGTCTTCCAGAACCATAAATGACTGATCTCAGCTCAGCAACACTTTTTGTTCCTGTGTTTGCCAAAGAAACTAACATACATTTGTTTGCATTTAATTCTCCTGGTTAGTGGAACCATTACTAGGAACTGGGATCAGTTTGAGCTAGTGAGAGGGGCTGTGGGGTGGCTCCAAGTCACAGTTTTGACAAAATGTGCACATTCAACATTAAATACTTCTCCTGTGGTCCATGAGCAGGGCAGGGAATCCTACAGGTGGCCTGGACTTCATCTAGCATCTTGGTTGAGGGATTTGGGAGCTGATCTTAGCATGCTCCCACACCAAACCCTTTGTCTTCCCCAAGGTCTGGTATGCTGTCTGATCCTCTGGGACCTGGAAAATAGAAGGAAGCAGCTTTCAAAGGACTTGTAACCCAAGCAGGGGAGATTTTGGAGGAGAAATTGAAAACTGGAGATTGAGTTTATTAAAAACAGTTTGCTCAGTGCCACCAACAGTCATCTAGGAGTGCTTGTGGTCTGGGAGTTGAACACAACCTCAGGACCTCTTGCATGCTCTTCTGATGAGGATTTGAGCAGCCTGATTCAGCAGGAAAGCAGTAGATACTAGAGACAACTTGGAGGTTCCCATTAATGAAGGTTCAGTCTGGCATAATTGCAACCTAAATGCTTCTGCTAAGCTCCAGCTGGTGTTGATTCATCACCAGCCTTCTGCTGCAGATGGCTGGGTAAATTAGGACTCCTCTGTATAGCAACCTGTAGGCTTTTTCCAAGAAAAACAAACAAAAAAACCCTCAGTGTGGTTTCTGCGGGAATGGAATTCCCACTGAAACATTGGCTTTGTCCCTCTACTGAAAAGCAGCCCCATTGACCACATCTACAAAGGGCACAAAGTAATACAGACTTCTCTCAACCAGAGAGAACCTCCTGAGAAACGATGTTTTTCACTAAGTTCTTAACAACATCTCTTCTAGCTAATATGTTTGTGCTGCTCCTCCTGGCATGCTGAATGGCAGGAGAAGGGTACATAGGTGCAAACACACCCAAATTCCTAGTGGGCATCGCCCAGGTCTCCACCTGGGAAATTTGACATGCAAAATGTGACCCTGATCACCTGCTGAATGCTGCAGGGATCACTTGTTGCAATCAACCTTCCTGGCAGGGCTTGCAGGCATGTGATAGGATTAACTCCCCACCTTTGGTGTCCCAGTGTACATGTCTCTTTGGCAGTCCTGCACCTTGGCATGCAGAGAGCTGGGTTTCAGGAGTTCATGGTGACCTTACAAGAGTCTCTCTGATCCTGGACATACCTCTGACTGAAAAGGAGAGGCTTGGGGTTGAATGATTTGACTTTCCAGTGCTTCAATTTACCTAGATGCAAAATAGTGATAAGGAGTTCTTGGAGATCTTTGTAGACTGCATCATGTCTTGCTTATGTAGGAGTTAATGATTCTAATTATGATATCCTTTTTACTACCAGTGATTTAGCACAAAGGAATCTACCTGAGGTGATGGGACAAGAAACCTTTTATAGTGCTCAATCAGCAGGATTTGGAGAGGAAACATCTGAGCTCTGTTCCTGAGTCTGTGGCTGTGACTGCTCCAAGACCTTGGCCACAACACTGAGACATCTCTGTGGCTCACATTGCCTGTATGTAGAACAGAGAGAATTTCTGAGCACTCTGCAGAAAGGATGAATTCCTCGCTGCTGTAAGACGACTAGAGAAGACATGAGTGCCAAGGAATGCAAAAACGCTTATCTTTTTCCTCTTTGTGGCTTCCATTTGTGGTCTCAGCATCTACACTGTGCTCTGGTGGGGCCAGAGCCAAATACAAGTTTGTATTTGGCTTACCATAACCAACATCAACAAAGGGATCCATGCCTCTGGTAGAAAATGCTTCAAAATCGGGGGTGGGGGGTGGGGGGTAAAGCTTGGACTACTCTGCTCTGGTCTAAACACACAGAAATGGAGATTTTTAAAGCTCCCTGTATTAATAGGCTCTAACTTGGACAACTGACTCTTCATGAGTAGTCATGGCAATCACGTTCAGCTGACATGGTCTCCTGGTTTGAGCTAAGAGTGCCTGTCATGTTGACTCTACCGATGGGTACTTTCCACAGGGCATTTCTCCACTTAGAAGTTGCTTCTCTTTTACTCCAACACAGCTTGAATTAGTCAGCCTGCAGCTTCTGACCACCTTCCAGGAGACAGGATTATTTTCTTATTTATGGAGGTAAGCATTTCCAAGCAATGAGTTAAAACAGCTAAAATTTCCCCTGTGGGAGAAAAGGGACATGTTTAATCCATTTCCATCCACCACAGATTCATCTCTCACACCTGCCTTTCACCTTTTGCTGTCAATAGTGCTTATTTTTTCTTTGTTTCCTTTTCATGTTCTTTTCCTTTTTTTTTTACAGTCTTGTCCATTCTGAGCTGACCTGTGGAAGAACTGTAAAAGTAACAAAAAAGCCTGAAGAACATGACTTTGACTCAGTTTGCCATGTGTCTTTTACCCTGGCTTCAACGATGAGTCGAGGCAGCATTGCCTTTTCAGTTCCACTCACACATGCATTCTGCAAAGACGCGGCTGTTCGCAGCACTGTGAGGAATCGCACTGAAATCATGGGAAATAATGAGTCACATGCATGGTACAAAGTCATCCAACACAGTTTCCATTTTTCTCACCACTCGCTGATGTTTAGAGCATGCTAACATGGTAATGCTTGATACAATAGCGAATAAAAACAATTCAGGGAGAGGTGTGATATTTAACTTGGCCAGAACCTCCCAGGATTTCTGAAGCACTTCAAGATCCTTGGGTGAAAGACAGATTGTAAGGGCAAGAATATAATTATTAATAGTTTAAATTCCACCTTCCAGGCATGTGAAGTAGCAAGATCCTAAGGTCAGGGCAAAAGAGCACTACACACCGCATGCAGCAGTGGAATTTGATCCTTGCTGCAGCGTGAGTTGCTCATTAGAGGGGGGACTTTGCACCACCTCTGCCAACAACAAGTTGCTTACAATAATTGAAAATGGAGTTTTAAAGATAATTTGTCAGCCTGGGATAAAAACCCCAGAGATTTAACTGCAAGAAGTTCTCAAAGACACAGGGCAGAATAACACTGTTCTTCGCAAATTAATCTCTTGGTGTGGGAGCTGATCTGGACTTAGGCAGCTTCTGGAATATTGGAAATTGTTATTCTTAGCTTTCAAGTGTTAATAGCAAAATACTGTTGGGTTTTTTTTCCTTTACCCCCCCCCCCCCCCCCCCCAAACCCCCTTCCCCCTTCCACACTGGAAATTTAAAGAAATAAAACCAAAACCAGAAGTCCTGACTGTCCTGACTTATGGTCATGGAGCAAAGGTTCAGTCTGGGCTGTATGTGAGAGCTCATTTCTTGGGCTTGAAGACTACTGGAGCACTGATTTAGGGATACCTTTAGTAATGAAGCGCTCCAATCCCACACTTCAGTTTCCTCTAGTGGCCACATTAACTAATAACTGATAAAAAAGCTACCTTATTTTGCCAAGGAGCCCCGCAGGGGTCCTTCACAGCAGGTGCAGAGGTGTTGCAAAATTCACCAGCACAGCATTTCTGCATGTGTGTTCAGCTGCTAAGTGAGCCCCAGGGCACCCACGTGCCGGTCACTGCCCCAGACCAGTTCTGCACACTGAGCACTGTGGGGAGCACTGGGAGGGTCTGTGTGAGGGGTTATTGCAAAATATTGTGCCTTGTGGTAAAATGGTCAGTGTGACATCCCCAGGAGAAACAGAAAGGGAAAGAGGAAAGGCAGCCCCTGCTTGAACTAATTGAATCTTGATCACAGGACTCATCAGACTTGTTGACTAGAAATGCTTAATCTTCTCTGGGAATGATGTGAAATGAAACGGTTGTTTGCCTCTGGCCCTTCCCCTTGAGCATTGCATTTCACCCTACAGGTGAATAACAGGTTGTTTGGTCCCAGGCACCTCCGTGGTGAATGCACTGTCAGCTTGAGCTGAAAAGTGACAGGCTGCAAAGCCCCAGGCTCTTTTCTGCTCCGCATCATCCCCCATCAGTGCTCTGGAGTTGGTCCAGCTTCCTGGGCTTTGTGAAATCTCCCGGGATTGAAGTTCAAGATGGCGGGAAAAGACAGCTCTTCTCCTGGAGATAACCAACATGTGGAAGGATGATACCTCTATCTGGACCTTGTGCATGTTGTGTCTGCTACAATAAGCCTTCTGTAAACCTCTAAGAGACAAAACCCTGGTGTTGCCATACAGCAATAGCAGGATGCTCCTGCCATGGGCCTGCCATTCCCTTGGGCTCAGCAGAGTTCAGGAAGGAGGCTTTCCCTTCCCAACAGCTCCCTTGACCTTAGCGAGAACAACACTGGGAACAGAGCAGATCCTACCCTTGTAAAACCATTCAGTCTCTGTCCCCCAAGACCTCCATAGAAGCCCCACTAGGCGGGCATGTTGCTGGATGAAGCCTGAGGAGATCAAACATGCCATCTAAAGCAATTCAGTTCCAGCAGGAGACCTCCTCAAGGATCAGCCGTGCTGGGTCATTAGGACTGCCAGGCCTGCGAAGCAGGGGGGAGACTGGAGAAGGCAAGTGAGCTGTGCATCCAGTGTGGATCCTACAGTCTGATGGTCTTGTCGTTTCTACATGGCTGCCTCAGGCTGCCCAAGGGCTATAGGTTATTTTGCTTAAGAAAAGGAGACAACATAAACAAGAGTCAGTCCACAAGCCTTCCCTTTTTGGTTAGTGTCATCCAAACAGCAAGGGTGGACTCTTCTTGGCTAATATTTAGACCATTGTGTCATGTAAATCCTTTTGGGATTGTGTTGCCACCAAGCAGCTGAAAAGAACAACATGGTGCAAGATGAAGGGCAAGACTAATTTTCTTATTTCATTTGTAATTGCGTGCCTTTCAATCCAAAAGGAGAGGAAGGCCATAACATTACCTGCTGCAGTTCCAGCCTTAATGAGGCCTGGGAGGAGGACTTGATAATTAGGCTCTTGAATCATGTGTTAGGTGTGAGTTTCTGTTCCAGTGCTCTGCCAATTAGCACACAATTCCTAATCAATAGCAGGGTAACTATGAGATTAGGGTTAATGGGTCAGGCTCATTCAAGTTATCCTATTCTATGCTAATGTCAGATTAGCTGAGTCCTGGTGTCATCAGTTTTACCTTTCCAGGTTTCTGGCTACAAAGGAACAGGGGGCAGAAATGGGTTGTAATTAACCTCTGGTTTGCATGAGAAGACTCCTACACTGGGTTTTTTAGATGTGAGATGGGTGTCTAAGTTCCCATCAGCCAAGATCTAACCAATGGTGCTTATGGTGCCCACAGAGAGATTCATCCTGCCCTGAAGGGGACAGCAGGCGTGGGATTCATTTGCCTAAACACAACTACCAAGTACAAGGGCTGCCCTGGACATCCACATCCACAAATCCAGAGGGACTGGCTGATATCCCACAGGGAGAACCATTTCCCCTGGACAGAGGATGGATGACAGTCCCTGAGACACCTCAGTTGTGGACAACAAGGCGCAGACAACTTAAGATCTTGGTATGTCCAACCAAGTGAGCGATGAGGGATTCAAACCAGCTCTTAGCTCAAGGCAGTCAGCTCCAAGGAGAGGGGTGGGAGTAAAACTGAAGGTAGGCACCCAAAGCGGTGTTTGCAGCCCTGTCTCCAGGCCACAGAGACCGCTGAGCCTTGTCAAATTCTGGAGCCTTCTTTCTTTCCAAGCCTGTAGGTTATACTTCCAAGTAGGAGAAAGCCCTCTGTGGAGGCCATCTGCTACTCTGACGGCGTTATTCAGGGAACCAAGGAAAGCCAGGTGCTGGGTCTGGAGCTGAGATATGAATCTTTGCCTTCCTTGGCAGAAATGAGGAAAGTAAAAAGCTAAGGAGCTTTTGTTACAGAGAAAAAGCAGGACTTTTACAACCAGCAAGGTCTCTCTGAGCTGTTGGCTGAGTAAAACCATGAAAGAAGACCCATACGGAGAGACAGCACTTGAATGAGTTGAATGGGAACCACAATCCTGTGACACTGATGGTGGGTACCAAACAGAAACCCTGCCTAGCTGATGATGCCGATCCCTGATCCCCTGGAGAGAAACACCTCCCAACCCGAGATAAGATGTGAAGCAGCAGGTTCTTCTTGGTATTTACAAGGTAGTTTTTCTGGCTCCAGAATAGAGAGGAGCACCCACAGGGACACTGAGTCCCAGGGACCAAGTAACTGCCAAGACCATTTTGCTTCCATGACTTTAACTTGGCCCAAACGTTACGCCTACTAAGATCTTCCAAGTGATGCTTTTCTCATGTCCATTGAATCCTTTGCTTCTCTGCTACTTGGCAGGGAAAAATAGTTTCTCTGCAGGATTATTCCAGTGAGGTGGTGCAAAGGGACCTATTTTGCTATGGCAGGCCCTGTTCAAGTGGCAGCTTGGCTGAGAATATTTGTTACACAGGTCTGCAGTGTTCATATTTCCCTTGTGACAGGACCTGAACCAAACCCTGACATTGCTGTTCAGACAATGTCCTGACTGTTGCAGTCATTTTAAGTTTTTTTTTTTCCTGTATTTTTTTAAGTTTTAAAGAAGATCATGTCATATTATGTAGGTTCCTTTTTCAAACTTCCTGAGGACTTTTTTCCACCCTTTAAATTCCAAAATGATTCCGTGTTTTTTAAAGGCTCTTCCCCCCCCCCCCCCCCCCCCCCCAAGAGACACAGCCACATTGTAGCCTTTCTTCTGAGGTATTTGCAGCCAAACGCTAAAATAACCGATATGCCTAGCAGCAAAATCTAACGTCTGCCCCTGAGGGCATAGAGCACAGATGTGGCTTCTTTTGGGGACACAAAGAGTTTCTTATCCAGGACATCAAACAGCTGGCTTCACTCTATGCTGCTCATGCTTCAGTGCAGCAGGACTGGCTTTAACAGTTACTCCAGATAGCATGGCTCAGGCAAAATCCTATTTATTTGACGACAGTGGTGCCGTTAGCAATCCCCAAATAATCCAAACCTGACCAAACACTCGGGTGTTAAAACTGTGCCTTTTCTCTAGGCATAGTTTTAACACCCGAGGCTTTCCTGTGCTGTGTGTTGCTGTCCTGTTTCCTTGGGACACTCACTTCTACTCTGGGAGAGTGCTCGTGGGACTGCAGCATCTTTGACTCAGTCTCTTTAAAAGCACAGAGGATGAAAAGCAAAGCTGTGTGTATCTGCGGATATTCTCCATTGCCAGACACATATTTTCCATCACCAAATACGCCATGGACAGAGTCCTGCTGCTTTAAGGGTTTTGAAAGTCATTCAGACAAATTCACTGGGAGACCATTCAGGAAAAATGTGGCTGTATGTTTGTCTTGTCATATTTTCCCTGAAGTCACCACTGTCAACTATAATACTGGGCTAGATGGTCATCGTGTAGTCATTTTTATGTTGTTTTGTACAAATAAATACAACACTCGTGTTTGTCCTCTCTGGCTCCAGCCCACAGTGCACAAGATGAGCGCAAGAGTGGGATGAGAGAGGGCCAGTCCAATGCCATCCCTGAAGTTAGGGGAGGCAAATGTGTAAGAACACAATGAGCACAAAAGCAGATGTACAGGATCAGGCCAACGGTCCATGTAGACCATTGCCAGCAGTGACCATTCAGAATACGTGAGCCTTCTCCCAGGATGCCCTGCCAGGGATCTGAGCTTGGCAGTCAGGGAAAAGCATTGCCAATGACATGCCCAGCAGGAGCCCATCCTGGGTCCTGGTGTTTGCTAAGTCATGCTGAAGTCTGCTGCAGCATCCTTGTGTTGTCACCCAAACTGATGTAGCCAGAGGCTTGGACACATCAGTCCATGCTGCAGCCTCCTGCTTCCTCTGCAATGGAGACAGAGGTGGTGAGACTGAGGTCCACACAAATACCCACGGGAAGGGCTCAGCTTGGTGGGGAAGCAGGTTATTTCTGCCCTGTGTCTTTGGCTTGGTCTGAGCTGCTTGGAAAGTGAGGACGAACAGAACAGCTCTGGACATAGCTGGTGGCTGTTCTGAATCGTGTTTCTTCTGCACCAGGTCCCAACCGCTCAGTGGGAAGCGCTTAACTATCAGCAAGGAAACCATGCAAAAATTCATGGGCACTTGTGGTATGTCGAGCAATTGGTGATGAGGCTGTTGTATCCACATTGGGCACTGGAGGTGATAAATCAGGAGGGCTGAGAGGGCTCAGGACAGGGGTCAGGTTTCCCTCTGAAGAGGTGCTTCCATCACCTCTGAGCCCAGGCCCAGAAACAGTAGGAGCATCTGGGAGAGGGACTCCAACCTGCATCCATGAGCAGGACAGCATCTCCTTAGCGGGGACAGAAGGGCAGCAGGTGCTGCTGACCCATGGCCAGACCTGGTCAATAAGCCTGTCCAGAGCAGCACCAGCCCTGGAAGAAAAGCCAGGAGACTTCCTGCCCTGAAAATCTGATATCAGCCAAAATCTCCTGTCCAAATCCAAACGCTAAGCATGATATCCTCACCTGGACCTGCCTGCTTTTATCCCACAACTCCAAATTTCCTCTTATTAGAAAAAAAAATTTTAAAATTAAAAAATTGCCCCTTTGCATAAGAGCATTATTTCTACCTTTTATGAGACGGGTGGAAGTTTTCACAGAGAAATAACTCTGGACGGAGTTATTAAAAGATTAAAAAACACACCCATAAAAAAATTAAATCCAGGCTGAAAAAACAAATATCCTTACCAGAAGTCAGGGGCGTTTTTCATAACATCTTGCTTATGCTATGAAGTCTGATTTTTTTTTTTTTCTTTTTTAAAGGGATGAGGTAGACTCAATTACTTTGCTGAGATTCGTATGACCTGCTGATAAACCAGATTAAAAGCCTCCTGCTGTAACATTGTATGGTGCTGTGAGAATCTCTCTGGCTCTGCAATCTCGTTGATTCCTGTACCGATGGGAGAGGCATTGCCTTGCTTGTGTTTTTGATGGGCTTGTGCCTTATTCTCATGATAGCTCATAATTCATGCTCTGTGTGGGTGTGAGCACATGTTATCAGGGGCATGGCAGGTCCCTGGGGCTTGTGATTCATGGTGCCACTGCATCACAGCCCCACTTGCAATGGGCAGGTGATCACCTTGTCCTGGAAAGAAAAGGTGGTGGGGTTACAAGTGGCTCTGTTGAAATCTGGCCAAAAAACTGAGATTTCAGGGCAGGGAAACCGAAAACCATGGGAAAAAAAAAAAGTTAAAACCCGAAAAACCTCTTAAAGACTATAGAAGAGCTGTGATTTCAAGTAAATCTCAGTGGAAACTGAGAATCTGTAAGAGGATGAAGGATTTTAGATGACCTGTGTTTGGGCTGGTGCAAAATTTGCCATGCTGAGACCCGCTGTAAACAGCATCAAGACCAACGTGCTGCAACAGTGCTGGCTTCGACTTGCTCCTGTAGGATGGGATAAATGCTTCTTTTTAAAGGAAGAAGTGAACGTACAGCATCAGGCAGGGAAAGCAGATGTATTCATACAGTTACTAATGTTTGCTTGAGCCGGCAGATGCTAGGCATGTCTCAAATACCTTTACTGTTTCTTTTTTACTTTTTTTTTTCTTTTTTTTGAGTTGCTGAGTCTCATGGAGCTGAAGTCATTCTCAGAGGTGACTTCAGGACACGCAAATCACCTCGAAGCTCTGCTGGACTTTTGCCTTATGTCTATACCAGGTGTTTTGCAGCACAGTTTGCTTTATGCATACTTCTGTCTCTTGAGATACCTGGCACCAAAATAAAGCGCGGTCTCCCACTTTCTCTCCTTTGGGCATGAAAACCATACTGATTCCTTCTAGCAGGCATGCTGCAGCTCAGGTCCAAATATGGATTTAGAGGAAACTCAACATCCTTGCTCTAAAAAAAGCCAAAAAGCCCTCCCCGCCTCCCCCATAATTACAGTTTGACATAATGAGTGAGTGGTATTTATTAATTTCAGCTCTCAGAGCTGATGTCACAGCAGAGTCGGGGTCCGGGAAATCTCTGAGTCACATGGAGATGCAAAGCCAGGAAATATCAGCAGAAGAAAAAGAAGTAAATAGTAAGGTGAAAGAGGCTGGGAGCTGGTGGCAGCTTCCTGAAAGAAGCCATGAGAACCCGGCCGGTGCAAAGAGCAAACCTTGACCTTGGGTTAAATGTCAATATTCGACTTGGTTGACAAATGAAGGCAGAACGCCTCCCTGTTGTGATCGCCTGGTGATCTAAAAGAGGAAGGAGGCGACAGGCTCGAATATGACCCAGGGTCCTGGAATGCAAACTGTCCTCTTCCTTCAGGCTTCGGCTAATTGAGAAAGCAACCAGTGCCTCCACGGGGGAGGGGAGACTGTGTTCCATTTCCATCTCCGCTCAGTTTCCTACCAGATCCAGTCTTGCAACATATGGATTAGGATCGGAGGACGCTGAGGGCTTTGATCTCCCTGTGAATTCAAAGGCTGCGGGCTTGGGTTGGGAGCGTGCTCTAGGCATAAAGAAGAGCTTCAGATAGCCACAAGCTCCCTGTGGATCCTGCCTGAATTCAGCAAATGCCTGAAGGTGAAAAAAGTTTGGAAACATCATTTTTTGAAAAGCTAAGATTCAGGCATTGTTTAGTAGTTGCTGCCTGCTAAAATTCATGCAATTTTTAATTTTTCTTCCTGATTTTTAACCATGGTATTGGTGGGAGGTTTTTCATCACTAGCTAAGTAGAAGAATGGGGAAAATCTTTTGGGGGAGAAAAGAAACCAAGGACCTACAAGACCCCACTGCTCTGCATTGAGTATAAATTCAGGCTGAGCTGCTTGTGCTCCAGGTGGCTTGGTGGGGTGTCTGAAGCCACATTTGGGCTAAGGCAGACCATGACTTCTGAAAAAGTAGACACTGCCCCTCCTCAAAACCAAACCAACAACAAAACCTCAAGCTTGTTTTTTTCTTTTGTTTTTTTATTTTTTTTCCTGCTATTTTAAATTCCAGGTTTTCCTGATGAGATCATCATCAGTGATGCAGACAAGCAGAGCACTGGGTAAACAGAGAAGATTTCTCCTCTCCTGCATCGGCGAAGAGAAAATGTCTGCCTGATCATTTCAAGTGAAGTTGGCATGGTTTTGCCTGATGTGCTGAAGACATTCAAGTTTCACTTCACTGTGGGAACTTTGCCTGTGGTCCGAGTTTGCTGTCGCTTGCAACATCACGTATTTTTTGATACAAAGCTTTTGCTTGCCTGCGATGAAATGTCACAAAATTTAATTTGTTGTTTTTTTTTTTTTTTTTTCTTCTGCAGCTGCAGCCCTGACTGGAGAAGCGGAGGGTGTGAGCACTGGGGGACCAGGACTTTGGTTTCAACACTGGATGTGCCTGGCTGGGGAGCAGAAAGGACACATTCTCACCTTTCTCTCTCAACTCCTTGTATGTGGCAGCACATTGCAGCCAGCAGCAGGGAGGAAGCTGCTGGTTTAGGTTTCCTTTCAGGTGCAACCTTTTGCAGCATGACTCATTTTGTGTTCATCTTTGCCACATACATGATTTTTTTTAACCTCTCTTTGGTCTGAAATAAAAACCCTCTTTAGCCTTGAAGAACATCTTTTGCTCCTGAGGGATGTGTATGTGAAACAAAGAGAGATGGTGGGGAGGTACGTGAGCCAATTTAAGAGGAATGTCCCGATGCCAGAAATGTCCTGTGCCAGAAATCATGAACCTTTTCTCCAGTTTTCCCAAAATCGTTGAGAGAGGCTTTTCATAATCTTCAGACTCTCAGAAATCCCAGACTTAGTGCTGTGGTTTGGTGAGAATCTCGGCTGCATTTCTTCTAAACTGAACTTTCTGGTGGGTAAAGTACAGCTTTACCGAGATGCCTAGTGATGACATCTGTCCTATTGAAATTATTAGTGTTATTTTACAGAGCCCAAAAGTAAGCAGTTACTTCTAAAGACAGGAGTGGCCTTAGGAGAGGTGTGGTGCCCATGCCAAAGACCCTAGGATCATATCCATGGCAGCATCTGGGCCCTGGTGATGCTGTGGACATGTGCTCCTCACTGCAAGGCAAAGCAGGCCAGCAAAGAGGTCATGCTGAGGACAATAATGCTCTGTCCTCTCTTGCTTTTGGCTTCAGACCCCACCAGCATTTCCTAAAATTAGGTGTTTATGCTGTTCCTTGGATGAAGTCACCAAACACTTTTTGCCTTCCAGAAACAGAGGTGCTCTGACTGTTGCTTTAGCAGTGCAGGGCTTGGAGAAATGGGAGATCTTCAGCTTGAGGAATACAGGCTTATCTCTGCCCTCTCTTCCCCCTTCTCATTGGAGAAAGCACAGCCCAGTGGGCTAGGGCTGTGGGACCCTCTCTGACCTCTTAGTGAAGCTGTGGGACCTGATGTCATGCAAAACCTGCCCAAGAAGCTGAAGAAACACTTGGTTAATGTCCTGCAGACTCCACAGAGCCACAGCTACTCCAAGCCAGCGGTGCCTAAGCCGTGTACTAAATCCTTATTTCCAGTCAGTGTGGTTATGCCTAAACTGCACGTCACCTAGGCTGAAGGCATGATCCATGCTGCAAATGCCAGGCAGAGCCACAGACAGATTTGGCAATGAATTGCAGGATTACAAAATGCAGACACTGGAATTTTGGTGCATCAGTAGCATGGTATCTTCTATGGCCACTGGTAGTCACAGGACTGGGGACCTCATGGCACAGGGATCGCTTCACTGTTTGACATCCCACTGGACAGGTAAGAACAAACCTTCATCCCAGAGCAATCACAGCCCCAAGCACAAGAGATGAAAATGTGCCCAAAGATGCAGAGGGACCCAGAAGCCTGGATGTAATTGGGTTTATGTGGTCTGGAGCTGCAGTTGCTGTTATCAGGCCATGCTGTCCCCTTTTCTCCTGCTGCCCTTCCTCCTATCATGCCTGGCTTCTTCTCCCATTGACTCCTACAGCTGCACAGTCTAGACAACTTATCCTTTCACGAAGTTTAAAGCGAGTGGATACAGCTGCATCTCACATGCGCTGCATCTCACATGCCTTTCTGTTCATCTCATGCATTTACATTGTATGATAGGTCCTTCTTGCCTTTTGTCCTTGTTTTGCTCTTCTGAACTCTTTCTGACCTCTTACGAGGCTTATAGCTGCCTCATGCCACTTCTGATACGCTCTGGGAAGCCTGTTTCTCTAACAGCTGACTCTGGATACGACAGTGAAGGTTGGCAGAGTATCTTGTAAGCGCATGTGGAAAAAAACCCTTTGAATAAAATAAGGAGAATTCAGGTGTTTGCAATTTCCTTTTCCGGCTAACTCTGAAGGAATCTTTGGCCTGTTTTGAAGGACCACGAAAACCAGGAGAAGTGCTGGTTCTCTGTAGTTCACCGTATTTGATATAATGACAGTAATTTTAAAATCACTCCCAAAGGGCTTTGCTCCCCAAAAGGCTGGGATCAAAGCCTTTTGCAGAGTAATTCCTTCGAGACTCAGATTAACACTATCTACAAGATGATTAATGATTAAGGGACAAGTTTAGCATTAAGCTCTGTGGTTCATTAATGCCACATGACTTGAGGTCGCTCCGATAGTCTGGTCACCTTGCAGTCCCAGTCTTATCTTTCATTGCCATAGCGCAGCTGAAGAAACCAAAACCCATGGGAGATAGCAGCATTTCTGGTAGCTCTCTCTAGGAGAGAGCCAAACACGTGGCACACCATCTATTGCTATATGGTGGAAAGGTGAAAGCTGATCACAGCTGGTCATCTGCCCTCCTAAAAGGATCAGTCACCCACAAGGGGCTTTGCAGTGGTTTTATTTAGCCCACAGGACATGTGTATTTCTCAACATATGAATCTGAAGTAAAACCAGCACCCGTAAAAGTGTGCTTTGTGCAAAAACAGAGGAAGAAAAAGCACTGAAGGCTGGACTTCCCTCCAGCCCCACCATCTCTTCACATCTTGAAGTGGTGGTACATCATCCACTGATCTTCTGCACTGATCCACATGTAATTCCTGTTGAACTTTTCCCCCTTGTTTTTTTTCAGTTATGGGATGTGTCAGCTACCTAAATCCAGTGTCTGTTTTAAGGAAGTGTTTGAGTGAAGACATGCCAGGAAGGGAACAGGGTGACCTGAGGGAGGAATTGGGATGAGGATGGAGGTATGCAGTGGCTTTATTCATGAGGCAAAGGCTGTGGGGATGGGAAAGGGTAAGAAATCAGAGCGGATGTGTAATCCTGCCATGACTGGAATGGAAGGATGAGAAATGTGAACTTGATGTAGAAGGTAAGTGGGAGCCAAAAAGTCAGAAAAAAGTGGGTATTATCTGCTGTGTTTTGGGTGGAGAAGTATGGGGGAACAGGCAGGAAAAGCAGTGGGAGCTCACATTTCTTTTAGTTCTGATGTCTAGGACCTAAGTGTCTGCTATAGAGCTACTTGCATATTTTGGGGTGTGTTTCTGATCTTTTATGGATATTTGCTCCAAAATGGGATGAATTGGGTCCTGAAAGAGCTTATTTTCTCCACTGGTTTCCAAAGGGGTATAGACAGTATTTCAGGTCTCATACCTACAGTCTATGGTGGGATTCAACTCGAGTCAGAGACCTCCCTTTCCATACTTAGAACATTGGTGTCCTCATGTGATTCTGATGTCTGAGCTCCTAAATACTCATTGGAGATCTAGGGCAGCTTTCTGCCTAGATGTAGATGCCTGCTGCCACTTTATTCACTGTGATATCTCCTGTCTGGTCTTCAGTAGCCAGGCGGGTGTCAGCCTCTTCTCCCAAGTAACAAGTGACAGGATGAGAGGAAATAGCCTCAGGTTGCACCAGGGGAGGTTTGGGTTGGCTGTTAGGAAAGATTTCTTTTTCATTGGAACAGGCTGCCCAGGGAGGTGCTGGAGTCACCAACCCTGGAGTTATTTAAAAGACATGTAGATGTGACACTTAGGGACATGGTTCAGTGGTGGACTTAGCAGTGTTCCATTTATGGTTGGACTTGGTTATCTTAAAGGCCTTGTCCAACCTAAATGATTCTATGCTTCTATGATTCTATGTCCTCTGTGGTCTTGTGCCATACCTGTCAGTTTGGAGCAAATGTCTTTGATACCCTTGGGTGCTGCAATTATTTCTAGACCCAAATGTTTAAGTAACTCTATCCTGCCCTTCGTATATGCAATGAGATCCAGAAAGCTAATTCCACTCATGAATATGTAGGGTCACTTGAGCTGTACCCTGTGTGGCTTCCTTCCTTCTTCAGCTGCTCCTGGCCTCCCACAGGTGCTATGTCACATCTGAAAGTCCTTTGCAGATATTTCAGGCACCCAAGGGTGTCTCAAATGGCCCTAGATGCTTCTATATTGTTGAAACAACCGAATCGAGCTCCTGCGTTTGGCCACAGCCAACTCTGCAAGGCAGAGTTGACCATAAGTGGGAATTTTATGTCTACTTGGAACAGCTGGTTAGTGGGATCTGGATGTGCAAAGGTAGGAAGACTCAAGGCAGCAAGTGAATGTAACTATTGGAGAGAGCAGAAATGAAGGGCAGCAGGGAAACAGTTTGGCAGTAAACCAAAGATATCTCTACACTTGTCCTGTGGTTCCTTCCTCATTTGACCTGTTTCCTGTTTCAAGCACTGGTGCTGGTAGCACTGTGGACCGTGCAGAAAACTGGGCAGTTTGGCCATACATTTTGTGCTGCAGTTGCGAGCTTCCTTCCTGCCAGTCTAAGAAAATGCGTAGAAAACACCATCAACACATGGACACCTTCCCCACTTATCAAAGAGTCATCCTCACTATTTAATGGTTTTGCAAAACTCTGGAGGGCTGCACTAAAGCGTAAGTTATAGACGTGATACTTAGAGACAGATACGTTATGCAATAGCTGTTGTTTGAAGGCTGTGAAATAGGGCCTGCTGGGCAGAAAAGTTGAAATCTCAGGCTTGGAGGACACAGAAATGTGAAGTAGAGATGAGTCTGGGTAAGTCTGCAGCTTGCAACACATCCCGCCCTGACTGGCAATTGAGCTTTTCCATCACTGAGAGGCTTTAGGTTTGGAGGTGGCAATTGTCTCACCCCACTTCAGGACCTTGATTCATGTGCTTAAACTCACCCCAGGTAAAGACATCCACGAGTAGCTGGTGGATAATGACTTGGCAATTGGAGGGCAGACAGGTCATGTTGATTGACTCTGGGTACCTGCTTCTTCAAGGGTTTTCTATACCGTGAGGGTGGTGAGTGGAAATCTAAGGGCTGGATCCTCAGTGCTAACAAGGTGTAGGACCTTCATTAGAACTCAGTCACCCATGGGTCTTTATGGAGCCTTTTTCTAACTCACCTTCCCACAGGGAGAAGTGGCTGCTCCAGCTAAAGCTGAGAGACTCTGTCAGAAGGTTATTATGAACTTGCCCTGAAAGCCCCATGGACAGTGAGCAGATTAGAAATGCAGTGTGAAAAGTCAGCCTCTTCTCTGAATTGCTGTGCATGGGTCTTGAACACCAGCTTTGAAGAATGAGGATCCTGACCTCTCTCTCAAGCACCCCATGAATTTAAAAAAAAGAAAGCAAGCTACAGCTGTAATTTAACAAAGTAAAACTCCCTTCCTCCTCGCTTTTTTTTCACTCCGAGTTAAATTGCTTTCCTTATTCATCTCAGTTTTCCCGGACATTTCAATGCAGCAGCCAAGAGTAATTTTTATATTGACCTGTTTCCACTGACGGTACCTTGCTGCCAGTAAAATCACAGCACATTCCCTTTGTTTTCAGACTCATAGACAATCACATTTATCTGTTCACTGCCCTTCAATAGCAGGCAGGCTCTAATGGATTTCTGTATGAGGACCGTACCCCCTACCCACTAATTGAAATTCAGTGCACAGAGTCACATCAGTGCAGTGTGGTGGTAGAGAATATCAATGCACAAAGCCAAACCAGGAGGGGGAATGGGTAGAGAGAAGTTTCAAATTTTCAGAGCCTTGCAGCAAAAGCAGCTGGGACTTCTTTGTGCATTGAAGCAGTGTAACGTGGTCATGTGCTCCAAACCTCCCTCTGAAGGTCCCAAAAGATTAATAAGATGGACATCTGCCCTCTAGTAGGTTCAGGTAGGGGCTTACATAAACTGGATGTTGGAAACTTCACTAATTTTCAACCTACAGTTATGGGAAAAAGAGCAGCCTTGAGCCAGCAGCTGGACTCTCCTAGCTTCTATGCTGGATGTGAGGTTCTGAGGCTGGGATGCACCATTTCACCTTGTGGTTAGAGCCCTGGGTCGATGGTGAAGAGAGCTGGGCTTTGTTCCCAGCTATGCCTTCTGGATGGCCACAGGCACCTCAGCTCACCTCTCTGTACCATACTTCTGTTAACGACGAGATAGCTCGTTTTCCTTTGAAAAGTCATTTGGGCTGCTGCTGAAAAGCAGTCACAAGAACAGATGAGCTCATTTTTTATTATTATTTTTATTTTTAATAACAAGACTCAATATAAGGAAAGAAATTAAATATTTTGAAGACCCAACAGGGAAGGGTATACTGGATGGCTGGGATTTAGCTCAGAGATGAGGGACATGATTCAGTTTCCCAGCACAGGTACTTGGTGCCATACATGAGGCCCTACAGTACCTCCCAGCTTTCATCTGCCACTCCAAAAGGAATTAAGTTTCCTGAAGGTCTCATGTCTTATCTATTTCTGCTGCTTAGATGTTTCAGGTAAGCCAGAGCATCTCAACTGGCTCAAAGTACCTGCAAGTGGGCACTTCGGTAGAGCCCTAGGTCTCTGCTGACTGTCACAGCAGGTCAAATGTCCACCTCACAGGGACATACCTGCACACAGAGAAGAATCTTTTGCTTCAACAGAGGTGTCTGTTGTCACTTGAGATGTTCCAACACGGGGCAGGCAGATACGAGAGACGTTTATGAGAGATCCGTGCCCTTGGAGAGCAGCAGCTGGAGAGCTTTTGGGAAACTGTGGGGTGAAGAAAATGATGCACAATGTTTAGTCAATTGAGTCCTGTCCCTGTGTCCTTTTAGGCAGTCATACTTACACCCTGCTGCTCTGGTGCCCTAGAAAACAGACACCTATTTTAAAATCATCTCTAAAAGCACAAACTTGTCTGCAGTTTAGGGGCTGTGACGGGCATGGAGTCAAGACCCTACTGTGCTGTGAGCATCCCTTAGGAGACCAGGCCAACTGGATGACCTTAGTGCATCTTGCCTTGAAAGCTTGACTTTAAGACATGGGTTCTCCTGGGTCAGGTAGCCAAGCCACTGGCTTCTGTAATCAAACCTCCTGCCACCAAGCTCCAGTTCAGAAGAAACTGGGTTTCTGCCCTTCTGAACTAGAAAGGCTGAGCTTAGGGAGATCTTCCTGTAGGTTTTGGGGTAAGTTGCATCATCTCACTGTACCTCAGAAGGTGATGGCAATATTTCACTCTTTCCACCTCTTGTCTACTAGGAGAGAAAACTCCTCAATAAGAGGAGCTAATCTCTCATATGGACGGTTCAGGCTGCACTTAGCATAGCGTTCTTGTATACTCTGAAGTCAACTCTGCTTGTACACACAAGGCAACCTTGCTGTTACTAAAAAAGAATATTTTTTAACAGCTTTGTTTATTTTTGTCCTGGGAGAAGGGTCTGCCTCTTACAGTATTTGCAGACAGCCCTTGCTAAAAGGAGATCTGATCTCAGGCATGGTCTCCAACCAGAACTATAATTCCAGTGGTGATAACAATAATAAACATGGCAATAACCATGCCCAAATATAGCACTTGGCACTGTTTTTCCTGTTCAAACATCAGTTCTTACGACTGTCATTCTTTGCACACTTCCAAATGCTGGCATTTGGAAATGGCAGCTGCTTCCAACAAGGCCTTTTGTCCAGAAGATATTATTTCCAGTAGACTGCACTGCAAAATGCGATGTTGCACTTCATCCCTCCAAGGTAGAGATGGGGACAGCGTGTGACTCATGCCTCTCATATGATCCTGAAAAGAGAATGCATCACTGGTGCAGGCTTCAGCTGTGCACACTAAATTCAACTTACACTTTCCCCCTTTGTACAAAAAGAAATGCACTCCCGTTATTTCCTCTTTTGGCTATAGAAGTTCTTCAGAGATCTTTTTCCCCCATTTTTCTTGCAGTCCTTCCCTCAGACTTGCTTCATCTCTTGCACCCACCAGGACAGGAGCCAGCCTCTACAAAACCTGGGAAAAGTGTGTTTCTTGTGAAAGATGTGGCTTGTTCAGTTCCCGGAAGGTGCTGAGACGGCTGGATGTAGGGCTGCGTTACAGCTAGTTGAAACAAGAACTGTGGACCCCAACAAATGTCATTGTTTTCTTCCCAAATAATTCAAAACCAGATTGAACTATTAACATTTCCAGAATAGCTATCCATCCCCTAAAACATATCTCTGGAAAGACCTCATTTTGGTATTTCTAGTCCAAAGGAAATATTTTAAAATTCCTGAATTTAATAAATTTTCTCTTTGGTTAGAGTTGGGTTGTTTTGGTTGGATTTTTTTTTTTTTTTTTTTAGGGGGGGATATTTTTTTTTCCATAACAATAACTTGAATCTTTCTGAGCTGTCAGAGACCATCTGTGTTTAGGTTTAATTGTATCAGGCTCTCATCTACCCCTGGCCAGGCACTTCATTCACATCTTTCACTGCATGAACATGGGCATGGTGGGAGTCAAGGTCTCGGGGTGGTGTACCATGGAAAATGTTGTCCATACTGTGTTGCCTCACAGCTGAATAAAAAGATCCAAGACAGTGGAAGGCAATTCTGTGAAGTCCCTGTGTAATGAAAACAGCCAGAGCATAAGGTCAGCATGACCCAGGCAAAATGCTTCCTTTCTGCTGAAGAAAACAAAACAAATGGATGCGGGTGAACTTCAGCAGAAATGAAGTTGTTTGTTTTCATTTTCCCCAAGGGAAAAGGGTAAAACTCCACGTGTGCGTGGGCTTTCAAATTCATAGGCAAACTACAGGAACTGTCAGTTATACAGAAACTGCATTTTCCATGAAGAGAGTGCACAGAACTGGGTAGACAATCCTCAGGCTGATGGAGTGATGGGAATGCTCAGACATGCTTGATTTCATGAGCATTCAAGAGAAATGAATGAAAATTACAGAGAAATTTCAGGAAAACCTCTTTGTTCAGCAAGAAGAGCAGATTCTCAGCTTCACTCACAACCTAGAAAGCAGTAAGAAGAAATGAGACAACATCAATAAACCTCCTAGATGAACAGGAATGTGGGGCACTGAGGACAGCATGAAGAGGGAGAGGACTCTCCAGGAGGCTGAAGGAAGAAATGGGAGGGCATGAACCCAGAGGCAACAATTTTATCACTGACTTGGTTCAGATAGGATTTACCATAGAGGTGGAAAGGGGTGGGCAATGCTAAGGATGCTTTCATGTCTTCTTCCTCACCGTGCTGTAACTGTCTACCCTGGAGACACACTCGCACAGCCCTCTCACAAATCTAGAAGGCCTTCCTAAAGAGCGCAACAGCAACCCTCTTCAGCCCTGTGGTAACCAGCATCACCCAGCCCTGCCCAGGTGTGCTCAGCAGCTGTTTGCTGGGAAGCATCCCATCGGGTTCTAGGCCTGGGTTCACTGCTGTTGAGATAAGCCCACATCTCAGGCTAGATCTATACACCCCGTACCCAAGACAGGAGCTGCCTCAGCCAGACTTGGAGAAATACCCAGAAGAAGTTGTGCCTGGAAAAGCCCTCCTGCAGCCTGGAGTTACCCGCTGTGGGCTGGGTGGAGGCAACTCATGTCCTCCCAGGGCTCACAGCCATGAATCCCTTTTGGTGTTACACCACTGGAATGCCTTGACTTTGCTGCAAGGCAGAAGGCAAGATAATACTTTATCCTTTAAAGGCAAGAAATAACACTTTTGCCACATCCAATGCAGTTATGACTGCCAGGATTCATAGCCTCCCTTATCAATCTGAGCATTTCCCAGTGCCTAAAACCAATGGTCAGGTTCTGGGTACAATGCTGTGATTACAATCGCCCTGTCTCCTACTTAGATCAAGGAAAGACAATGGTTTCTTTTTTATCATTGTAACTGATATCCTGGATGACAGTGGAATGGGTCAGGTGTGGACACGTGTTTGCACATCAGCACTGAAAGACAGACCTATCGATTAACAGGTGACTGTGGAAGGTGTGGGCTGCCTGCCCCCCCCTTTGGAGTGCTGTTTTTTTAAATAATCACAGACAGCTTTGCAAGCCAGAGAGGAGCATTGTGATAACCTAATCTGGCCTTCACGCCTATCAGAAGCCAAGTGATTTCACCCTGTATTTTCAGTACCACAGCAAGGTCTTTGGGTCAGCTCTCCTTCGGGTTGCAGTTGAACCTATACCGTAGAAGAGGAAAGCCCCTCTCTTCCCAGGCGCGGAGGGATCAGGGAAGAGATTTGAAAGCAGTACCTGGTCCCTAACCTGGTATGTTCCCCTTCCCAGGAGGTGAGAAGGTATTCTGGACTATAAAAACTGCTTTGAAATAGGAAGCAAAGGGACAGAGGTCTGCTTTTCCTTCTCTTGTAATCCTACTGCATCCAAGTGGTTCATGTCCCTACCCAATACAAGGGATCTCCACTGAAAAGCCAATGCTGACCGCACCTGCCCTGTTGGTTGCACTCATGTGGGAAGGCTATGTCCTCATGTGCTGTCCTTGGTGAGGGAGGCCAAGGGACAGTGAGCAGCTGGCTGCAGGCAGGGCCGCACTGGACCTGCTTTCTGAAATCTGTGGAGCTGGGGGAATCCAGCAGGGCAGCGTCTGAAACCCAGCTCTCCAGCTCCCAGCCTGTGTTTCCTTCCAACTGTCCAGTGTTCCCAGCAAACACTTGACCTTCCTGCAATCCCCACAAACCCACACACTTCTGGAACATGACGTGTGAAACTGGAGGGACAACCTTTAGATGACTTGTCTTCCTCAGATGCCAGTGTTTAGGCAGCTAAATCGAGCTTTTGAAGTTAATTGTTCAAACGTCACCTCCAAGCTACCCACTGACAGTTCCCCTTCAGTCCCTGGAGAATCTCAGGCACTTGAAAGTGTGATTCATTTGCCCTGTTTAGGTTAAATAACCCACAAACAGGACATGGCTGGTTTTCTGCATTGACAAAGGAAACAACTACCTCAGATGCTGATAGATCCGTCTGTGAGTTGCTGAGTCTCATCCTTAAATCAAGCTGGATGTTTTCCTACAAAGTGGTCCAGCTCAATCAAGACAGCAGGGCTGAGTCACCGCCAGCCTGATGAGATGGTCACAATGACACCCGACGGGCTCCAACCTTTGCATCTGAGAATAATCACTGCCGAGTGGCAAAACCACTGTCTTAATGAGATTCAGAGTGGTTTGCTTGTCTCGGATCCTAAAGGCCAGCTGCCGTCGTGCATTACATCCACCCTGAGTTGAAGCTGGACTGGGGAGTTGCAGGGCTGGGTGATACACACCAACAGTGGCAAGATCTCCTCCTCATTTGTACCTGCTATGTCAGACAGTAACTGTACATATTACATACAGGGAGGGGGGGAAACCCTCCCATTCTAAGATTTTTACCTCTTGGGTTTTTTTTTGTTTTGTTTTTGTTTTGTGTATGTGGTTATTTTATTCCTGCTGTCAGCTTTTCTACACTGGGAAATTTCTTCAGAAAACCTCTTCTTGTCTTATATGTGCTGTGGGGTGTTTGGTGATGCTGTGTCCATAACCATGAACAGTGCAGGCTCCAGCAAATGCTGCTGGATTTAGCTGCCCCTTCGGTAATATCCTGGATCTGACAGCACCTGATGTTATATACTTCTGTGTAAGATCAAACAAAAACCTTTCATCTCTTTTGCCCACTTAGCCCTTTCTGCCCCCTTTCCCTGGCCACTCTATTAAAGGTTCAGGTCCCATATAAGCAGATCAACTGTGTTGCTTTTCATTGTCCCAGTAAAATACAACACTTGAAATTATCCCAGCTCTAAACTTGTTTATCACTTCTGCAGGCATGTTTCCAGTTTCCACAGGCTATGATTCCCACATGTTTTGTTGTACAATTTTTTTCTTTTTTTTTTCTTTTCTTCCCCGCCCCCCCCCCCCCCCCCCCCCCAACACACACACACAACCTTATGAGGTGGGAATGGTTATTCCTCTGCAAAAGAAGCCACTGTCAGGAAGAGCAATATCTGAAAGCTCAGAGATATTCAGGTGAATTGCTTCTCTGGATTTTAGCAAGGAAATCTGGAAGCTACTCCTGGTAGCTGTGAGTGCTGGATGACTGGTTTGCTGACACTCAAAAAAAATATCTCTGTTAGAGCAAGATGGACAGCTGTTACAACGACAGGAGAGAAGACAATGATAGTAAAAATGGTATCTGAAGAGGCAGAAAAGGGAAATGAAGCTTTTTCCTCCTAATTTTATTTTGGAGGCTGCTACAGCTCCACTTCAAATTAAATTTAACCTTTACTTTCAGAGACAGCTGAGGAAATCCATTCTCAGTTGAAAAACAGGCAGTTGCTCTCTGAGACAGACTTCCCCTTTGGGGCTGCCAAATCTCAACGCAACTCTCAGCACTGTCCTCACTTAACCTCTCCCAGAGCCAAAAAATATCCAAACAACTGGCTGCTTCATGCCCTGGCCATTAACTTGGCCAACACCGATCAAGCAAATTAGTTCCAGTAAATTTAAACGGAACCCTCTTGTGGCTGTCAGACAGCTAGTTAAGTCTTCCAGTCTACTGGAAAGAAAGTGGAAAAGGTAAATAAGTCAAATCAAAAGTCCTTTCTAAGGGTGTGAGTGCAGCTGTCCTGGTAGCCCCCTGCAGTGTGGAGGTGGAGGTCCTACAAGCAGGGGGACAGGGGGGACCTTGTTGCCTTGGAGGAACATTGCAGCAGTATGTTCCCACCACGCTGACCCTGCCTGTGCCAAGATGTCCCAAGACACACCTGGATTTCCATGCTGTACCCAGGAACTCTCTCCTGAAGTGCTGTAGCCAATCATTGGTGAATTAACACAGAGAAGAAGGCCTTTTCTCCCCATCGTATCAAGGATGGGGAGGGAAGGAGCTACAGATTTATATCTGATGTAGGGTGGCTCCTTCTGAAGAAGAGCAGGCTGGGCTCATCTATGGCATTTTAACAGAATTCCTAACTATCCCTTGGGGCATAGGGCCTCATGAAAGCAAATAGCCCAGCTGCTTGGTGGCGGCTGATGGGACAAGGCAAGAGGGTCTGTCTTACTGTGGGAGACTCGGTGTCTGGTGGTTCAATGCCGCTGAAGGTACGGTATGAAAGGCAGGCAGCCTGGCAGCCTAGCCCCACACTGCGATCCCAACATCAGGCAGAAGCAGATTCGCTCCCTGATTTCAAGTGCACTGTTTGCAGACAGGCTTCTTCATATCCCTTCAACCTAAAAAAGGGATAAGAGGATAACTTTCCTTGGAAGCACTTTGCGACCTGCTGACTAACAGGGCTGTGTGTAAGCTGACCTAAGGCTTCTTAATCATTGCAATTATCAATGTTAATACATGTGCGATCATGACATGAGGCTTTCAGAAAATTGTGTGTCAATGTGTGGCATCTCTTTGGTAGATACAAGTGTTAAAAAAACATTTGTGTTGTATCTACATGTTGTGCACAGAGTGGGAAGATGAATGCAGGAATCCCCAAAGGGCTTATAGGCAAGTGCTAGGGCAAATCCCAGTTAGCCCTCATCTGCTTGATATAAATAAAGAAAATCTCCTGAAAAACGCATAGAGGTACACAGACACATCCATACACACACACACACACACATATACACCCCCCCCCCCCAATATATATGTGTGTGTGTATAAATATGATAGGGTATGGGTAAATATGGTAATATATTAAACTTTTAACCTATCTATAAGGTCAGATTCATCTTTTCAGCCCTGGTGCAGTGAATTTAGCTTCAGTGCACTGGATTCCTAAAGAAACTTGCATTTTGTGTAAGTGCCTCCTGCAGACTGATGTCTGGTGTGACCCCAGGTAGCATTCAGCACACACATCTCATCGAGCCTTTTTAAGGAAGAGGAGGCACTGCACCGCGACTTAAAATGAGGACCAGCTGTGGAGAAACACTGGTTCTACATTTTTCAGCAGATACTGCAAAATTGACAGCTTCCTCAGCAGGAGGTGGACGGTGAGTACAGAATGGCATGTGTGTGCTTTTTGTGGTCCTGGGGCAGAAAGAGCTATTTTAGACATATTAAAGTGGGAGAGGTAAGGTATAACTGTCACAAATAAGGTGGGAGAACTTTCTCAGGCCTTTGGCACTGCTCTGGGGAAAGGCCACATACAGCCTGGGTTTGGGATCTTCACAAGGACTACATTATCACAATGGCTGAGGAAAACAGGCACTGTTGTCACCAAGGAGAATGCATATACTGTCATTGGTGGCCCAGCTCCTCCAACACCTCACCTCAAGCTGTGATTGTAATGGCCAACTCCAGCGCACTTCTCCCTTGGTTTTGCTTGGTGTGCTGTCTGCTCGGATGTCACTGCCTGCCCCTGGGACAGAAACTCTGGCAGGGTTGGGCAAGTTTCTGCACCAATCCCAACACCCCTTAGTGAAACAAAGCTGTGCAACAGCACTGTGTCATCTGCAACAGATGGGCACAAACACGTTATTGCTCCTAGTGTAGGTCCAGCTCCCTCCCAAGGATGCTCTGTGGGAGTGTCAGGCTGTTTGGGATGTCACCTTCTGTCCATTCATCTGCTGATCTAGCACTGACTGAGTTACCCCAGTTCAGAATAAACTGCGTTGTGCTTTGTCCTCTTGAGAGCCAACATCAGCACCCATAGAACTGTGGGAGAAGTTAAAGCTCCAAGCAGATGGTCTTCAAGGCTAAAGGTAGCTCTGCCTCTTCCCTCAGCTCTGCTCTGATTTGATTTCCTACTGTTTTCTCCACTCCTTCTAACTCATTGATGCCATCACCTACAACTGGAGCCACCCTGGCTCACATTTTCTGGAGCTATCATGGCTTGGAGGAAAGAAGCAACATGAGTTGTCTGCATGTTCTCCAAGATGCTGTGTGTCTTGGGTAAGGCATAAGACTTTAGGGCCAAGGACATGTCCTAATCACCAGGGCAGGGGGTTCTGGGACAGCTTCTCAGCAACTTGGGGAGTGGGGAAATTGCCACATGAACATGCCACTTTTTAAAAGGATGCTGTATAAACTTAAGGTGGGAATCAGATTATGGGGTGACTGTGGAATGGACCCTGGAAGTCCTTTCTAGAGCCATGGTTCTGGAGACATTGAATTTAGGGGGTTAACTGAGTGAAGGCAGGAGCTGAGTGGGTGTAAATCAGGAAAACTGGTTATTTGGGCATGCTGGGGCCAGACTGCGGCCTGAATGGGTTAAATCTGTCCAGCAGGAATTAGCGGTTACTGGATGTCTTTGCTTCTGTTTCCCAGCTGCTTTCATAAAGGGTTTGTTGCTGTCTGAGTCTGCCCCAGCCTGACTGTCTGCAGCAAAGTCAACACCCCGAGTGGGCTCTGGCCAAAGTGTCCCTGCTGAGGGGAGTGACAGGCGCTGTGGTACCTGCCCTGGGCAACGCGGGGTGAAATCCTCTCCTGCCTTTGCACCCCAGCTCCAGACTCTGACAAGTAACCTGAAGTCACATAGCTGTGCTAAAGTCCTTTGACAGGGTCAGGCTGCAATGGCAGATTTTTTTAATGAATGTGGGTGCTTTGAATGATCTTGCAATGTTTTGCTAATTTTATTCCCCTTCTTGCTGCCTGATAACATGAAAAAAGGGATGGATCATGTATTGTTGCCTAAATATGAATAAAACCACTGCAAACTTCACAAGATGTACATAACATAATCAGACTCAAAGGGTCCTTTCTAGCAGATGCCTGAAGCCAAAAGCAGCTAAAAATTTTTAGCAGCATCTGATTTATGGTCTGACTTGACAAGTATTCATATGGGTGTGAAAAAGCTTCTGAAGATGTGCCACAGAGCATTGAATCCCTTGTCATCTTCCTCACTGCTTGCTCCGTCTCAAATTAGATTTGGTATTTCAAGTGGTTTCAGCTTCAGGCTGATTTTTCTTGCCTCAGTTAAAACTCAGGTTTCAAGCTGAAGATGTTTCACCCATGGGAGGTTGGCACCTGTTATCTAAGGGTCCAGCAACACTGACCATGATTGAGTTTGGACCTAACTGTACACTGGAATAAATCAGCATTATTGATTGAGAGGATTTTTGCTGGGCTGTTTTACACCAGACCAGTTTTACTCTCAGCAGGATTAATAACAGGCAATTTTCTAATAAGCCCATAAAATTCTGCCTTGGTATAATATGAGATCTTTGCCCTTTGCTTCCTTTAAAATCTTCTGTATGTCTGTGGCTCCAAATGCCAGGGGCAACAGAACACAATCTTAGTTTTAATTGCTTAATAAGCATGCAGAAGCCATGCAAAAGGCTGGGTGCAGAGCACAGGCACCCGAGGACAGAGGAAGAGGCAAAGGCAAAGGAAATGTATGGTTATATAGCAATATGGAAGAAAGTAATGCAAAGACATCTCATGCACACACAAGGCATCTTTGCTACTGCAAGTAATATCCAAAAGGATGTCAATTATTTCTGAGTATCTTCTGGAGTGTTTTTTGTTTGGTTTGGTTTGGTTTTTGTTTTCCTTTTTTTGCCTGAGACAATGAGCATTTCACTATTTCATTATGTTTTGAAACAAATATGGAGCAAGGCAGCGCTCACAGTCTCTCATGCACTCATATGTTTCTCTAACAGTAATAACAGTGGCTGAAACTGTTTCCCTAAGAAAAACACAGGAAACTTGGGTAGCAGGTGGAGATAAAAGAAAAGCAGAATTCTTGCTTGATGGCTTGTTTTCCTTGCATGACTAACAGTGTCTGCGCATAGATTGTTTTTCTATACAGCTGGGGGAACGTCTTAAAGCCAAACATCTTTGAAAGACCCAGTTCTCTTGTTTGTGTAGGTAAATAATAATGTTGCCATGGTTTTATCTAGTGTTTTCATCCCTTGATCTCAAAGATCTTTACAAAGCAAGGGAAAGCCAAGGTGAGGAACCAGGTCTGCATTTTGCAGATGGGGAAACAGAGGCACAGAGAAGTAAAATGTCTTCTCAAGTTCATCCTGAAGGTCCCCTGCAGCTGAGGAAACATCAGCCTTGTTCCTGTACTACCTGCTTTGGCCATGCTGCTTCTAGCAAAGACATGTTTTTTCAAAGCACCAGAAGAGCGTGAGTTATCCAGACCCCTCTGACCTGACTGAACTGATGTTTTTAATCTCACTTCCAGCCTAAATGAGTTTGTTTAGAGAAGTAGAAATTTTGTGCCTACTCTAGGCAAGTGTGCCTGAAGGAGAGCTGACCCAATGGAAAACACAGACTCATTTGATACTTTCATCTTAAATGTTGTTAGTGGCACGCACATTTTACCAGAAATGTCTAATGAAAATTTTCAGATAGACGATTGCCATGAGTTTGTGACAGTTCACACAGAGTTGGTTTTGGAAACACATACAAGCAACAAGCCAAGACAGACAGTCTGCAAGAGGGAAGGCCAGGAGTGGGTCACTGGGACACCGGGTGCTAGAGCTGGAGCACAAAATCAATTGATGAATGACTTCTCAGGACTTGCAGGATTGTGTGGATACAGACTCTTTTTTTTATCCACTGCTGTCCATGTCCTACCAGGGAACACCAAAACAATAAAAAAAAAAATAATCCTCTGAGCACACAAACCTTCACAGAAGCCATTGCCACCTATTTTTGTCTCTGTTTAGTTGTATTATGACATGGTCTGAATTTCCTGAGACACACCAGCTTTGTTTGAGTTTTTCTCCAGCCAGAGTTACCAATCCCCTTTGTGGTTTGGGATAGGAAGTGTTTAAAATGGGCAAGGTCAAATCTCTGTGGAAT
This sequence comes from Falco punctatus, assembly GCF_963210335.1. Taxonomy (NCBI): domain Eukaryota; kingdom Metazoa; phylum Chordata; class Aves; order Falconiformes; family Falconidae; genus Falco; species Falco punctatus. The sequence goes on from NC_137585.1 coordinate 64,023,917, forward strand.
GTCCGCTCGCTTCGGAAACCAGACTTTCCCAAATGCACCTGTTGGGTGCAGGAAACAAGGGGATCAGTAATAACAAGAGAAATAAGGGACAGAAGAGCAGCCAGCATATGCATTGCACAGTTTTCTCTGTTGACATTTGCTCCTATGCCTGCTGAATCAGCATTTTTCTCCTGCCAGCATATAAAGAAGAGACTAAAGAGGCTGGTGACATTGGCCAAATCAGCCTATTCCACTGTTCTGGAACTCCTTGGATCAAGCAGAAAGCCTTTGTCAATCTCAGGGCACAAAGCCCAGGCAGTCCTCCTGGGGTGCCTAGCTATTGGCAAAATGCTTTCCAAGCATGCAGGGCTAAGCCCTCTAAGTCCCTCAAGAAGGGGCGTCAAGCCAGAATTTAACAGAAGCTGCCATAGCCTCATGGCAGTAAAGGTTGCATCTCAATACAAAAGAGAAAAGAAGAGGCGTAAGAGAAAAGGGTGTTTCTAGGCAAGAGAGGTCTTGGAGGAAAAGTTCCTTCTAACTTCACCCTGAAGTAAAATGCACCAACTTGCAGAACTGAGACTTCTTGGTTCTCTGCCACTGAGGGCTGGAAACAGCTTGTTTTCTCTGAGTTCAGACGTTAAGTAGACCTGGACCTGCTCAATGCTTGCACATGAAGACACCACAAGCATAACTGAGAAAGTCAGGATCAGACATTAGACTCCAGAAAATGCTGAGCTGAATAAATAGAACCCACCCAATAACAACAACAACAACAATGTTTTTTTAAGCAGCTTTGAGCTCTAAGCAGGGAAATGAGGAGAACTTTGCCATGCTGACTCACGGGGTGCAAGGTGCGTGTCGTTGACTTTGCGCTTGGTTTGCAGGGATTTCCCTTCGATCAGCGAAGGAGCAGCTGGGCCTGAGCAAAAAGGAAAAACAGATACTTTTGTCACATGCCGGTGGTAAAGACAGGCTTCACAATGAGCTACTTTCTTCTTGCACTGAACAAGGAACTTCAGTCAGAGAGAAAACAATATCATCTGAAAAACTGTTTCCTCTGTCGGCAGAGGCTCTCAAGGGTCAGGCTGGATGGGAAATGCCTGGACAGAATTACTTGTAACTCCAAAATCTTAGATCAAATGTTTCTAGACCATGGTGACCTTGAGGTGCTGGAGGATGAAAAGGGACGTGGATTTATTATAACCTCTGTGTGACATACGGTCTTGCCATATGCCACTAAATTCCCAGAGGTTTTCGAAGTGCGTGGCATTGATTCTCATGCCTCAGAGCAGAGGGAAAACTCAGCAGACTGATGTTGCTAAGCAGGAACACAAGAAATGATGGGGTTCTTTCTATTTTGGGGGGTGAGAAAAGTCATTTCAGGAGACAGGAAGCTGTGTGAGCTGCCCTATAAAAGCCCCTGGAAACGCTGACTTTGCAAAAAATGTGAGCAGCCGTGGGCACACAAGAAGGGAAGCTGCTCTCTGCTGTCTTACTCCCAGCTCGACCCCAACCCCCCACTTCCCCATGGAGTCAGGGAGCCATGTGGCCCCCAACATAGTTTTCCTGGCTCCTTTGTAACCTACACGGTGGGCAAGAACTGGTGCCTGCCTAAGTAGCCTTTCCATGGATGTGTCATCAGGACTCTACATTAGCCAAAGCTTCTCCCCTTGTAAAACTTCCCCCTGTTTAATTGATGACACACCGTTAGCTGAATCTGTTTAGGCCTCTTTATGTTTCTGCAAAACTGGTAACACTAAACAGGGCTTAATGTTCCCAGTAAGAGGCCAATTCCTCCTCCCTCCCTGGATTCTTTTGGAGTAGGGGATATATCCGTGTGTGTATCAACTGCAGTTCATGACCGATCTGCAGTTGATTCAGCCCATTGCTCAGGCTCCAGGGCTGATGTGTTTGGCAGCCTCTTGAACTTGCTCCTTCACCAAGAGGGCACAGAGGATGTGTCGGGGCTGGGGGGAGCTTTCACATGCTCCAGGCCCTCCAGGCTCCACGAAAGCAGCGCTGCATTCTGTCACAGCCAATTTGTGGGACACCTCATCAAGAGGCAGACAGCAGACAGCCACCCACAGGCTGTTTCCAGCGATGGTTTTGAATAGCTGAGGGCTCAAGAGAAGTGGGCAGACACCTTTTTATAGTTGAGAGATAATCTCCTGGCTGGAAGTAATGAGCAAGTCAATCTTTTGGAGCAGATCTTAAGAGCAAAGCTCTATGGCTCAGTAATGACCTCCAGTGGTAGCCTCATGGGGTCTTCTACTGTTCATGGTCCAGCCTAAGCCCTCAAAAGCCATAACTCAGTCAAGTCTTAGCCCAGTGGAGAAACTGGGTGCCCTGATATCCTGGTCATGGATGCGTGTGTCGCTGTGCTACAGTGAACTTTGTGGGTGGCTGGCAGATCCATTTCTTTGGAGAGGCCTGGTCCGTGTCAAGGGACAGAGAGGTCACCTCCTGGTGTTTGTGCTCCTGGGGTTCAGCTGGGGCCCTACGGACGTGTTTGCTCGTGCCCCCATCTAGTGGCTGTCCCTTGGCTACTCTTGCAGGCATCAAATGATTTTCAACAGAAAATCCATTATCTTTCTGATACAGGCCTGCTTGTGTTAGCCAGTGTAATCCCTTGTGAAGACCACTTGTCAGGACACACTGACAGGAGACCGACAGCCCTGTAGTCAAACATGGTGGTAGGGCCAAGGCTCAGGAGCTGAAGATGGGGTTGATGTTCCCCTTGAATTTTGGTCTAACAGCTGGCAGTAAAGCAAAACATCAATGATCAGTGGTCATCTGTGGTTTCCCAAAGCATTGCTTTTAGATCCCCGATGCATTCTTTTAGGCTGGTTTGAAGAAATGGGCTAGGCCCTCCAGAAATTTCTCCAATAGGTCCTCTGCTTTGTCTGTGTAGAGGTTGGTGGACTTTCTGTATCAAGATGGCTCCATGCAGTGCCTAGCACACATCACGACATAGTACAGGAATGGGCATGGTACGGAGGGCTAAAGGGCTGTCTGAGTACCCCGTCCTCTCTCTCTCAAGTACCAATGATCAATCACTCCCTATTCATGTCTTTCAGGCCACTGATGATCTAGATATCTTAATTCCACTTGCAACACCCCATTTCTAGATGATATGCTTAATTTCTTGACATGCATGGTCAGATCCATAATTCAGCCCTCCTTATTGTTCTCCTCTCTATCTCTTCCAGTTTTGATTGTCTTTTTTTGAGAACAAGAGTTTGCACTTCATATTCAAGATGTGGAGAAGGACCTGGATGTCTATGGTACTCTAGCCTTTCTGGTTACATGCTGACTTTCATTCCTGTTCTTCCAACGTCCTTCTTCACTACCTACCTTGAGTTCTCCACAGCCTGCTCCCCCACCTCTCTGGGGTCTCACGTGGGGGAAAGGAGAGGTCGGTACACTCCTCAGGCTTTTTTCTCCCCGAAAGAACAGCAGCACTGGGTAAAGTCTCCCAGAGTTAAGCCATCCAGTCAACACCTTTCTGGGGCCATGGTGGGGAGCAGCATGACCCTGTGAATTTGTTTCACTGTCCTCTCAACCAAAGGCCACTGACTAGGGAGCTGTCTTGCTAAAACCTGTCCATTTCAAAGAGTAATGAGACCTCTTGGATGCAGGCTGGTTTACAGTCAGGCTGGAAGAAAGAAGAAGGATTGCTTTCCAAGCCGTGTAGTGATCCCAGATTTGATAAACCCACTCTTTTCCTTTCCTCTCTTTCTCTCACCTCCCAGGGGTGCAACTCAAGTATTTATGAATGCAAATGGTTCTTGGGTCAAAAGCAGGTCAGAAAATGCTGTACAAGCAGGATAATGTGTCCTCTGTTTCACCAGGGCACATATTGCAACACAAACAAAAGAGCTGCCCATGCCCCTTAAGGGCTCTGTTCTCATCCTCCCTCCTCCTCTGACTCAAGCTGTGTCCTGCCCCGTGGAGAGTTTGGCTTTCTGAAGTCATGAAGGCTGAAACGATCAATATCAGCCTGATCTGCTGAGCAGCCCTGGGTCTGCATTTCTAAAAGTGGATAGGATTATATAATTTTTTGAGGGGTGGTGGTGTGGGTAGTAAAAGGAGGAAAAACACCGTCAAAAGCTAAGGCTGTGCTCATCAGCCACTGCTCGCAGCAAAGGCAGAGAGGTTTCTCAGGGAATACACAGACTTGAGCCCTCTGTGATAACATGTACTTAGTGCCAATGGCTTTTAGAAGAGAAAATATGACCCTCAGCTTCCCAAGGCACAGCGCCTTGTGCAGTGTGGGCCAGGCCGAGATCTTGCTTTGGCTTCTCATTCACCTGCCTAAAAGGCTCTTGAAGTCACTGGGATTGTTTTGACGCTTGTTTCCTGCCTTTGTCAACTGAGTGTAGAGGACCAAGGTCTGCTGCTCCCTTTTCCATCTCTCTTGGTTGCTGCAGAAATCCTGATGATTAAATGAGGTCCCTCTGCTGTGTAAATGGTGCTGTGGGCTCTAAAAGACACACTGGCTCAGCTTTTGTTGAAGTGTGAACCCAGAGAAAGCCCTCCAGATCCATGCCAGCATCCCGGCCTTCATAGCACATCCCAAGCACATCCCTGCATCGTTTCATGTTTCTGCCTGCCTGGGTATCTAACTAACTAATCAGTCCTCATGACAGTCCTGTGCTGCATCTGTTCCAGGTCAGGGGGAGAGAAAAGCTGATTTCCATCATCACCTGGAAAGTCAATGGCAAAGGAGGAGACAGATCCACCCTCCTCAGCTGGCAGGCATCCAGCCCTCTCCCGTCTGTCTGTGGTGCCTTCAGAGATCCCTTGATGCTCATAACAAGGTCATTTATGAATGCTCGTTATGCTCAGCCTTCTGCACAGACGCTCCAGGAAATACAAGTGGACTCTGAGCATGATCGTAGTATATTTATACATTAGTTATTCTTTTAACCTTGGTCACCAGCAGTGTCCTGATCTGTAAGTACTGTTACTATTTATATATTGCCTGTCATGCTAAGCGGTGTTGTACTGACCCAGCTGCCCTCCTTACTGGAGATAATCATTAGATAATCTAACTTATCTTGCTTCCTGCTTTTAAGACTCAGAAACATATTTAAACACTGCCAGCTGGAAGGGCAGAGTTAGCTGTCATACTTACTGATGCTTTAAGAATGAGTTTGTAGGTAACCCAGGAAATCCAAATCTAGTTTGTAGGTAACCCAAGAAATCCAAATCCTTCCTTCCCTGTTTGTTTTCTGCTGAGAAATAGCTGACACAGGTCACGCTGCTTCGTGAACAAAGGAGGCCACACTTAGTGGAGAAGAAAGATGACTCCTGAGATTGTAAAGTCAACTCTGGACCAAATTCAACTCTTGATGTCAGTGGAAAAGCATTTCCAGCCTGGACTGCATGTGACAGTGCCCTGCACTGAAGTGACCCATGTGTAAATGAGCCTGGAATTGCACTGGACACTTAGGAAAAGGTGATAGGGAAATAACACAGAAAACCTTGTGGAACTGATTGAAATCATCCTCTTCAGAGGTGAGGTCAGCAGGGCAAAGTCACCTTCCACAACAAGCAGTTGCTCCTGTCACTTTTGTTTCATTCACAGTTCTTCCTTCCTTCCCCCGCAAAACATTGACCCATCCTTGAAGAACAGCTCATCCTGTGCTTGGGGAAGGAAGGCAGTTTAGGGCAGACAAAGATGAAGACCTAGTCCTGGTGTGTGAGAAGGCCACAATACAGTTCCCCAAACATCAATCATCTGTTAACTTCCAATACTTGACCATTACAACCTGAAAGTTCACTTATCAGATGGAAAACGTAAGAATGCAATCCATACCTAGCTATGCAGGCACAGATTAACTTTACTTAGAGCACTCTAGGCCTTTATAAAGAAAAAGATAGCCGAATGCAATTCAGTGGATGTATTTCTATTAAAATTCATGTGCCTGCAACTGTCTGGGTTAGAACACACACAGGCTGGCTGTAATTCCACCCCAAATGAGGTCATTTGAAATGGTACAACAAACATTACTAATGCTGCTGCATCATGCTGGGCTGTCAGATAGATCCCAGGGCTTTAATGCAATGCTATATATATATTTATACAATTGCCCATACTTCTTTAATTAGGAGATGCAAATACTAGTCAGAGACAAAGCAGAAAATGCCAACAAAGGCAGATCATGCTTCCGTTCACATTGAGGCGTTTGCTGCTGACAAGATACAGCTGCATCAGCTGTTTCTTTCGGCATTGTATTTGGCTCTGTTAAATCCTATTGATTAACAGTAAATTGTCTGGAGTGGTGTCATTTTCAGGGGAGGCAGAGGGGTAAGGTTGGAGGGTTGGGGTTGTACCTATGCTACCAGCTCTGTGGGGGGCTGTACTCAAGCTATGAGACCCCGCTACCTGGACTGGAAAACAATCTCAGACAGAGGTTGGGAAAAGCTGCCCGTCATGGAGCAACATAGACGTGGCTGTCCCTTTATGGCGTGAGTGAAAAGTTCCCTGGTCCTGCAGCTGGGGGTAGATAAGGGCATGAGGGGGGTGAACATACTGTCCTTTCCAAAGCACAGCATGGACATGCAGGACAGGGCTACAACAAGCAGCCTGGATGAAATGTGCTTCAGAGCAGCTGATGCTGATCTCCCTGTCTTCTCTTGGCTGGGTGTGCGCTGTCATCTACAGCATGTAATGGTGGGAAATGTCCAAAGTTTGGATAGGGAGGGGTTAATATTTTCACTGCTTGCTGTGAAAGTGGGAAAGAAAGGAAGAACTGAACTACAGCACCTTGGCAGGACATCCAGGCACCTGCCTGCAGGCAGGCTCCACCTTGATCCTGATGCTGAGCATCTCTGAGCCTGAAGACAATTGGGAGCCACCACAGCTCTCCTGGCAAAATTCCTGGCGCAGAGACAATTAGGCTAGCTGTGCTTGTGTTGGCCTAGTTTGTATTATTGTAAAGAGGTGACAGAATTACCTCAGCACCTATAAAGCCTTTGTCAGCATACACTGCCTCTACAGGTCTTTGTTTCCTGGGCAGGTGGGAGGTGAGGGTGAAGTAATGGGTGGGCAGCAGCCCTCGCTCTTGGTCCTTCACTGCACAGTGGCCATCTGGGTCCCTTTCTGCAGCCCCTTGCTGTGGTGCAGACCATCACACATCATGCCCACCTCCACAGCAGGTTGCGTCTATCCCAGTCTGTACTGGGAGGCATCGCTCTCCCAGCAATGGCAGTGTCCTCTGGTGTAGCCAGATCCTGCCGGCACAGTGCCCAGATGTGCAACAGTGGCTTGATGGGCAAGATAGAGACTGATATAAGACAACCTGATGAACCTTTAAGACATTTGCGGTGCTCCCATTTACCATAGCTTTCCCCAGAAAACTGTCCTCATGCCACAAGGGGCAGAGAGGCCGAGGAGTGGAGGAGCAGATGGCAGGGACTGATTGCAAGGCCATGTATGTGCTTCAGAATATGGAAGTACACTATAGGGGAAAAAACGCATGGGAACAACCTGAAAGCTCAGCTGCATCTAATTTCACCCTGAATAAAAAAGAAAACCATTGCCTTTCACAGTTCTCATTTGGTTCTGAAGTAGGATCTGGAATGAGACTTTCACAATTAAAAATATTATCCCTCCGTCCTTTTCCTAGAAGGCTAACCTGTCTCACAGCTGTAGGATGCTCATATTCTGTATGGCACAGTTCAAACCAGAAAGACTAAATAGTTATGATCCTGTGTTCTCAGGGCTGTGTCTTTGTGGTAGTTAAAATAAACGTTGCTGACTAGCTGCAGAAGTGCTTCTTTTACCAAAACCAGAGTGCAAAGCATGGCTGCAGGACAGTGATATGTCAACCAGAAGTCTAATGTAGACAAGTCCCTGGTGTGGAGGCTGAAACTAGAATTCAATCCCGGTTGAATTTCCAGCCAGCCTGAGACTTTTCACTCCTTTATTTTTCTTGTCAAATGTGTAAACCATGAAGTTAATATTAATAAGCTTGCTTCCTCAGTCTCAGAGAACTTGGTGTTACTCTCTTGAAACAGTCAGATCCTGAAGTGTTCATTTGTACTAAATCCCGAGTTAGTTTTACTTTGAAGCCATAGTGCTGGGATAACGTTTGGTACCCAAGAGGAGATACGTGCTTCTGCCAGATTTGAAGTTCATCAGAACTGCTACAATACGGATTTAGAACTGAATGAAACTTTATGGAAGATTTTGTTATATTTAGCTTTGGCAAATCATTCTGTTTTGAGCTGCCTCCTATTCCCCAAAGAATCCTGAAAGTAAAAGAGAAAATTGTTTCCAAATAAGAATAATTATAGCTTGCATAACACAGTCACGCATTCAGTTACAAAGTCATAGAAACCAATCAGGGCATCTCGCTTGTACAAACAACGTCTTAAATTGCAGGGAGGAATGTTTCATGATACCCCGAATTTCACAAAACATCCGGCTTCACTTTGTTCTAAGTTTGAAAGTTCAAAAGATTCACAAAACCTAAACAGTTCTCATACTTTGCCCCACTCCCTCTTGCCAAAGACCTGCCCTGAAAGTGAGTTCTGAAAGTTTTTGGGTAGAGAAAATACAGATAAAAACAGCTGAGTTTTGTCCTTGCATATATCTGTGCTTGCTCCAAAGTCTTGAGTAAGTAAATAATTTTGCTCTTTTTCTACACTTGTTTCTTTCCTCTCTTTATTTATCACATCTTTTTTAGGCTGCACATGCTTTGGAGTATGGGTGTCTGTGCTTCAAGCTTTTGTTTTTTTCTGAATACCATCTAGGGAGACAGGGATCTCCAATTCTCTTGGTGCAACCGCAATACCCTCAATAAACAAATAATAACCAATTCAGGGGTAGTTGGTTCTTTAGGGCAGGACAGTATAATACAGCCCATCCTAAATAACTCTGTCTAGACACGTTTTGGGAATAAGGCCTAATATGATAATTCTGGGGAATTTTCTTTCTCAAAGCAAAGGTTTGCAAGCAACACCCTCCTACTCCAAAGCGTATCTGCCAACACCCCAGGACACTGCAGTGCAGTGGCAATTATTGAAAAGACAGAATAGACTTGCAGTAGTGCCAGCAAATTCCATCGTGTTGAGAAGGAGGGGTATAACAGTCTTGGTAAGAGCCAGATCCCAACAAGCAGAACGACTGCTTTTCAATAGCTGGCACCCATGGACTGGTGCACTGTTACGCTACCACTTGCATATACTAAAACCCAGCTGCCTGCAAAGATTTTTCTAATGGTGGAGATCAGAGGTCCTTGCCTGAAGTTTTTGCAGTCGGGCAGGCCAGGACCCCTGGGCAGCATGTGCAGTGAGGATAAAATGCATTGCAAGTCCTTCTCCTTCAGATCCAAGGTATGGTGTGATGTGACAATAGATTTGACAGCAGTTGCTGCAGTTATCCACAATCTGGGATACCTGGAGGACCTGCCTCATCCTCATTGCCTATTTAGAAAACAAGTCACCATTTCCAAATAACTGAGAGTCCCTGGCGAAAACCATAGTTTCACATCTCCAGACTTTGCCTCCACTAATTTTCAAGTAGGAGAATATTAAGATATTTTCTCAGGTGCTGCCATTTCAAGCTGCTGGGCTCTTACACAGTCACATTGGAATCCTGTAACACAGCCTACCATAAAAGATAATCTAATCTGGTTTAAAAACAACTTCTATTTTTGCAGTGGTGATGAATCCACCTGTTGTGTTCACAGGACCTGAGTGACCTGCAGGTCCCAGGGCTATTTTCAAGGTAGAAGAAATTTTCATTTACCTTTTTTTTGCTTCCTTTCTATGAAGGTGAGAGAATGCAGGGGTCTTGATCATGCTGTTCTTTCCACCTTGGAAAGCCAACACAGGAATCAGATGCATCTTACTGATACAGACACCCAGTGTAGGCATCTGGCCAGAGGTTTCTCCATGTGATTTGGGAGCCCAATGGAGTTTTAGTTAAAACAGCTAACAGAATCTAGGCAGGGATCCAGCTAGTCAGGTATAAGTGTCTGGTACAGAGGGAGTTATGTCACTCTCCACACTACTGAGCGCATTGACTAGAAGTTTGATTCAGTTTTCCAAATTCAGATGTGTAGCGAATAAGTTGTGTACTGGAAGTGTGGCTTCGCTGGCTGGGGAGGGGACCTAACCCTGGTGTTTTTTATGCAGAAGACATCTGTGAGTGGCTGATTTGATGGTCTTCATCACAGTGAGAAGGGCAACAGCTCGATCTCTACAGAACAAACAGTCTCTACTGCATTACTTTGACAAACATACAGAAGGACAGGTGCTTGTCCTGCTCTTCACATTATGACAGCAAGAGGTTCATCTTCATTATGAGTCATTCACTGCTGGTCCGATGTTTCTGTGTGCTACTTTAGATAATTAGGAATAAACAACTGCAATTTTCTTGCCTGTTCCCTCTTCCTTCAAATACAAGAACAACATGTGTTTGGGACATCTCCAGGGAATATTTTCAACAGACAAAGTGAGACTGAGCAGAGAACTCTTCACTGCTAGCGTTATTTTCAGATAGTTTTGTGAATTCTTGTGTTTTGTGTTTATTTTCAGAGGAAGATGTTAAGGCACGGACCTGTTCCAACATGAGTAAGACCCAGGACCTGTAGACACAGGAGACAGTGTTCAGTACCCTTCACGATTTGCCCTGAAGCCCTAGTCACCACCAACACACCTTTGCTGCCTGCTGGGCCATGGGGCTCCTATGTGTCCAGGCAGCTTCAGTGTGTCACTGAGAACACGAGAACATGGCCTGGGCAACTGGAAGACCAAGACTGTGGAGAATGCAGCCCATCCCTACAGCATCAACACAGCCAGGGATCTTTCCCAGACCTTCCCATAACCATCTCGAACTACTTGCAGTCCTTCCCAGCCAGGGGGAGCTTTGTGGGCACAAGCTGGATAGTTGGGGAAAAGCAAAAGGGAGAATGACTGCTTGGAAGGGAACACCTTGCTGGGCCACCAGCCACATTTTTAGCTCCTGTATTTACAATCTGTCCCAAAACTGAAGTCAAGCCAACAGTGTGAATCCTACAGAAATCTCTCCTAACAGGGAGAGTATTGGTGAAGACCATCTAAGGGCAGGGGGAAGCCCCTGCTACAGCCAGGAATGCCAATAAGAGGTAATGTGGGACAAGCCCTTGTCAGTCATTTTCCATCAGCATTTTCTTCACTGGAAGCATTTTACACTGAAGGTTTTCTTAATTGCAGTGCACTCTGGGTTTGAAGCCAAACACAGAAATTTATTTTGCTTTGGGGCCATGGCTCAGCTTAAGAATAAATTGCCTTTGGGTGGACACAGGAAGGGAGCAGGGTACATTTCATCCTCTGGAGTTACCCCTCGGCTTCTAGTTCAGACTCAGGCAAGAACAATAAACAAGACCAAGTGCCGGTGCCCCTCCTGCCTGAATTCTCATGGCACGTGTTGCTCTCACGCGGCTCCTACCTGAGACCGGAGAGCTTCGGAGTGAGTTACAATAACTTTAGTCAGTGCCTCCCTTCTGCCCTGCACCGCTTGATCTTATCTGACTGGGAGAACGATGGAAAATTTTTTCTTGCGGAAGGGAAAACATCAGAGATGTTATGAAATCTATTCCTGGCACTTCCTTCACTCTGCGGTGGGTGGAATGATTTAAAAACACAAGTGGCTTCCTTCTCTTACCTGGCCCCTTTCTTCACAAGGGTAAACCTTGCTGGAGGGGATTGAAAAGCCTCCGAGATGGAAATGCCTGAGTGTCTTGCAGACTCATGGCTCCTTCAGAATTGTCTCTGTGCTTGGGCCCTGGCCCTACACATCTGTCAACAGGGCAGAACACATGTCTGCCAGCTCTTCCCACCAGCGCAGTGAAGCTCACTTCCCTCTGCCTGGCCCCAACTTGTTTCAGGTCAAATTAAAAACTACATGAGTCTGATGCTGCCTTTTTAATGTATTGTTTATTGTGTGTTGATTACCAGGAAGCCATCACTTTGCTTCTGCTTTCTTGGCAGGGCATAAGGAAAGAGAGGGAGGAATACACTGGAGAGGGCAATCTGCTCTGCAAGCATCTCTATCCATAAAAATTAGGAGCATCTTAGATATGCAAGGTGAATCAGAGACTAAGGCAACAGTTGCGATCAGTGTCACCGGAAATTTAATTTTTTTCCTGGACTTTGTGAGGCCAGTGACACTGACACATTCACAGGCACAGCCTTATTTTTGAAGCAGGCCAAAATGCCGGATTTTGCCAGCTCCACCCCCAGTTTCTGGCTGTCAGGATGCTAGACAGCTGAGGTGAGTCCTTCCACACCAATAGCTTCAGGATGCTGCAGACTGTTTAAAATGAACTTGTCAGGGAGGCAAAGGCTGCAAAAGTACTCATTCCAAGGAGTTTAATGAAAATAGGTAGCCAGAATGAAGACAGAGAACATAATAATGTCCCTGTGGAGGGAAGTACAGTGGAGCGAGCTCAGTCCTTACAAGGCACTAAAGAATTTCAATTAAAACCTGAGGTAAAGGAAAAGCCCTGCTGGAGCTCACAGACACTGAAAGTCCAACCACGAGCTTCAGAACAACAAATCCAGGCAAGTTCTGCCATCCAGGAACAGCTTGTTTAGCCCTGATTAGAATAAAATGGATTTAGAAATAATAAATAAACTTTCCTTCTTACCCCACCCAGCTTAGGATCTGCTAGAGGCTGAGATGGTCTTACCTGTTCACAGATGCTTTTCACAATAACCTAAAGGCTTTGGGCTGCAGCTGCTCAGTCTTGTGGAAACATTGCTGGTGCATTTGTGATGATAAACACGGTATTATTAAAATGGTTTTCTGATATTTGCCTACCCATAAATAATAATAAGGTGCTGTGCTTACACGGTGATTCATTTTTAGACCACTTCAAGGAAGTAATATTCAAAATTATGGGTTCTGCCATTGTGGGGACATGAAGAAGTCTCTCTCTGTTCTTGTTTTGGAGATAATGCATGAAAACTTGGTAGGAGCAGGACTGGAAGGTCCTTGGAGAATGCTGAAAGAATTTATGGAGTCCTGAAGATGAAACATGATCATATTCCAGAGGAGCTTTTAACTCATATAAACTAAAAAGATTTGCAGGACTTCACCAGTTGCACAGAAAAGTAGAAGAAGTGAAACAGCTCAGGGTCCGTGGCAGGAGGAAGAGGGTCTTCCAGATCTGAACACTGAAGCTGCAGGCTAGTAAAGTCATTTAACAGGCAAATTATACAAGGAACCCCTGGAACTTAATGAAGAGCTTCAGCTCTCCCATTGAACAGGAGAGAGTAAAACAACTCTTGGAGAAGACTAGTGGTCTCAGGGCTGGATGCAGCCAGGCTATGGAGAGCTGTACGCATTTGTGTGCAGCTGCTAGTCTCCATGTTACGGCAGGTGGTGGGAAAGGGGGTCACAGCTCCCTTAGTAAATGTCTGGTAAATAAAGTCCTTGGAGAACTGGGTAATGCTCCAAGTCCTCTCGTTTATTTCATTCTTTCCACGGCTGCTTTTTCATCTCCTTTGTCCACCTAGTCCTGTTCGGGATGTTGTTGCCAGGAGAAGTGACCAGCACACCCATCAAACCTCTTCTCTGGTTTCCGTCCCCCGTCTGGAAAGGGACATTACTGAGGATGTAGCTCCATCTACTGCCATAAAGCGAAATGTCGGTTCTCCACCAACATCTGTCTTGGACCCTTTCGCTGATGCATTAAACAAATTGAACTCAGCATAAAAATGACTCACTCACCCTTTTTTTCTTAAAAAAAAAAAAAAAAAAAAAAAAGAAAAGCAAAAACGAAAACAAAAAGACCCAGAAATTAAACCGATAAGGAGACAATTATAATTTCTGGACATTCAAAATTCCAGTGGAAAAAAAAATCTAGAAAAATAAAAAATAACAATACACAAAATGTTTGGTGCTCAGATCTCCAATCCATCCTAGAAAAACTATTTTACCTGCCATAATTATCCAGGCTTGAAGAAAGTTCTGTAAAATCTGGCCCAAAACATTGTAGCTTATCCTTACAGTAAAAATTTAAGGTACATGGTTTGGTCACAGTCCATGGGATGGGTTAGCCTTCAGTGTGTTAGTTCTCACCCGCGTTCTGTTACTAATGTAAAATATTGTTTTGGTTTTCCTTGTAGCCAATATGGAGAGGGCAAGAACTCCAGAAGGCATTTTTTCCTCCTCTTAGATGCCTGACTCAGGGTTTCATGACTGTCCCTCTCTCTCTAGAGACACAGTGGGTGGAAGCAGGAGCAAGATATATCCAGAGGTGGAAAGAAAACCTTTCCTTTTTAACTGTAATAGTGGAAACAACTCGTACAAGACAGTGCCATTGGAAAGGAAATGCGGATTGGGTCTCTTCCCCTTAAACGTACAGTCTTTTGGACCTGTGTGTGAGGAAAAAGCTCCTGGCTGAGCCAAGTAGAGCTATATGGGTCTGGAGAAGGGCAAAAGCCATAGGTCATGAGCAATGGGGCACGGCTGGTGGGTAGAGTATGCTGGATAGAGATTGTCACAGCACTAACCTTGCTTGAAAGCCAGTTGAATCTCTAAAGGGCCCAAATCCCCTGTGATCTGTCCCTGGCAGCACCATGCTGACCTGCATGAGTTCTCCATCACTTGAAGTCCTCCAGAAAAGGACCAGCAGACATGGACCATTTGCAGGACTTGCGGGGTGAAGATCTTTAGCATTGTTTTCATTGGTGGTTTTTTTGTTGTTGTTTGTTTTGTTTTGAGTTTTTTTCCTTCAGATCTGAGAATCATTCTAATCTTTATCAAGGACTAATTAATATAAGTAATATTATTAAGGATGCAAAGCCAGTGAGAACAGAGGAGTTTCCAACAGTCCAGGAGAAAAATCTTGCTCAAGGGTATAACTCAGGAGATTTTGCTTCTAACACTAAAACAGGTTCTTGGCTGGTTTAAAACAACTAGCTGATGTTTGTTTGCCTGACCCCTCGTTTCTAAGCTCTTTTCTGCTCTAGCAAAGGTGTTGCTATACCCCAATAGTGGTTTCACATCACACTAGGAGCAACTACCAGGAGATGCAAGGCAAGCTTTCAAAAAGATTTATACAGACGTAGGACAAGGAGTATATGATCCAGGTATGGTTGTGAGAAGTCCTTCTGGGAGTAAAAGGCACCTAGAAAATGTTAAAGACTTGCTGAAAATCTAAGCCTTTATCCTGCAGCCTCTGAAATATTCAGAAAAAGGTGACCACAGATTTCAGCATCACTGAGACTCCTGAGGGACACATGCTTTGGTCCCATTTGAATTCAGTGGTGGTCACTGGTAATACTTGTATGGCTTACAACAAAAGCAGAAGCCAGTCTAATTTTGCAGAATCCAGGGACAGTGCATTGGTCACCAGAGACAATGACAGCCTTTCTATTGACTTCACTGGGCTCAGGGTACGGCTGTGAAAGCTGGTCTTGTGTTGCACAGAACGGGAAGGGCTTTGGGACTGCATAGCTCCAGGGATTAGTAATAAACAAAGAGCCTTTAACTTCTAGGTCACTGCTCCGAACCCCTGCCAAGCTTCTGGTGAGTGAATGCTATTGCCATTTGTACAGAGACAGCTGATGAATGAGTTTGACAGTTCTTGGTGTGGTCCAGGACAGAAAATGTCCATATCATTGCTGAGTCTTCCATGCCTTCCTTTAAGATTCAAGGGGCCTTGTGAGGTCATATTGCTGATGGCAGTATTCCCAGATGTATGGTACCTGCTGGCAAGGAGCACAGCAGTGCTTCACCTTTGAGGAAAGATTCCTCAACTCATTTGGCTGGCCGTTGATGTGGCCAGGACAAAGTATTCCTGCTTAGCACCTGTACCAAAGGTTTCAGCTCATGATAAAGCAGACTAAATGAGCAGCTGTAAGGATCTGAATTTCTGACCGATCCATGCTGACAGCTGAGCGTCCTCTTGGGCAATCGCTGTTGCTGTCTGTCTGTAAACCAACAGGTCTTGTTCAGCCTGAGCTCTAGGTATGTCCTTGCAGGGCCAGGTGAGTCCTGGCTCCCTAGGATGCTAGGGAGCAGGCCAGCTCTATAGCTGATGGTCTTTGAGTTGGTATCCATTTTTCCCTGCTCAGGCATGTTGTAAGCTTCCGTACTTTAGCCCTATTTCAAAGGATCATTGAGTAATTCCTTTGGGTTTGTAGCCCTATAATTGGATTATTTGTGCTCATAGTCTGCTCTCCTCTTCACTGGAAAGGGTTGGACATGGTGGTAGGACATGAAGTGTAATTGTGGTATTGAAAGGAATCACTTCCAGGCTCTTTGTCTGCTAGGGAATTGCTTTTTGGCAACTGGAAGTTCAAATGTGTACTTTTGCGACCTCTTTTGCACTGGTTTCAAGCCCATTGAGGATTTGCCCTTGCTGGTATCATCTGATCTGTGGCACTAAGGTGCATGAGACTGGGCATGCAAAGAAAGAGGCATGACTATCACAGCTTGGGACTCAAACACACCGTTTTTTTTATATGCAACACTATATTGCTTGAGGGTCTTACCCTTCAGCATCAGCTTGCCAGCAATGACAGGACCTGACCCAAAATGCCATGATCTGGGAGACTTCCAGACATATTAAGGTCCTCCCTATCTGTCCCTGGCAAGCAAAGTGGTACCAGTAGGTAACCCAGAAAAGCAGATGCTCCCTCATTCACCAGAAGTTCTCAGACTTGGTGTGATTTGTACCCCAGCAGCTTTCCTTGGTCTACTTTTTCCTTTCTAAAAGCTGGTCACCTGCTTAACAATTTTTAACAAAAATCCAGAGCTTAGGATGAGTGAGCTGTGTGGGTCTGCTTGTGAAGGGCTTTTCTCACCGCATACCCACTCAAGCTATATTAATTTCAAAAGAATAGGATGTCACAGAAAGAGGGACAGAAAGGAGGATGCTTGTGTGACAGTGGAAAAGTATCAGGTAATTGCAAGCAGCCTTTTCAGGAGGGGCAGGTCTCTCCAAACAAAGCAATCATGTAGACAAACCAGCACAAAATATATTGGCTGTTACCAAAAGTCAAAATAATTGCAGGGAAAGGGTAGTTAAGTAGTTATATAAAGAAAGATGCAGATTTGACCATAGTATTCAATGTTTACCCACTGAATTGGTGCACATCTGAGCCATGCTGCAATTTTCTACTGCTTGGTTTATTTAGCTCCAACCATTCAGCTATTAACTTGATCACTGTCAAATTGCAAGCAATTCTCAGAGCCTAGCTTAAAATTACAGGCACTTCCAGGGGAGGACTGACTTCTAGTAATGTGTGCCTGTGCCTTGTAGGAGGGAATCTGGAGTGGAGACTTCTAGGAATGGCATCAAACCAGTTTGTGGTGTCTGAGAGAAGGTTGGTTTGGTTCAGGTTGCTGTGCAATGTCAACAACAGCTTGCTGGTCTGCCTTGTGTCACTGACTCCTACATGGACTGCAATTCACATGCTACCAGGATGGCAATTCAAGGTACCTCCGCTGATCCAATGGCATGGACATGTGAGAGGGAAACCATTCAGGTTTTGATGGGGAAAAAACCCCAACCACTTGAGAAAATGTTAAGGCCACATCTCAAGACACATGTGTGGATAATCTATTCTGCACTTGGAAGCCAAGAAATTAGGAGTGGGAAAGGATTAATGCAGTGCTAGTGACCGAGAGCCTCAGAATCCAGAAACACAGGCTAGCTCTCCTCTCCACCCCATGAAAAGGGCATCTGCATTATGTTTTTTTCAAGTGTGTCTCCTCAACAAGGAGAAATCTCCCTTTAGCCTCATTTCCTTTGGAAAGAGGCTTATGCAATGCTGCGTATCCCACCAAGAACTGAACCAGCTGGCTGGTTTTAATCACAGTCAGCAGAGAGGGGGATGTCTTCCAGGAACTTACATGCCCATGGATTTTGCAAGCAGGTGGCTGGGTGGAAAGAAAAGTCTCTAAAGTCTTGGACAAGGCCCCAATGAAGGGAAGGCAAAGTCCCTGGGCACAGAGAAGCCCCATGCAAAAGTAACAGACACGTTTGTGTGGTTCATTAATATCTCAGTCACGTGCCCACAGGGTTTAGCCACAGAAGTTGGGCAAGGAAGGTTTTTGAGTCTATAAGGAACTGGATTCCTTATTTTCGTTAAAATTTGTTGGTCTGGTACATCTTTTTCCTAGTGAGTCTCACATAATCACACGACTCTGGGAGCAGTGAGTTGCTATCTGCTCCATCTCCTTGGTAGGTAACATCTCTTTTCCCTGTGTTCTTTTTGATGTTGGCTCAGCTTTGTCCAGTGGCTCAAGTCTCATACACATCAGTCATTAGCTTTTCCTTAGAGAGGAGCAAAGAGCTTGCCTGGGAATTTGCATTGCATCCACAGTGGGTTGAGAAGTCTTTCCCAAACGCTGACTGCGGTGGGAACACTGCAAACGCAGCAGATCTGAATTTGGTTACAGTATAATCCTGGACAGTGCATTTTTTGTTGCTAGTTTTTGCTCAGCTCGTACTGCATTTGCCATCTGGCACATTCTGTCTGGACTAATGAGGATTTTTACAGAATCATAGAATTGCTTAGGTTGGAAAGGTGATTTGAGTCCAACCGTTAACCCAGCACTCCCAAGTCCACCACTAAACTACATCCCTAAGTCCCACATCTATACCTCCAGGGATGGTGACTCCACCACCTCCCTGGGCAGCCTGTTCCGAGGCTCGACCACCCTTTCCGTGAAGACGTTTTTCCTAATATCCAATCTAGACTTCCCCTGGAACAACGTGAGGCCGGTTCCCCGTGTCCTATCACTTGTTCCCTGGGAGCAGAGACCGACCCCCCCTGCCTACAGCCGCTGCCAGGCAGCTGTAGGGAGCCACCAGGTGCCCCTGAGCCCCCCTCTCCAGGCTGACCCCCCCAGCTCCCCCCGCCGCCCCCCCCAGCCCCTGCCCCAGCCCCTGCCCGGCTCTGGACACGCTCCAGCCCCTCTGCGTCCCCCCTGCCCTGAGGGGCCCGACCCTGAGCCCAGGCCCCGAGGGGCGGCCGCACCGGTGCCCAGCACAGGGGGACGGGCACTGCCCCGGCCCTGCCGGCCACAGCGCTTCTGACAGCGGCCAGGGCGCTGCTGGCCCCCTTGGCCACCTGGGCACGCTGGGGGCTCCTGCCCAGCGGCTGTGCCCAGCCCCCCCGGCCCTTTCCCCCGGGCAGTTCCCAGCCCCCTGCCCCCAGCCCCCAGCCCCTCACACACTCGGCCTCGGCCCCTCGGCCCGGCCTGCCCAGCCCCCTCAGAGCCCCCTGCCCCCGGCACATCGGCGCCCCCCGGCCGGGTGTCACCCGCAGGCGGGCTGAGGGCGCGCTCCGTCCCCTCGCCCCGAGCGCCGTGCAGGTACCCGGCAGGGCTGGCCCCAGCCCTGGTCCCTGGGGAACAGCCCCTGTGCCCGGCCGCCAGCGGGATGTCACTCCGGTCCCCACGCCAGGAGCAGCCGGCTGCTCCAGGAGAGCGCGGGGGGAAACGGTCTCACGGGCTTCGCTAAGGTCTAGGGAGCAGCACCCACAGCCTTTCCCCCGTCCCGTGCGTGGGTCACCCGGGCACGGAAGGAGACCCGGTTCGCCCAGCAGGACCCACCTTGCACAACCCCGCGCTGGCTGGGCCCCGTCCCCCGGCTGTCCTGCCCGTGCCACGTGCCGGCGCTCAGGCCGACCGGCTCCATCACCTTCCCCGGCACCGGCGTCGGGCTGCCGGGCCCCTGGTTCCCCGGATCCTCCTGCAGACGGGTGTCACACTGGGTGACCTGTCACACTGGACCTGTTGTTTGTGAACAGAGAAGGGCTGGTGGGTGATGTGAAGGCTGGAGGCTGTTTTGGGTGTAGTAATCATGAAATGATAGGTTTTGATTCTGAGAGAAGTAAGGAGGGGGGCCAGCAGAACTGCTCCCCTGGGCTTCCCGAGGGCAGACTTTGGCCTGTTGAGGAGCCTGGCTGGCAGAGTCCCTTGGGAGGCAGCCCTGAAGGGCCAAGGTGACCAGGAAGGCTGGACGTTCTTCAAGAAGGCAATCTTAAAGGCACAGAGCAGGCTGTCCCCATGTGCTGAAAGATGAACTGGTGGGGAGGACCGGCCTGGCTGAACAGAGAGCTTTGGCTGGAACTCATGAGAAAAAGGAGAGTTTATGACCTTCGGAAGAAGGGGCAGGTCTATGGGGCTGGATGTGATCCACCCAAGGGTGCTGAGGGAGATGGCAGCAGCGCTCATCGGTTCCCTCACCAGCTGTGTCAGGAAAGTCTCTTCCACGCACTCCAGGAACCTCCTGGGCTCTTTCCTCTCCGCTGTGTTGTATTTCCAGTGGACAATGGGTAAGTTGAAATCCCCCATGAGAACAAGGACTAGCGATTGTGACACTTCTCCCAGCTGTTTATAGAACCTTTTGCCTGCCTCTTCAGCCTGGTTGGGTGGCCTATAACAGACTCCAAGCACGATCTCTGCCTTGTTGGCCTTCCCCCTGATTCTTACCCACAGACACTCAACCCCATTGTCACCATCGTTAGGCTCTAGACCAGCAAAACCCTCCCTAACACACAGGGCTACCCCACCGCCTCGCCTTCCTTGTCCACCCCTTCTGAAGAGTTTACAGCCACCCACTGCAGCACTCCAGCTGTCCCAGTCATCCCACCATGTTTCTGTGATAGCAACTATGTCACAGCTTTCCTGCTGCACCAGGGCTTCCAGCTCCTGCTGCTTGTTGCCCATGCTGTGTGCACTGGTGTGATACACTTCAGTTGGGCTATTGATCCTGCCACCTATTTTGGGGGGGAGAAGCTCCAATTCCTACATGACCACTCTCAGGTGCTTCCCTAGTTTCCAACACAGCAATAACCCTTGTGTGTTTGCTCCTGCATGGATCTCCATCCCTTACCTCCACTGAGATGGCAGACTGAAGGACCTTGCGAGCACACCATCCCTCAAACATTGGTGTGCTGCCTCCAGGCTTATCTCTGGTGACCCTGGGTTTACGCCTTTCCCCTTCAAATCTAGTTTAAAGCTCTTTCAGTTTTGCTGGACATTGTGGCACTAACCCAGCTCATCTAGGCAAGGGATGGTAGGCATCATCTCCTATGGAGACTCATCTCAGGAGATAATTGCAGTGGTCATTGTCCCCTGGCGAATTTTCTTCCCTGGATGAGAGTGAAGGTGAGTCCTTGAGAAATACATCGTGGCATCTTTGCTTGCAGGTCTTATTCAACACAAGTTTAACACTGCTTGTTTGAGCCAGCCTGCCAGAGAGATGTTTTAGCTTGTCCTTCTCAGTATCCCAGAGACATCTTGGCAAGCTTCAACAACAGCGATCCAAAGTGGGCTTGTTTTAAACACCTAATAAGTAGAAACCATGTAAAGCTACATGCAAGGCTAGCTGTGGATAGCAGCACCATCTTGTGTTCACTTCTGGAGAAGGGACAGAGACTTTTAATTGCTGAACAGGCTACAGATACTTAATCTCTTTGACAGCTCTCCTGAGAAAATCATAATTATTTACAAACTCCGTATTGACACAAGGCAGAGGCATAAAGTCTAGGTCGGTCTCCAAGCCTCCATCACACCCAGGGTCTTCAGCTAGCACTTTCGTTTGCGCATCAGAATTGTACCACTCATATCCCAGGAGGTGCTTTAGTTTCATGCTCATTCCTATCACATATGCTCCAGCAAGTGACTAGCACCACCCTTTAAATTCAGGCTTCTGAAATTTTTTCCCATCCGGTAAAGTTTCAATGCATAGTAACTTTGGATTGTCTAGTCTGATGGACTGTATCTGCACTAGATTATTATGTTATTAAATCCAACCAGAAATTCCTTCCCAGGAACAGCTCTTGGAACAATTAAAGACAGTTTCAGCATCTTTGAAAAGAGACTTTGTACAAAAAAGCTTTTACCCCAGGCCATTGATATGGTGCCAATGAGGTTATTTAATGACTCCTATTATTTCACATTTGCGTATTTTAATAGATATCCCAAGTCTCTTCCCTCAAGTTTGTAACCTCTGTGTATCTCCTCCTTCCAGGTTCCCCATAGGTAGGATCAAGTCTCACTTCTTTGCAGAACAGCACCAAGACACATCAGCTTTGATGTACCATATCACATTGTAGGTATCTCTAGATGATGATGGAAGGGTGACAGGGAAGGGAGGGACTGAGATGTGTGCAGGAAAACAGGAGTACACAAGGAAGGAGCAGAGAGCAAGTACCTCCCCCAGGTGTGAGATTTCACCTATCTGGTCAAAGAGGTTCTTAATATTACCTAAGTGTTTTGATCACTAGGCTGTCAGAGAAAAGGACTTAGGGGAAATGGTGGTAGGAAAGATGGATCCACCTTAATCACAAAGGAAGTGCATAATTTTTGGGGTGCCTGGAAAAAGTCTGCAGGGGAACAGGTGTGCAAAGCTCTTTTGGGTATGTCCACGTAACGTACTGTCTGATGGTGTTAAGCGATAGGACCATGGAAGAGCTCTGCACCAGCTGGGGAGGGCTCAGTAGAAGTTCCTGAGCCTTTAGAGGCCTCTGCTCTTTCTCTGCACCTTCCCAGTCTCAACCTAGTGCTGGGGCTCTGTTTTCCCATCCCCTGGCCTCGCAGACCAGTATCTTCTGCTTTGGAAAAGTACCTCCATGAGAAAGCCAAGTATATACCTTGTATCCAAGTACCTGGCCAGAAAAGTGGGGTACTGCCAGATTCAATCTTGACCAGTGAACCTAGATTTTTCAAAAAAGTGCTCCTAGCAATTTTTGTACATATTATAATTATAATACATACATCATAATTTCTACCATGCTGTCACCCAGGTGACTGGTTTTTGATGTAGAGCTGCACTAGACTTTTGCAAGAGAAACTGGGGGACATTTGGCCAGATTTGATGCAATGACAGATTTGCTTCTGGTTACAAAATCAGTATGTTGTAATTGTTATTTGTGAAAACGGTGAGATTGGACACCACAGTTTTGAAACAGTGATAAGATGTACTGTTATTTCATTTGCTATGTGATTGTGTTTTGAGGAATAACTAGAAATTCCCACTGTGGACCAGGTTCCCCTGGACATACCTACACCAGTATAGATATACATTTCATGTATAGCTATGTAGATAGAAACTAGTCAAGTGTGCTGGGAACCTTGTCAGCCACTGTCCATGTTTGTGAAATGTTAGAACACTCCTTGGCACAAATTTGGCCTATTTTTACTAAAATTTGCCCCGAAACCATTCCCACATTTGGCAATTAGTCCAGTCCAGTCCAGGGACCATTCCTAGTTGACAGTTTGGTCACAGCTTTGCTTTGGTGGCTGGCAGGTCAGTAGT
Organism: Falco punctatus; assembly: GCF_963210335.1. Taxonomy (NCBI): domain Eukaryota; kingdom Metazoa; phylum Chordata; class Aves; order Falconiformes; family Falconidae; genus Falco; species Falco punctatus. The sequence continues at coordinate 64,047,178 of NC_137585.1, forward strand.
ACAGAGCGAAGCCATGACATGCAGGGTGGTCCCAGTACATGGGAGCATCCCCTGGCATACTTGGATTGTTAGTGTGATGTTTTTAATCCCAATGCACTGGAAAGATGAAAAGTTTTATAATCCTGATGGAAAACAGGAGAGGAGAGGTTGATAAAGGAACATGGAAAATACAAAAAGTAACAGCTCCATCCTCATTTCTTTGCAAAATTTCAGGCTTTCTAACCTGTCTCATTTTTTGTCCAGAAATCTTATCTTATGAAAAACCTCTGATAAATTGATCCATTCTCCTAATCAGCCTTTTCTGGTGTGATCTGGTTTCACCACCACATCTGCAGGCAGTTTTGTTCACTACAGCCAGGCAGAGTCTCGCCCTGCCTGCAGGCACACTGCAACAGGACGGTGCTGGAAAACTGTGCGCCTCTGCAGAGCTCCCCCCTGCAGAGCTCTCCCAGCAAGTGGCGAGGCAAAAATCCCCCCTCTGATGAGCCAGAAGGAGATCTTGCACTGATGCTACCAGCTGTGTTGCCCACCAGGCCATGCCAGCATGGGAGATGATAATGCAGCTGGAAAGCATTTCTAAAAGCTCTTTCATTCCCAGCCATGTGGTCTGGGTACTGGGTTGGAATGATGCTCAATTATTTCTAACCTAGGGACAGGGCAGGTTGCACTTACACCTCTTAAAAAAAGAAATAATCTCTCTGATAGTTTTGCTCCAGCTGAGATTTTTCTAACCAGCTTTTCTGGAGACCTGCCACCAAATTCCTGGGACAGAGTTAGCAACTGTTACTGGACGGGTTTGGGCTTAATGAAGGACTTCAGGGGTGGATGCTGGGGTTGAACAGATACATCCATGAGGACAATCTATCAATCTGCAGCAAGGAGATAATTTCCATTGATGAAGGTGTTTGATATCACAGGGGCCTCAAGAAGAGGGATAAAGGGGTTTGGAAAGACATTGAGGGTAAGGCTATGTGAACTGGGAAGGATGAGTAGAAAGGGGACAGGATGCTGGGAGACAAGGGTACATGTGACCACCTAATGCTGACAGGGGCTGGGACCCCTCTTAGGGAAGTATAGCAAAATCTGAAGGTTTTTCTTTCAACCTGCCTCATGTCCTGAATTTATCATGAGTCTTACCACTGGCTTTCCTGAAGCCAGGATTTCCTAGTCATTTTGAGTATGCAGGGCAGAGATGACAGCCTTTTCCTGTGCTGTGACTCCTGGTGTCACGCTCACCTGTGACATTAGCAGCTAGGGAAAAGGAGGAAGTGGCAGTGTTTTGTGGTCCGGGAGTGTGTGGTGGTATTAGATAGCGTTGTAATATAAATAAATGGTAGTATTCTCCAGCCATGCAGCACAGAGGAGGCCTGGAGGGAGGGGGAAGGTCAATTGTGGCCCTCCTTTTTCAGAATGCATCATCGTGTAATAGCTCAAAGGGGTGAGAGCACCCTGTTATCCTGCTCTGAGCAGGAAGGGTGGCAGCCTTCCCCCTCTCCGAGCTCAGAAGGGACCTGGGAGGATGCATGATACCCACACTACGGGTCTGAGGTGCAATCACCTTTGCTCACCCAGCTTCAGGCTTCTCTGCAGGGAATAATGTTAAGTTGGCAATTATTGGTGTGGCCTCCCAGCAGTAGGAAATTACTTGTGACTGCCAGCTCATTTTATTTAAACCAACAAACAGGTGTCAGATGAAAATGACTTTCTTTCACGCCCAACTTCAACTGGATTCAGCATCTGTACAAGTGAAGTGGATGTATGTAACAGACACAGACACCTCCTGTACTCAGGAATCATGGTTCCAGTTGTAAAAATACTCCAGATTTACTACATCATAGCAATTACTGTCAGATAACTACCATGGATATTCACTCTAATTTCAAGACAAACTCACAATTAATATTATTTTGTATTTACCTTCCATGCGTATTTTAGCAAATGAGTTTGCTGGCAGAAAACTTCACTTAAATAGCTAATTAAAGCAACTTGTTAGGAAAGCAGATTTGGAATTTGCAAACACCAGATACGGTGTGCTGGAAATATGCTCTAAGTGTAACAGTCACCCAGGCAGGCACAATGAAAAATGCTGTGACGTACTTCAGCTGGGCTTACAGTCTTACAAGTATGGCCAGCCAGCAAATGCAAATCAGTAGGCTTGGTCACCCAGCACAACAAAATACCCTCTTAACTTCCTCATTTTCTCAGAAAAAAAAAATAATGCTAAAAAAGCTTTAGCAGAAGGTCGTGAAGTTAGAGCTATTTCCAACCAAATGATATTAGACTGTAATTCACGGGAGCTACACCTACAGTCAGCCCGAGTTTGTGACAGTCAGAAAATGTTGCTTGTGGCAGAACTACAAACGACTCAAGGGAATTAGGCAATAACTGACTGTCAGCTGGGATCCCAGTTTGAAGAAAAATCCCCATCTGCTGATTCCAAGAACACAGGAAAACAGGAAAAGAAGCCATTTGAGTCTTGTTCTCTGTCCCATGTTCTCTGTGTAGTTAGTGCTCTCCTCCGCTTTAGAGCACTTTGGTAAGGACCAGCTTCTTTCAGAAGAGCTCTCCTCTTCTCCTTTCAGTATTCTGTGAGCCCTTGAGGCTCTCATTGGACAAAAGCAGAGATATGGAGTAATCTGGCAAAATCTGGCAATACAAATACGCTTATTGACTTGCCAGTTCATATTTGCTAACTGTTCAGTTGGCTGCTGCAGAGCAAAACTTGCAATAGCTGAGCTCTTGCTCCTGTTGTCATGAGTGGGCACATTTCGTCACATCTGTGTGGCTATGTCCATGCTATGAAATTAAGCAGAAATTAACCTTCCTGGGCATGGGACTGCAATGGCTCAGTTACTAGAATGATTTTTTTTTTCAAATTTATTTAAACCTTTACTGCCTGGCCTTCTTCCAGACAACTTCCATCATTCAAAACTTAGCACAGGTCAAAAGGCAATTCAAAAGTCAGTTTTGATGGGACCTTTCTCGAGGGTGAAAGAATTGAGTTTGATGGAGATGAATGGATTGTGGCATGGGACCTCAGGACCACAGGAAGGACCCTGACCATGATGGCTTTCCTTGTAGGCACCCTTTTTTCCTGTCTACTACTTTTGTTTTAAATAGGTCTAGAAGTTGAATGGAGCACAAAGAGATGAAGAGTGAAGAAATAAGAGAATAGGTTTCTATGTCTTATTTAGCTAGAAAAGGAGGAGGAAAATGAAGACTGAAATTTTCCCTTTACTCAAATGGGTTTCAATAGGGCACCTGGAGTGCTAACTTCATCGGCACATTGCATTCTATGAAGTCTGCTGAACATCTTTGCAAAACCATCCTGTTGAATCTGAGGAGTCCTTAAGTCTGGCCTATGTCCTAACTTCAGCTCAGGTGCCTGAAATATAATTACCTTTTTCTTTTGACCGTACAGGATGGCAGAGTCCATTAGACTTGTGTTTTAGATGGCTGTAATCACTTACCAGTGATTTCACACTGGAAGTGTAGTAGTCATGTTGTTAGACTTAGATCACAGTGTCTGACTTTAGGAGATAGGTGATTATCCAAGTGATTGAAGTTAGTCTTGGGATCAGAATGCTGTCCTGAATTGGAGTCATAGTCCCTCCAAATTATCACAGCTGTAAGTCACATGCCTAGCTGGGATTTTCCTATTCCTCTCTGTCTTGCATGGAAGCTGCTATGGGTTGTGCTAGGAGGAGTGAAAGCAATAATTTGTTAGATTTTTGTCTCACAGATTTGTTCTGATAAAGAAGAAAAGCTGTTCTTGAAATAAACTGAAAATAGAAAAAATAAACAACAACCAGCCAACACTCCAACCCCTTTGTGACTCAGAGAGCAGCAACCTTGAGGGAGAGGACGTGATTTGTTTCCTTGGGGAGGTGTCACAGCAGTGCAAAGTAAAAGGTGACAAATTGAGGCGACAAATGCTCTTCTATAGGCGCACCCATTGAACCACCAGGATCTGCTGGACTTGGCTTGTCTCCTCACATAATTTTAAGACATGTATTGCCTTCTCATCAAAGGACTCTAACTGGACATCCCAACTTTATGCACTAGTTGTAACCACACAAATGACCAAGGAACTCCTTCTTCCCCAAATAGATGGTTATGTCAAACCCTCTGGGTTTGGAGAGGTGTGATCACAGTGGTGTTATACTGGAATTAGTCTAATTTGACATCATGGGCAAAGATCACCTACCACACCTGTCCTGGCCACTCTCTGCTGGCCACTTCTTTCCTTTCTCAGGAAGACAGACACAGCAGTTTTTTGAGGAGAATATGATGACAGTGGATGGGTATTGCTGGAGCTGTCCTTTCCTATGCAAGGGGGTTAAGGAGGGAGCTACTTAGAGCAAGTACAATAGCACTGAATATGGTTGAGATCAGTCTCCTTGAAGGCTTTCTTTGAAATTGTACTGGAAATGGATAAATTTTGAGCTAGCTCTGCCTTGGAGAGCCTTCTTTCATGCCATCATTTGGTTTTGAACTTGTCGGTTCTTTTTGAATCTGACTCAACTATACACAAGGGTGTTCTACTTGCAATGGTTTTTGTGTTTTTCTGTTTCAGAGAAAAAAATACCTATGAACTATGAAAAAAAAAAGCTGATGCCATTGCCATGTGAATAAGCAGTTGTAGTTACAAGGAAGAGGAGTTCTGAGAAGAGAGGACATACATTTCTGTGGCACACAAGAACTATGAAGTTCGTAAGAAGTTATCTGCAAGACAAGACTTCAGAACTGCAGGAACCTTCCCCTGTCTGCAAACTCAGACTGACAATGAGCAAATCTCTGCAAATTTTAGCTTGTTCCATACTTCTTCTGATTTCATCTGTTCTACATCTGAGGAGAACAACTTCAGGAGGGAAAAATCCATAGGTGAAAGTACACCTCTACCAAGCCCCAAATCACTATCCACCAGAACACTACGGGGAAGTTTACAGTGGACTTGAGTCTTGGGTTTCGGTTTACCTCTGTGCTCAGGCAGGGCTGCAAATAAACCAAAGAGTTTTTAATAGCTGAACTGGGGGAGTTAATTATATAAAGATGTAGCAGATAGTTATTCCTGTAAATAGAGTGTTCCCTTTAACCAGAAGAGATGTTAGCTCTATTTTTTTATTTGCTGTTAATAGGACTGCCTAGAAGTGAAGTGTGTTATGGACCCAGAATCAGTGAATGAAAGGAAGACTTACAGTGAGACCATCACCCAAACAGGGTAAAAAAGTGCAAATGAAGACAGCTGTGGAAAAGAACAGGCTACAAAGATCAACTATGAGATAGCTGCACAAAGCACTCCTTAACTGTGACTGACAAGTTGGTGAAAATGAAAAGTCTGTGCACAGACAATTCTTGAACAGAGGATGCTGTGAGAAGATGCTTTTTTTCTCCCCAATATTTCAATGTTTTAGCTGGCCTCAGAGCCCCAGCAATTACATGATGGACATACAGCTCTGGAACTTCTGTCCTTGCATACATTAGTTACCATGTATGGAAAAGAGAAAAACATTCTTTCTGAAGTTCCAGTTATGTCTGGAGAGCCCATCCAAGACTGTTCTGAGTTTGTATAGGTGTAAAGACATGGACAGATTAGATCTGTGCCAGAGAGCTTAGGGTAATTAAATATCATCTAAGGTATCTTCAGGTTTCCAGCTTCCACATAAAAGAAAATAAGCATCTCAATATTCTGGAAACACAAGGCAGTGAGTTACAGTCTGATGCCTAAATTCTACCTAATTACATGAAACTAGTGTTTCTGACTGGATGGCATCTCTGAAGGCTTTGAAGCATCGCTGGGAAACACTACACACATGGGTTGACGAGGACTGAGGCTTTCTAATCCTGTCTCGAGTGACTTTGATCCTGCTTTTACTTTGGGGCCTGGATATCTAGAGGATTCAGTGATGGGTTTTGTGGGTCACAGGCTCTTCCATTGTCTAAACATTGCTGGAAACACATCTGCAACAAGCCGGCCATGCATGGGGAAGGCGAGAGACACATGAGAAGGGGTGCGGTTCACAAGAAGTGAGAGGGCATTTTGAGGTCTCATGTATGTTTCCTTGGTTGGGTTGAAATCTGGCTTTGCTCTCTTGTGCATCCATGAGCTGTCCATCATGCTGCTTTTCCACCACTGCACATGCTTTTTGCTAGTCTTTGATTTTCTCTGCATCTTCAGAATTTGTTTACAGACATCCACATTTAATGAGATTAAAAGAAAATACTGAATAACTCATTGAAATGAAGAATTGAACTGCAGTGACCTTTATGTTAATAAAAGTGCCCCTTTCCTCTGTGCAAACACTTTAGCAAAGCAGGGAATTCACTGCATCTGTTGAATTCACAAGTGGCTTTTTTTGTTTCTGTTTGTTTTGTTTTAAATAACTGCCTAATAGCTGGAACCAGCATTGTGTTCCTCCTGCTGACTCACTGGTTTCCAAAAGCTCTGCAACGAGTGTGACATCTTTAAACACCACAGAATATACTGTTTCCTTTCAGCCAGGCATAATCTGCAATGATTCAACTCATGTAAAAGAACCATGTGGGTTGAAGCATCCCAACTAAATACGTCACCCTCCATACCTCCAGCCTCTGTGCCTTGCACTCTATGTGATGTGCCATCCAAATACTATTTACTATTGCAATCTGCAAAAGCACTTCACCTTTGTTTCAAAAATTACGCCATGAATGTGGAATTTGGCTGAGGAAAAATAGTCTGTGTTCATTAAAGTGAATAATTCCAGATCTTGCCTCTACTAGAATATGAAGTTTATTGACACTATTAAGTAGTTCTATAGGATACCCTGTATAGGGTAGCACATTGCTTGGAGTTATAAAAGAGTGTAAGGCCAAAAATCCATACACAAAAAAGTGCTTAAACTACTACCTGGTAAAAACTATCTAGATATGAATGTTGTGCAATTACGAAAATTCAGAGAGAGTAGAGGTTAATTTGGCCATTTCCTAAGTAATTTAGGGCAAGCCTTTCCACTGTGGTCACCATCAGTTCCTTGTCTGTAAAATGAGGACAGTGTCACATCATTTTTTGAGCAAGCTCTTCAGGAAGGAAGTAATTTGTCATCCGTGCATCTAAGGAATTGAACACAAGAGGGCTTTTCTTGTGGGTGAGATTTCTAGATAGAGCTGCAAAATAAATAATCTGTGAGCGTTCTTGTGTTTATGTGCAAAACCTTTTTGTTTTTTTGAGACTGTTTGATTGTTTACTTGTAAGAATGTCTGCAGAAAGTTAAGTTGTCAGGAGAATTGGTGAGAATAAATATTCATGAGAATACTCTCGTTGCGAATGCTTTTGTGGCCATCTGTAAAAGCTTTTTTATTATTCAAACAATGCTGAGCTTTTTACAGATAATTTGCCAACAAAAAGAAAAAAAGGAAAGGCTTCCCCCCCCTTTCTTTTATTTTATTTTTTTTTAAGAGACAGCTGACGCTCTAGTGGCACAGTCATCATCGCTGGGGTGTTATTTAATACCCATGTGGCACAAATAGCCAGGAAGGAGTAATGAGAACACTACTGTCCTGATATCAGAAAGACAAAATTGTGTACTATTTTGAATAAAGAACAAATTAGTAAAACTACCACCAGTTTGTGAATAATTAAGGAAAACAAACAAAAGATTCTCAATTTATCAAATAACTTGTTTATAGCAGCAATTGCCTTTAACGTTGGTATGATGTCGTGCTGTTGTTACACAGGATCCTTCTGCTCAAAAGGCAAATTCCTCATTGTGGGAATTTCCTTCTTTTTTTTTGATGTGAATCAGGAGTAACACAACTTAAATAATTTTTCATTTGTCGTTTTTTTCATCTAATATTTGTGGTTTTCATCACCATTTTAGCAGAGCATCTCTAAAGTGTTATGGCTTTACACTTACCACACTTCCTTTTTAAAGACAACTTGTCACCTCTCTTTTATAGGAAAGGAAATGTGCAGAGCTAATATTTGCCCTTTACTAAGATCACCCTGGAAAACTCTGGCAAATCTGGGAAATAGAATTTTACCCAAATCCCTCCTATATTGCCATTGCCAAAACCCCATCTTTTCTGTTATCATTCTAATCTGCCTTTATGTTTAGTGCTGAAACGGAGGAAAAATTGAGAGGATCCCTCTGTTCTTAGACTTTTCCCTTGTGCAAGCACTGCTCACCATGGTTGGAGAGGTGTTTGTGCACCATGAGGGCTATGGATTTGACCTAGCTATGAGTTTTCTCAATTTTTTTTTCCTATTCCACAAGTGTTTCACTAAAAATGACTAAAACATTTGGAGGGCTGTTGAACTCCATGCTATCCTTCAGCAGAGAGTTCCGCCAGTTAGTTGTTCCTTGTGTGCAAAGTTATTTCAAAATTTTTAATTGATTATTTTTTTCTGATAGGAATGTATAGGAATTTTTGCTTCACATTCAGGAGTTTAGGCAACAACTGCACTGATCTGTATTCCAGCCTGTCCATATCTCAGATTCCTAGGTTGTGGCTTCTGCTGAAAGTCCTGGGGCCAGATATTTGCCTCTGCATTGGAAAGATAAATCTGCTTGAAAAGACGGTGTTTGGGATCTCTTACTTTCTCTTTAAATGGGGATTTTCAAAAGCACGTCGAATTCGTAAGAAATTTCAGCTGAAAACATCTTGACAGAATCTGTTTATGGTATTTCATCTTCTCTGAAACCAGTCATTGAAAACTTCCAAAATGTCATAGGAACAAAGGAGAGAGTTTCCTCCTAGTTCATTGCATCAGGGTAGGAAGAAAGCAGGGAGCTACTTTGTGATGCCCAGGCTCACATTGTGGATGAAAATCAGGGCTCGGGGCAAATGGCTCAGATTGTTCAGCAATTAGGGGAGCCCTGTACACTTGGAATCCCTGCTCTGTTGAGGCAGTTGTCTCTGGGGACACGAAGGCAGTAGGATCCCAGAGTATTTTTTTCTGCAGCAGCAGTGATGAACACTTGAGGGAAGCAATGTCCTTCTGGAGGGGGTATCTCCAGCATATGGGGGGGGGGAAAGGGCCAGCCTTGCCATCCGTGCGGGTGCATGGGTGCATCTGCATGGGTGCGCGTCCTTGTGTGCCTGCTTAAGTGTCTGCAAAAGCAGCTGCTGAACCGCCTCTTGGTTGCTGGTTGAGCGGGAGCCAAACCAGGTTAATGTGAAAGCAACAGGAAATTGGTCCCTGGGAAATTCTGTCTTCTCCCAAACTAGTTTGTAAGATCCTTTTTTTTGGTAAAAATACCCTGTTCCCTAGCTTGAGCTCTCATTATCACTCTGAACACCTCATGGACTGACTCAGTCTCTGCTGCAGACTTTGTCCTGATTCTGATTGATCAGCATAGACATAAATCAGGAAAGCATTGCATTTACACCAGTGTTAACAGCAGCCCAAGCTCAAAATTATTTTTCTTTCTTCACACCTCTTTGTTGTCCAACTTTCAAATTTTGATCTATCTTTCTACTTAATGTGACCATTCAGAGTTATGAGTATCCAGAGCAGCCAGGTACTGTGTGGTCAGTGGATGGAGGGACAGATGGATTATGAGCATGGACTTCACAACGCTCTCAGTTCAGAAGGACTTTACACATATCAAACCTGAACCAAAATAACAAGGATACATTTCATCCATGGCTTTATACCATGCCCTGCCTTAGACCCCAATTTGAATGTCACATACAACAGAGTGAATTTGGGCCCAAACTCTGAATTTATGATGAAAAATAAATTTCCCGCTGTACTCTGAACAAAACTGGCTTGCACTCTGCAGCTTCTGTCCTGCTGCTCTCTCTCCCTCATCAATTCTCTTTTCTCTTTCACACATCAGCTGCAAACATCTCATTTGGCTGGGGTGTTGAAGGCAGGCTCATCTCTAGTAGTTCCAGACTGTTAATTCAATCAGCTCTTAGATCAGCATGAACATAAGTAAGTGAAAAAGGCTCTTGAATTTCATCACCTTGTTAAAAACTCAGGTAGATTTCTGGAAGGATTATTTGATTTGCTTCACCAGGTTTCATAAAGGTTTGTACACAGCATTTAAACTATTATTATTTACTTTTAACAAGCTATTTAAGTCCTACTCTCAACTGCATAATCAATACTGCTCTCCCATCTGTTCAGAGATCCTGACATCAGCAAATTTCAATTCTCTGCTGACTGAGTCAAAAGGAAGGAATAATTTTAACACAGTGAATGAATGATAGTAAAGGAGCCTGAGAGAGACTGATATGAACTAAATCTCCATGTCCAAAGATAGCCAGGCATTCAGGAATTGTGGATCCAAGCCCTAAACTTGCTGAGGATTTTGCTGAGAGCATTGAAGTGAGATGCTATGTCTGGGAATAGATTAAAGTGATTTCTATTCCTGACAAGAAGAGTATTTTGATAGCTATTAAAGCTGCTTGAATGCATTTTCTTTCAAATTAATTTATTGAGACTTCTGGAGGGTTTTTGACTTTGCCCTGGAGCAGACTGAGGCTTCACCTGGGCATTTCCAGCCCCTCCACTGCATGGCTGGCACAAAGTGACTTCTGAAATCATTTTGGCTAGATTAATTCACCCTTCTGTGAGAGGAGGATGAACATCTGCTTGTGCAGAGGGATGCAGAAGCACAGATAGATGATACAAAGTGAAGAAGTCTCAGTCCATTGCTGCCCTGCCATTGTCAAGGCCCCAGGAGATACCTGAAACAATGGGCACCAGAGGATTCTGGCTTAATTTACGGTGGTGTAAATCTACAATACTAACACTGAAGTTTTTGGATGAGATCCCTTTCAGGGTGGGCTGATTTCTCCTTATTCAGAGATTGCAGGCCTAGGAAGTGAGGGATTGGGGTAATACCTTCTGCCTGTTGGTATTATCACCAGAAACATAGCCAGAGACACCACAGAGACCACGGCAGCTGGGTTTACTTCACAGCATTTTTGGTGCTTGCTATCTAGCTAATAAATACTTAGCACTCTACGGGGAGGCTTAGTCATCTTCACACACCATAGTCCATGCAGCAACTCTGCTGTCTCCACAGCTTACAGTTTAATTAGAGCAGGTTGTGACCTTGTTCTGATCTCATCTGGAAGGGGACTCATCTCTCCTATCTTGAAGTGACTTGACATTAGGCCCCTACATGGGACACAGTTTTCCTGGTCCTGTGACAGCCCAGGGAGACGTCATCAAAACAGCTGATGACATTTAGAGTATGAATTATGCAGGTATCTACTTAAAGGTGAATTGACTTGTGCTATAAGTTTCTCTGACACTAATATTTAGCCTTTAGTGACTACAGATGGAGCTGAGGTTGTACGTGTTCAGGTACAAACATCTATATTATATACTTCAGTACATATATAAATCACAGGCCTGATTTCTTCATTTTACCTGTACTGCAAATGTGTTATGGACACAGACATTATTTCCTAAGCCTTGGTGTTTGAAAGGCTTTTAGCACCTATTACAGGCCTTTGGAGAGTGTTTCATTCAATTTGTTTATTGATCCCCCATTTGGGATGGGATAAACCTCCCTCTACGTGTGCCTCTGCTGACCATGGCGGGAACCTACCTACCTTGCTAGACTAGACCCTAACATCCCAATAGATAAGTCAGATGAGAGAAATGCAGCTTGTGCTATCATGGAAAATGGATTCCAAGGACCTAACATTCAACTCAGGTCTACAGACCCTGAATAAAAGAGATTCTCACCATATTAAGCAAGGTTTGCATTACCTGCAGAGCCAAACTCAAGACCACTTTCCAGACTGCTCTTTCACCATTCTGTTTGAGTGTCTGGTCAAGGTCACCGTGTAGCAGCAGTCTCAATTGAAGAAGCACAAGATTAATCCAAAATCTCTACTCAAAGGAACAGGCAGATGTTTGGGTCTGATTTCCTGGTGTTAATCAGGCAACATACCAGGGACGCTAGGAGTTATACCTGTGGTAAGACATGGCAGAAAGCTGCGTCCATCCGAGTGCTTAGTTATTTCTTCCGAAACTGAAGTTTCACCACTATTCGGTGTCAGTGTTTGCTTAAGCACTGACAGCAAGGAAGAAATGTATATTTCAGAGAGCTATACCATAGCAATCAGACTTTATTATTTCTTTATACCAAGAACAAATGCATCTTTTCTCTCATAGTGGTCCTTTGCAGCCCCAGCCTGTACCTTGAACTTTCCCAGTCACTTTCTCAGCTGTGTCTAGACCCAAAATTTTGGCAGACTTTGGGTGCAGGAGATCTTCTCCCATATGCTCTTGTGCTGATAAAGAACCACATCACAGTTCCCAAAAGGTCCATTGACGACTCTCCATTTGGAATATGGGAAGCTCTTCAAGGTGGTTGCTGCTGCTGAAAATAGTGGCTTGAGCCGAGACAGCTGTCTCCCTTTAGTGGTTAGCCCACGTAACTGTGTGAAAGTGTTGCTGCTTTTCAGACAAGGCATTTAATTGGAATCTTAAGGCAATGGCTCATTTTAGCAGGTTCAGGCCCTGCTTTTGGTGCAAAGATGGCTGTTTTTCCCCCAAACGTGCTGTGGTCTTTTGTGGAGACTTTCTACTTATTCCTTCCTTTTCAGTCCACCCAAAGAAAGAGAAGCAAGTGTATGATTTGGTGTGGAGACAGCCCAGCCCAAACAAACAGCTAACGTTCCTCTTCCCATCTAAATTTCAGTGTTACCAGACCTCCTGAAGAATTAAAATGCATTATTAAGTTTTAACATCATCTTTTCCAAAAAAGGTCGTTTTGTGTCACTGCTGACTCCTACTTCACTATCTCAGAAACACCACTGTGGTCTGGGATTTATTGTCCTTATGATAACAGCATGCTCCATTTTCCCTGTTTTGTAAGTTTTTTTACTCTTTTCATTATGTCTGGTATGTCCAGAACTGAGTTGATTTGCTGTGTGGATTATTGTTTGTTTTGAATGAGGGTTGCTATTTTGTCCCTTTTTCTTCACTACTTTGGCCCCATGACATTTTTTTGGGGGGGAAGGAGGGAAGCAATGAGAGGTTATATCTTGAAGAATTTCACCCTGGTGGAAAATACCAATGATTTAAAATAAATATACTCTCTGAGATATCACATTACCCTGCTGAGCTCATGTACAGCAGAGATAAAATGGCTTTTTTAGAATGGATTTTTCCTTCTCTGCCAGCTGAGTGGAATATCAAAGTACACAATTTAAAGTAACTGTTATGAAAAAGGTTATACACAATGCTATCACCAGAAAGAAGCTGAAAATTAAATGGAGCTGATTACCAGAGAACTCATTTCCTTTGCTACTGGGAGTCTAACAACAACAATAAAAAAGAGTTTAGAAGTGAAAGCTGAGATTCTTCCTTTGATGTCTTATTATTTTCTGTTTATGTTATTTTAAAATAAAGGGCCACAACATAAATTAAGTCTGAGGTTTAATTTTTGTCTCTATTCAAACAGCATGTTTTTCTCTAGGTGATTATTAAAATAATGATTCTCCTCTCCAGCTCCTGTATACTGGCAGGTTTCTATTTAGGCAGTGGAGCAGCATGGACTGGTGATAGCTGGGTCCCAGACAGACAGAATCCAGTTGCTTCTGGGAACAGAGACTAAGAGGGTTTTAATTAAACACGTAAAAATGTAGAATGACAAAGAGCCTGTGCCCTTAGGCATTCCCATAGGTTCATCTTAACTGAGTAGTTCCTATGATACTCAAGTTATTTAGTCAAGCTTTCAATCCACTTGAACTTTGGAGGCAACATCATTGCTTTGATGAGAAATCTCAGGCTAAGTGACTGACCGTACTCTGGGGTGCTACATATCAGTTACACCGGGGTTCTGGATGGCTTTACAGACCGGTGCATTGCTCTACCCACAGTCACACTTGGGTGCAGTTCCAGGTTGAGCTGCAGTGAAGCTGGAGAGCCCAAGAACACCCACCATGTTAGCACAGACCCAGGCTCTTTTCAGGCAAGGCACCCACAGGCAGAGTCTTGCTCGATCCCAAGCCACCACTGGCTGTCCCAGGAGCTTGCCAAATACTCCTAAAAGGGCTTCAGCTTCTTTATGGCAATGGACTGTGGGAAATGTTAGTGGCTTAGAAGCTGGAGCTTTCTAAGCTGAGCTGCAGGCAGACTACAGCCGGGCTATATCCAGCCACACAGAGATGTGCAGGAGCTTCTTGTTTTGAAGTGATTACGACCTATATCACAAGCCCAGATTTCAACTGAAGTGCAGAACAGAAGAAAGCAAATGTCACTCCCATCTTCAAAGAGGGCAAGAAGGAGGCTGAGGGTCTACAGGCTGGTAAGCCTCAACTCTGTCTCTGAGAAGCTGATGGAGAAAATCCTCTGGGTAACAATTTCCAAACTCGTTATGGACAAGAAGGTGATGAGGAGTAGTCAGCATGGATTTATAAAAGGGTAATCATGTCTGACCAACCTGCATGAAAGCCTTCTACCATGAAATTATTAGCTTGGTGAAAGAGGGGAGAGCAGTTGCTGCTGCTTATCTTGAGTTTAGCAAAGCTTTCAACACAGTTCATAACAGTTTTATAGACAACAGATAAAGCCTGGATTAGCCAGGTGGATGGTGAAATGGATCAACCCCTTGACTGTTCCTAGCTCTAGTTACCAAACCAGGGTGACACAACAGAGACCTAAGTACCATGACACCCATAGCACAGTCATTCGGCACCAGTATTGGGAGAACCAAGCCTCATTCACAGCCAGCTGAGGCATTTGTATGTTCTCCTTATCTATACAATGGCACTACTATATTTACCTGAGAGTAAGGCCCCACTGAAGCCCAAGGTGATGCACAAATACACACAGGGCAGCGCTTGCCAACTTTTCTAGAAAGTGGAGGGAGAGAAAGTTCAGTGGACAACTCTGGTTACCTGTCTTAGAACGGGATGAATCATATTTTCAGAAACTTCCCACTGATAACAGGAGAAATGTAGATGATTAAATTGTAATGAACTTTAAAGATTACATACTTTTAGGCAACTCTGGTTAGTTGAGCTTGATTTCCATTCCATAAGCCCCTGTTCTGAACAACCTACAGCAAGAGTATGAACTATGTCCATTCAGGGGAAGAAAAGTCAAAGCCTAACAAGAATAGCTTGCACCAGGCCACAGGAGATATATATAGCAAAACTCAGAAATCAGTCTAGGTTTACAAAGACTCAGTAGCACCTTAATCACAGGATTGTCTTTCCCCTAAGACCTGTTTCTTTGCAAAGTTGTGTTGAATATTGTTAGTGCAATTTTGTTCCAGGTTAACTCCACTGAGACACCAGCTAGGCCTTGTTGACCTTTTGAGGAAATCTCAAAAGGTGTTAAGGGTTTGCTGTGAGCTTCTACACCATTTTCATGGAGATGGGCAAAGATTTCTGGCAGAGCTTTGCTTTGAATTTTTGACTCACCAGATCCTCAGATTCAAAATGAAACTGAAAGTCCTTGCGAGGACTGAAAGCAAAGACAGTTCTCAAAGGACCATAAATACTGAGTTCAGTGCCTCTCTGGTTATCAATGCCTTAGTGTGGAGAAGGGAAGATGCTTGTCAATGGGAATGGGAATGCAGTGTCTTCTGGTCCACCCTAATGAGGGTGTACCGGGAGAACTGAGAATTTCCTTCAGGAAGTTTCTTTAGCAACTACAGAAAACATGCTGATGACTAATTTTTAATGTCTCTTCTTTCAAGGCTCTTCCTTGACAGAGTCAAATTATGATGACATTGCCAGGCTCTAGTTCAGGCTGTTCCAGTAGCTCAGTGCCAGCAAACGTCCTACAAGCAGCTATCGCATGCACGTAGATCCAGCCTGCCTACCATAGGGCTCATGCTGTTCACTGCTGGCACCCAGAGATTTCCTCCAGCTGGGGAGGCTGGTGAGCATCATGGCAAAGGCTATTTGTTTCTGGTGCTTTTCAGGACAGGAGTCAAGGAAACGGTGTTTTTGCAACCCTGTGGCAAAAGCAAAAAAACCCCAAACCAACCCAAAACGATCATATGCGTTGAGCTGTGACGTGTTGTTCCCACCACAAGGAGTGTTGGGTTGAGTGCAGGTGTCTGCTGTAGGGTGAACTCAATCACCAGGCTTGATTCAGCTGCTTACACAGAGGTGTCCACTGCTGTTGGGAGTGCTCTGGGGTAATAGGGCTGTGGGATATGCCACAGGTTGTAGGAGAGACCCAAGTTCAGTGGAATTCGTCCAGGATACCCCAAGGTGTCTCAGTGATGCTAGAAGACTAAAGGTGAGTGGTTACGCTGCATTCCTATGCCATAGAGAGCTGAATTCAGTAATTTGAATTGGGACCTGAATCCAGATTCAGGACAGAAATACTTGGATTTCTGGGGGAGCTGTCAGGGTAGCAGTGGCTCTCTGTGTTACCTGGTAGGCCAGATTAGAGCCACTTATGTGTTCTAGTTTCAGGCTGTACCATCCTCTGAAATCTCTGAAAATTTTCCCTGCTTCAGCTACACAAACAACCCTAGGATGGTACTGGTAGCTTTGAAGAAAAACAGCAGAGTATAACTGAAACCACTGAATGAAGGGAAGTGTTGCATAAGATTATACCAGCCTGTATCCTTCCTTTCTTCCCTGCTTTCCTTTTCTGTTCTTGTTTCATCTTCCACAACTCGATGATGTTTTTTCTTCGCTTCACTTCCCTTCTGTTTTTCAATCTTCATATCCTTACGTATGTAAATAGTAAGGTAATACAAAGGATGAAGGGCTCTGTCGCGCCTGTTACCAGTGGAATGGACCCCATCATGTCAGGCACAGTTACTGAGCTGTACAGGAGCACTGGTTTGCAACCAGTGCCAGTTATGGAAGAGCCAGAAATACATTAATTCCCCTATTTCACTAGCTCTGCATGCGCTGTCTTGGATGCTGTGATACAGCAAAGACTAAACTTTTCTGTAAGCAAGGTAAAAAATCTTCCTGTGGTCTGCCCTGAGATCTCCACTGGCTTCACAACATCACAAGACATGCTTTGGGCCATGTATTGATTATGATTTTAGCTGCTGTAGGTAATATGCTAGCTAAGCTGGCATCTCTTGGAGCGAGAGTGTTTACGTCTCACCTGTGATCTCTCAACTGGGTTTTAAGTGCCTTAAGTACAAATACAATAGTAAGCGGAGGAGCATACCTACTTGCAGCACCTACTATTTGGAACTGTACTATGGCAGACAGGGACTTTTGGTGACACCTCTCCACTGCAAGATGTCTCTGGTAACCACTGGGCAAAGTTGCCTTTCCTTTCTGCATGTGCAGCAAAGAGCATGGTGGGGTGCAGGATGGAGCTTGGTCTTACCTGTGCAAGGCAATTGCACCCCTGGGCTGCACGCTGAGGAGACGTGAGACCAACCAACCTGGAGG
Source organism: Falco punctatus (assembly GCF_963210335.1). Taxonomy (NCBI): domain Eukaryota; kingdom Metazoa; phylum Chordata; class Aves; order Falconiformes; family Falconidae; genus Falco; species Falco punctatus. Next base: position 64,064,515 of record NC_137585.1, read on the forward strand.
TCTTTGCAGGAAGGCTGAAATCAGAGCTGTCACTCACTGGTGACTCCCACTTGTCCTGATCTGTTCATCAGCCTGAGGCTTGGTTTGCTCAATGCCAACAAGTAGGAAATTGTGCATCTGCCAAATGAAGCAGCAAGACTGGGGAAGGAGAAGTTGGGTGGTGAAAGTCCCAAACCCTGAGTTGAAATGGGTGGTGCTGGAGGTCAGACCATGATGCTTGCAGATGCACTGCTATAGCAGCTATAGCACTGCTGTGATCCTGTGGGGCTCCAGAACAGAACTGGGCCTTCAGCAAATGAATAACTAAACCTGGCAAGCCCATCTACTATACCATAAAATTAACATTTTAATGCAGGATGGGAAAGAAAAAAAGAAAAAAAAAAAAGAAGAAAAGACAAGATGGGTATGGAGGTACCTTAGCCAAAGCAAAGGAGCATCTCTGTGAGTACCTGGGCTCCTGCTCATTTCTGTGCGGGCGTTTGGCATCCAGCCCTCACTGGCTCCTATCTCTCAGTCGCTGCCACCACAGGAAAATGCTTGCTGCTTGCCACATCACTCTTTGCACACCACAGGCACAGCTGGGAGGGTTTTCAGGCTGTGGCACCAGCGAGACACAGCACGCACATTCATGACGGCTCATACACACCTCTCCCTCCCCCCCATCCTCTATGAGTTAATTTGTTTTTTAAGCTGAAGACACCTGCAGAGAGAAGCAAGCACTTCTTGTGGTTTGCATCAAAACCCCTACAGTAAGCCTAACACCATGTCTGCTCTAGCAGTTACTCAAACACGCTCCTTTACAAGTGACTTGCCTGCTTTAGCTGTATGGGACCACAGCTGGAGTGCAGAGAGTCCTCCCTCTGGTCAGAGAGGCGTTAAACCCTGTTGTTCTTCAGTTAGGTTACCACAAGAGGTGATTCAGCACCCTCCTTCCTTAGTCTACGCTCTTGGGTGTCCCTACATTGGTGTCAAGCACAAACCACTGTGCCATTGCAAAGAAAACATCTCTAACAGTCATTTAGAGTGGTTTACTGCCGATCTTCAAATGCTTAGAAATGCAATCTGTAGGCTGGATCAGGCCATCCAGACCCTATCCATAGCATGTGGACAGTCAGGCCCTCCCAGGACTTGGCTGATCCAGCCTCTTCCAGGTGTCAAAGGAAGATGGTCTGAATCACCCTCTGATAGTACCCACCTCCGCACATCTGGCTTTGCAACCCCTTTGAGATACCAGACCCCATTTACAGCCACGTCACCTCTGGCAGTGAAAAGGAACGTGTTACTGTCTTGGATACCTTTGCACAATGCCAAATCCTTGGTTTAGACACTGATCTGCAGAGTAGTTACAGTTGTTGAAACACTTGCTGATCCTGGGTATTTATGGCTTGAAATTCCCCTGGGGAACATTCCTTAGAAAGCACAGAGCAATTTTAATGGCTTTTCTAAGCACCTCTGTTTTTTCTCCCTATTTAATCACTTCAGAGTTTCCAATTGTACACAATATTTTATTAAACTGTACAAACAGCACTGGCATTAAAAAAATTAATGTTAACCGTTCTAATTAAACATGATGACCAGCTGCACAAACTGTGAGCACAGATGCCCCCTGCATTTCATACAGCACAAACAAGGATTTCATGAGTCACTGGGCTGCAACCTTTCTCAGGACACTTTGCTTTTCTTGTCGATGTTAGGCACTTCTGCTCTTGGTCCTGCAGGATTCGGTGCCTGCAGTCACTGCCAACGATATCCCAGCCGTGCCTGCAAGGCTGCACTCCTCCAGCAGAGACAGAAGGGCACCTCTGAAAGGAATCTGATTTTTGGGTGACTCACCTTCTAGAGCTTCTCTTCTCTGTGGACTGGAGGGGTTGATGCAACAAAGCTCCAAATGTATACACTTCAGTTACAGCCTAACACCAACTTGGGTGACTGCCTAAATCTAAGGTGTTACAGAATCCTCTGTTTGGGTTTTGACTTAATTTTGACCCAGTATTTAACTGGTATCTCGGTGACAAGCAGTAACTGGGCAGTTCTACATCTCCCCACCCTCAGAAAACAGTGTGTCTTTGTTTAAACTGTGATGAAAGGATCATAGAAAATACTTTTTTCAAACCCATCTACATTTCCACAGACTGCAAAGGGATAGAACACACAGCAAAATGTCACAGATGGTGAAGGAGAGGACCACCCTCACTTGATGTGCTGTGCTGCCCTGTGACTGTTGGGTGCAGCTTGTTGACCGATGTCCACCATGCGTGCCAAAGAGCTGGGTCATAATTTAGAGCAATAGGAAGTCTATAAGCCTTTGCAAGGACTGATTACTACCCTGCAAGTAAAGCATGCCACTGCTGTGACTGGAAGGCCTGCGTCACGACACTTAAACAATGGCTTGAGGAAACCTCTTCCACCTTTCTCATGTGTTTTTAGGATAAAACTCTAGAAAGCCCAGTCCAGATTTTGCTTTGAATATGGCACATGTGAGGACAGTTAAAGCTTTAGAACAGGGGTTCTTGAGGCTTTCTGTTGGGCTGCAACTCCCCATCCTTCCTGCTCGAGTACTAAGTGTAAACCACTGGTTTTCTGTCTTGATCTTGACACCTGTCATGGCAACAATCCTCCTTTGGGGTGGAGTCCTCATCTCCATTCCCTCTGATTGAGATGCATGTATGTTGGAATGGACACCTGCAAAGCCTCTTTGTCCCAGCAGAGCAAAATTGAATTCTAACACCTGTGAACATTATTTTTAAAGTGTGTAGGGAGTAAAATTGCTTCTTCAAATCTGCACACATGCACGATTCTGCACATGTACAAGTGGAGCTTACCAAAGCATCCAGCCTGAAGTCTTCCTAGATACTCTCAGGCCCTGAGCAAACCACTTTTCTTTGGAAGAAGTTGGGCCTAGTTGAGAATTGCAGAAATGGGCACTGACATCACCAGAAACTCAAATATACCTGTTTTTTCTTACAGAGAAACCCAGTGGCTGTGCGTACAAGTAGTGGGGAACGGGTTTTGGCACCTCCTCATTTTCAGATGCTCTCAACTTCAAGAACATTGGGAAAAGAGAGAAGAGAGACCAAACGATACCATAAAGAAACTTCATCATTAATGAAGAATGGCTGTCATCTGCTACAGACTGGAATAAGCTGGAAGCTTCCAGGCACAGCAAAAACTTTCACTGAGGTGTTTTCTCGATGGTTCATGATAAAAATAACAATGCACAGTCTTCAGCTGACAAAGTGTTACTTAAACCATTACAGAGAATTTCTTCAGTAAGGCAGATCTCAGGAAAATATTTTCTCCATTTTAGGGTTCACAAAAGAAAAGTTGCTGAACATATTTTGGTCCATGCTGTTAATCAGTGCTCTGTCAGCACAGGACAGTCTGGGTTTTTCATTTAGAAATTCCTTGTCAAAGTTGCTACAGTCACTTGGAGATTTCTTCAAAAAAAGAAAAAAAATATTGGTGTCAAACCATTAATATTCAGATCTTCATTACAACGGTACTGGTCTTATCAGGCTGCTTCCTATGGGCTCAGCTCAACTAATTGGGAGCAAGCTCAGCTCAGCCAGGGAAATTTCAATGCATTTGCTCTTGGCCTTTTGCAGAATGATTAGTTACTCCAGCCCAAATGATGTACAGTAACATGTCAAACAGCAGTAAACTTCCATCTGAGCTCTTAATATCCAGCAGCCAGTGCTAATCAATTGCTTATTACCACCCTATTGAAGTAATAATGGGAATTAATATTATATAGGAGGCACTGATCCTGTGATCCATGAATTCTGCCAGGCAAGGATATTACAGCTTTGTAACATGGCAGACTGGATCCCACAATTTAATAACACTTGTGAAGGACAGTAAAATGAAAGTATGATGAACTTAGCAACTAAATCAAATTATATTATTGTTATTAATAGGAATTTAATAATTTAATAGGTCTGTTATTAGCCAACTGACTTAGCCAACCATCTGGTTACCTGAACTTTTCCTTCTTGACCTTCTGCAGTGCAATGAAAGATAAACCCTACAGAATGGGCTGTACTTACGTGGTTAAGGAAAGGTGTTTTAGGTGGCATCCAGACCTCTGCTATGGTAACTGAGAAGGTAATGAGTAATCTATGGTTTCTCAGGTGTGGCCATGCCATACCTTGGCTTATAGCCATCACAAAGTAGTCGTGATGATCAGCTCGGGCAGTCCAGCCAATAGACTGATATAGCCAATAGACTTAATATATATTAATTCACAATTATCTTTCCAACAACTGTAAAGTGAGTGAGGCTGTGATAGATCCAAATTGTAGGTGGTTTTAGCTGCCTGTATCTGATGTACACAACATGCCAGACATCTTGTTAACAATTTAATCTGCATTTGGACTTGTAAGTGAGAGTCAACACTTTGCATTCTGACTGCCCAAGACCAAGTTCCTCCATCTACTTTTCAACAGAGATAGTGCATGTGCAGAGCAACTCCAGAAGATAACCCTGAACGTTTAAGGGCATTTTGAAAGTCTTCTCTTACTGCCTAAAACTGTCAGTTCCAGTATGAAGCAGACATTTATCCACCTTTAACATGCTGACTCTGTGAATCTAAACAGGATTTGAGGTCTCTGACATTGAAGACACATGTCTAAAGATTTTAGACACTGCCCCTAAATCGATGGGTTTATAACATTACTGTGGATCTTGGCTTTGGTTTATTGCGAATGAGTGCTGGAAGGTTTAGATATTTTAGAAATGAATGATTCAGGGAAGAAAGACATGAGATGGGTGGAATTGAAAGAAAGTGCATCCTTACCACTCTTGGTTTGAAAGGAGGCTCCATCCTTCTTTCCTCTAAAGCTTCCCAGTTTATTTCCCGGAAAAAGGCATGCTGGCGGATGTTCCCTCTTGCTCCTAGTCTCCTCTCAGGTTCTCTCACAAAAAGCTTGAATATTGGAGAAAGAGAAACGCCTTAGCCTTTTGTCAGTAACAGTGTATTCATGAGGACAGTCCTACCAGATAGGGTCTTAAACATTTAACTCAAACATGGTTGGTGAGGGTGTGAAGACTCTTCTACCATAATAAATTTCTGATTGGGGAACCAGTTTGGATTCTTAGCTTAACATGCCAAAACTGAGAGACCTTGGTCATATTTTGCCTTTGCAGGAGAGAGAGGACAATTTGCTACAGGGGCAACAACATAACGTGTCTGAGCATGCAAATACAGGTGAAACATCTGGATTGCACTTGTGAGCTTTTTTTCTGGACAATTTTTTTGTAATCAGAAAATATAAGCAAGATTTGTGAAAACACTAGGCTAGCCTGCTATACCTCTGGACACTTGGAGTGTCAGTATTTGACCCTTTATAATTAATAGAGAAAAACCAGTCACCTCAGGTGCAAATCATCTGACCTCCTTTACACACTTAAAGATGAGATAAAGGAGTGCTTGCTTCTTTCCACTGTTGAGCTCAGATACTGACAACGATCTACTTTGCCAAAAGACTCCCAATTCATATAGCTTGTGTTTGCTGCACATGGCAGGCTACAAGTCCTGTGGATGACTAATTGTGCTGAAGATGGGGGAAAAGCTAGAAGTGGGGGCATTTATTTCCCCCATCGGCTACATGCAGGTCTAAGCCCACTCTTCATGTATGTATATCTTATGTAGTGTAAACACAGCCCATTTTGTCATACATGTTTTTTGTGGTGATGCAGGAGCCATTTGGCTCTGGAAGCAGCTGAAATGTTTCTGGGGGAGAGTTTCAGGAACACTGAATGCTTCAGAGCTCCTCTCAGCATTCACGAGCAGGATGCATTGCTGAAGTATTGCTGTAATGATGGGTGTGGATGGTTTTAAATTCATCTTTACATCTGCAGTAAAGTATCTGGAACCTCCAGGCCAGCTGGCCCATAGAGGACCAGATCCTAGGTCCCTCTAAAGTCAACGGGGAGATAGAGTGGCAACATGTGATAGCAGGCAACCTGAATACAGCTGATATGTCCTACTGCAGAGGTAAGGGCAAATTTTCAAAATCACTTTACTGTTGGAGGTCATCTCAAAACGGACTTGGGTTACATATAGTAGAAGTTTCTTGCTACTCTGTTCAGCCAACAGTAGCATAAGATAGATACCACTCAGCGAAGAACAAATAAAAATATCTAATGCTAAAAGTGACCGCAAAAGAATCTGATGTATAGACCACTGAGGGCCTGTTTGAAAAAAATCCAGGCATTGGGTTTTAGTGAACACTGCAGGAAAAACTGGTGTCCTACAGATTACTGATTACACAGCAAAGCAGAATCCAAAGGTTACATTCTGTGCTGATAATACAGGCATTAGGCAGGCTGCAGTATGTAATTACCCAGAGTCAGTGGCAATGACAATAACCCGTAAAGTAGAAATTCTTTTTTTTTTTTTCCCCCTAAGCAAGGAAGTTTTTTTTGTTGGTATAAAGATGATTGCTACCTCTAATTCTGACACAAGTACAGGTTGTTTGTGCAGAAAGATGACAGTGTATGTCCCAGAAATAGATGTTCAAGATCTCAGTCAGCTATGGTACATCTTCCTGAACAACTGCTTTTGATAGTTTTCATCATTACCATTTTATAGTGATACCTAAACATCTGAGCTCCACTGCACAGATGCTAAAAATAATCTTCTGTTCTCCATGTTTTTGTAGTGGAATGTTGTTATGTTGTGCTGTCACTTTGTAAACGCAAAAGTCAAGGTAGGGACTGTAGGTCAAATATGACTAAAATCTTGTGATGAACAAGTTACCTCACATCAGCTAAGGCACTATAAGCCTCTGTATATGCTTTCTCACCATGCTCCATCTCAAGTTAAAATGCCTTAGCTTAGGTCATGTTCAATGTCAGACCAAAGCCGAGATGAAGGGAGGTAACTTGTTAAACTAGCTGTTTTCACAACAGTCTCAAAACTATTATGCTGCAACAAGGCTTTTACCACCCTATACCAGGTTAGCTTCAGTAAGTAGCTCCTGTGCCTTGCCGGGGCACAGCCACCAACCCCCCACCAGGTTTCAAAGGTTCATCTACTGCCTGTGCTGTTTCTTCAGCCTCTTCAGGCCAGTCCCTCTGCTGCATCCTTCTCCTTGTCTCTCCTCCACCCAAGGCACTCTCTCTCCTCCCTCTGCTTCTTCCAGGTCTCTCTTCATTGACTGCTCCCCTCTCATACCCCTTAGAGCTATTTAACTACTTAGCAGGAACCACCCACAGCTGCACCTTACCCACATCAGCCAGCCCACTGCCCATGAAGCCAGCCCACAGCTGTATATTGTCAATGTTAATTAACCCAGCTTCATTCCTCTACAAGTTGTGACTACACTGCATCTTCATCTTGCAACTCTAGAATAATTCTCATCCCAAGCCAAAAAGGCTACCACACTAAACAGCATAGGGCTGAGAGCAGGCAATGAAAAAAGTCAGCAGAAGGGACTTTAAAAGACGAGGAGTATGCCTGTTAGAGGGAAACAGAAAAGTTCTCCACTCAGAAAGGATGCTATGCAGGAGGTTCAAAGGGCCAAAAATCCAGATGACATGGTGCTACTACCTTGAGTAGCTCCACCACTTCAGGCCACAGCTTAGGCTTTGTTTTCATGCTCTTTAGCACAGTGCAAAGATGCAAAATATTCTCTACTGAAAATCAAGCTGAACACCAAAGCCATCTACCCTAGATGTCCTCGTATCTCTGAGGCACAAGAAGTGCTTCAAAGCCATAATTATCAAAGAAGTCGCTGTAACCCTTAGTTCGAAGCCTGGCAGAACATCTCTTCCAGGAGTTAACATGCCCTGCACCTTAGGGAATGCTCTGCGCTCAACTGATCTCTGCTGGTATCTGATACCCTGTGATCCTACTTACTGGATGTGAGGAGCCATCATCACAACTCAGAAGGAAGACACAAAGATGGCCTTATGACAGGTCAGATGTGCTTTGAGGTCCACAGACAAGGAAGTGACTCTCTGGTCCTATCACACTAAATTTGTTTCTCTGAACAACAGCTGAAGATGCACAAATCAAAAATCACAGTTCTGGCAAAAAGACTTTAATTCGATGTGTAGTAATTCTTACCTTCACCAAAATGTCCTTTGCATCCTTGTCAAGCCAGCGAGGGTAGAATGGGTTATCCATACGGATAGACTGGAAAAGCTCCTCCTCATCTTGGCCATGGAAAGGAGATTGGCCAATAAGCATCTCGTACAGGAGGACACCAAAGGACCACCAGTCAACAGAGGTGTTGTACTTCTGCCCCAGCAATATCTGCCCAAAGAGGAGTGACAAAGACAGATGCACAATGTCTGTCATGAGTATTTCAACCTCAGAAGGGTGGGCAGCCGCTGAATTTTCAGTAGCTCCCCTTTGCACTGAGTGGGGTGGCAGAGGTGCTTCCCTCCGCCTGCAGCATGAGCCAGAGCATCTGCCAGTGGGTCGACGAGGTCCAAGTCACAGCCCCACCTGGGTGCCAAAACAGTCCTTCGCACTGCACATAACAGGTTGCATATAACTCTTAAGTTACTTGAACAATTCCTTGGCTACCAGAGAGATCTCAAACATAAAAAGTGACACAAGTCATCTCTTGCCTGGTCTCCAAGTTATCCCAAGGGTTCAGATCAGGTCTGTGAAGTCCAAGAAGACAAATGGCTATGCATTAGCATTTTGGGACTGATTTAACTCACACAAGCTATATTTTAAAATTACAAAAGTGGCAGTGTAAGGGTACTTTAGGACTATCAGTCAGTAGAAATGGTGTGGATCTATCCCAGCAAAACCTGCTCCAGGAAAAAGATGAGAAAGCAATTACTGATCTGTCCTTTTGAGACGAACTGAGTTATAGGTGGAGCGATGGGAATTTGTCCTCGGTCAGTCCACTGGCTTGTGCCTTTCTGTGTCAGCTATAAAGTGAAGACTACATCCAGACATCAAGTGTGTGGGGGCCAGGGGGCGTGAGCTAGAGTGATAACCTCCCCTAAGAAGGGAGGTGGCATTTTCTTCCCCAACAAACTTGGCCAGACACCACCAAGTTCTCAAACTTCCCCTCTGGGGAAGAAAAATTAATCTCACCTGCCTTTAACTATCTGTTACGGAGATACCTAGAGCTGAACCAGTTATCATTAGCTCATTTTGTAGTTAAGAAAGAGAATTAGTCCAATTTTAGACATCCAGCTAAATATCCACCTGCTGCAAAATACAGCCCCCCATTTGTCTCCTTTGGTTATCAAGAAGCCTAGACAACTTGCTGATGTACAGATATTTATATTGTGGATGCCTAAAGGTACTTGCAATGACTATGATGTGTAGGATCCTTATTATTTTAGAGCTGGAGAGGGCAATAGTTCATATTAAGGCACAGTCCTTAGTCTTGAGGCCACAGCTTGGTTACAATGTGATCGCCTATGCTGGAGCTACGGTGTAGGCATCAGTGACAAGTCCTGGCTTAATGCCAGTGAAAACAGCTATCCAGATCAGTACATATGAAACTGCTGATAGCTGAAAAAGTATGATTTAGAGAGGCGATCTTTAGTGCTAGCTCTGAGGTATAGTAGAAATGGGTGAGTAATTTCTTGACTGTTTTCATACTTCATCTTCACCTTGATGCAGGTGGCCAAGGGGGCCAGCAGCGCCCTGGCCGCTGTCAGAAGCGCTGTGGCCGGCAGGGCCGGGGCAGTGCCCGTCCCCCTGTGCTGGGCACCGCTGCGGCCGCCCCGCGGGGCCTGGGCTCAGGGTCGGGCCCCTCAGGGCAGGGGGGACGCAGAGGGGCTGGAGCGTGTCCAGAGCCGGGCAGGGGCTGGGGCAGGGGCTGGGGGGGGCGGCGGGGGGAGCTGGGGGGGTCAGCCTGGAGAGGGGGGGCTCAGGGGCACCTGGTGGCTCCCTACAGCTGCCTGGCAGCGGCTGTAGGCAGGGGGGGTCGGTCTCTGCTCCCAGGGAACAAGCGCCAGGACACGGGGAACCGGCCTCACGTTGTGCCGGGGGAGGTTTAGGTGGGATATTGCATCTAGTGTTAGGACAAGGGGTAATGGCTTTAAACTGAAAGAGGGGAGATTTAGACTAGATATTAGGAAGAAATTCTTCCCTGTGAGGGCGGTGAGGCACTGGCAGAGGCTGCCCAGAGCAGCTGTGGGTGCCCCATCCCTGGGGGTGCTCAAGACCCGACTGGACGGGGCTGGGAGCAACCTGGGCTGGTGGAAGGTGTCCCTGCTCGTGGCACGGGGGTGGGACTAGATGATTTTTAAGGTCCTTTCCAACCCAAACCATTCTGTGATTCTATGATGAGGAGAAATTTCTTCACTGAAAGGGTTATCAAACATTGGAACAGGCTGCCCAGGGAAGTGGTTGAGTCACCATCCCTGGAGGTGTTTAAAAAACGTGTAGACGTGGCACTTAGGGATGTGGTTTAGTCATGGACTTGGCAGCCTCAATGATCTTAAAGGTCTTTTCCAACCTAAATGATTCTACGGTTCTATGATGTATTGCTTGTAAATTGCCACTTGGACTCAGATTAATTTTATTCCCTAAAAGTTATGTGTCTTATTAATTTAGTTATCCAGAATCTCTCTGTAGTCAATGGTGAGAAAACGGTGATTTAACTAACTTACACGCCTAAGATGGGAAGGGATGACTTGTCTTCTGGGATGCTTGTCCTTCTACAACAGTATAAAGTACCACCTAATCCTTCATTTTTAGATTAATTTTCTCACATTAGGTGAGAAGTATCCCCCTCTGATGTACCTGTGGCATCTAGCAAAGCAGCACTTTAATGTCAGAATTCTAAACCCAAGCTGCTGTAGAGTTCTCACGGCTAAGACATCTGTCTCTGAAAATGCCAGAAAAGGAGATGCAAAAAGGACAAAAAAGCTGTTTGAATGTAAGATGCAATACATGCAATGTGTTTCACTCAGAGCCAAAAAAAGGAATCAGCAAGACTCCCTAATATATTTCTTCTGGATCACTTATAAAGAAAATAATCCCAACCTTTCCCTCTGAAAAGACACATTATTTTTATAAGGCTTTACCTTTTTAAGTACAAAATGCCTGGAAATTGAAATTAAATGTTTTATGACAGTCAAAGAAAAGATTTATTAGCTTTGCAATTCTCTGGAAAAAATAAACTCAGCAACTTCATTTCAGGTTAAATCTTTTTTTTTTATCTTGTCAAATATTTTTTGAAATAAAAAACCTGCTTGTCTACTGACCCAAAGCCCCCTTATTTGCATGGCTGTAGCCAAGGTGCTGGGTCTGTAACAAATTACAGTCCTAGCAGGTGCATTGAAACACTGACAAAAAGTCCAGTGCTCCTGCCTCTGGCGAGAGACATGATCCATAAACTCTAGCAGTGGTTTCAATTTAGAGGTAAAATGGTTTATATGCACTCGTTGAATCTCTAAAATAAATGATGGTGCAGAAATAAAACTCTGAACTATTTTAGTCTTTCTCTTTTATATGAAGTAAAATCATAGATAACGGATTATCACTTGGTGCTCTTTTTTTTTGATCAGAAAACAGCTTTTTTTAATTTTTAATAAAAGCATATTGAAGTGGAATAAAAGACAATTGCAGCTTGATGGCAGAGCACACTTACACCTGATCTTAGGCAATACAAATCCAATTGATTTGAAGAGACCAGCCCTTGTGTCAGCTGTGGTGTAATCTAGACCAGAATTGAGCCCTTGGTACACAGTAAAAGATCAATGAATTATAGTGGAGGGGAAAAAACCAAAAGCTTTAAAAGCTGTTTGGAAAGTACCAATATCCATCATGAAAACACTAAAATCAGGAAATGGGATCTTGAAGGGCAAATAAATGGATTTCAGAGTGATGTTGGACGTGATGCATGAATGACTCGTAGGTTCTTCTCTGAGCTGAAAAATGTTTTATTTGGCCCCAATTTGTCACCTAATTAGTCAAAGCCTCTCCATAGCAGGATTGATCATTTTGTGAAGTCACCTGGTTAAGGGAGCTTTCTCTTTTCTGGAGAGATCTAGTCCAAAATATCTAAATTTACTAGGGAAAAAAAAAAAAAAAAAAAAAAAAAAGGAAAAAAAAAGAACAAGTTTCTGTCTGGGGAAAACTGGAAAGAAGTAAGGGGAAGGACAAAGGATCTTGCTATGGGCAAACTGGAGGCTGGTGCCTGTGACCACACAGATTTATTGCATGGACACATGGAGGCCAGGTTCCTTCAGCTTTTTGCCACCGAGTATCAGTAGATTCCAGCTGCAGAAGGAGAAGAGGAGCTGCTGGTATGTTTTCGCATGGAGCCCGGAGCTTGTCTCCATGCAAGCCCCAGCCTTCCTGAGTCAAGGGGACAGAGCAGAACCTTAACACAAGCTACAAGCCCCTGCCTTGCCCTTGGTAGCTCAGGCACAGCCTGGCTCTGATACAAGTCCATCATCTCTAGTTTTAGAGCCTCCTTCACCAGAGAGCAATTTGTGGAGGCACGTCTTCCAGGGATGGATTGATGCAGTGACATGAGGTGCTCTGGCACTGTGCCCAGCCAAAGAAGAGAAGCAGGTAGTCCAGAGCCTGGAGTCAGGAGGTTGGGTCCCAGCTGTCTTCCAGACAGCAACACCTTTCCTCTGACTGCTGGCATTTAGAAAGGAAAAGTCAGGATGCACGACCACTCTCATGTTTATGTGTCCAGGCATCTCCATCCCTTTTACAAGCAGCTTTCGGTTGTTTTTTTAACTAGACAGACATTCAAACCTGTGCTCAGTTTTAAGGTTATGCCTTTGACGGCAGAGCCCTTTCAGAGCACAGAGTGCCTTACTCATCTCGGGGTGGGGGGGATGGTTGGGATGCAGACTGTGTTTGCAGCCAGCTAAGAACCTGTCTGAGTAAAAGAGAAGTACAAGCTTGTGGGTGCCATCTCCGTTAAAGCACATTCTCAGAGGGAATGCGAACCCCAATCTCTGCTTTATCATGGACCCAGCATCTTTATCTAAAAGGTGGTTAATCAATGAGGAGGGAAAATCAGCTTCAGGTGGGCATTTTGACCCACTTTCTCTATTTTTTCTCTTAGTTTTTGATGAATATCATCCTTTAGATGTGCCCATAGCTCCCTACCAGCTAACAAGGAGCTTGTACATCCGTGGAAGCCTACTGTTAACTAGCCAGGGAACATGTTTCCCATTCCTCATACTGTTTCTATCCCTGAATTTCAGAACCTACCTCTTGGAGCTTCTTCTTCCATGGCTCAAACTGGATTTCCATTAAGCATTCTGTTTCTTAGTTAAGACAAGCACCACTTGCTTCCCAGGCCCATTTGCACAAAAAATGAACTAGACACAAAAATATACAATGCCAGACAGCAATGCACACTCTTAGTCAAACTGAAATCCAGTTTATAGCCTGCAACTTGCTCTAAAGCAGGTTATTATTCCTTGCACCCTCCACCAGTGACTGACAGTCATGTCTTAAGACACATTATTTGTCCCACAGCAGCTTGCTGACCTCCCTGGACCCCACACCTACCTCAGGAGCGATGTAGTCAGGAGTCCCACAGAAAGTACTTGTCTTCGCATCTCCAAACATGTTCTCCTTGCACATCCCAAAGTCAGCAATTTTGATGTGCCCCTCATTGTCCAAGAGGACGTTGTCTAGCTTCAGGTCTCTGTGGAGGAAGAGAAGGAAACTCTTTTAAACTGTTACAGAACCGCACAAGTTAATTCAGCAGTTACGCTTACTTGCTATCTGCCTCTAAGTAGCACCTATACGTTGCAATTAGAAATGAAGGCTGTGGGCCAAATGAGGAGCTGCTCTCCTGGGCTTTAATATCACTCTTCCTCATTCTTCCTGTCCCAGCACTGATTCATTTGCTAGAGAAGACTTTAACCAAGTCATCTTCTAAAAGCTGCCTCATTGGAGAATGCAGAATAGTGAAGCCAAAAAGGGCTGTGCACCAGCTGGTGCTTCTGCCCTAACAACCTGGAGATGGTGAGCAAGAAGCGATCAGCTAATGTTTACTTTCTCCTTCCCTGGGAGTCTCAGTACTCTCTCTGAAGCTGCTGCCAGATCTCCCAGTGCAAGCTCAATCCCAGACCTCAGCAGAACACCCACCACCTTTTCACTGCTGGACTGCACTATCTGAGCCCTGGGGATTTACAAAGCCCTTCACACATAGCTGCCAAGCTGTTGTCAGAGGTTTCAGGCTCTGAGCTACTGTAGGAAGCAAAGAACCCAGTGAGAGAAAAATAAATGCACAGAGGATGAAATAAAAGTGAGTGAGCTGATGAATCATGGCCATTCAGAATGAACAAAGAGGTCCTCATGTGGGAATAACCTCTGAAAGGTGAGAAAAACATGTAAAGAAAGAAAGAAAAAGGCAGAAAGAAAGGAAGGCTGTCGTGACTTCTGTGTTATATTTTTTATATCTTACCTAAAAGTTTTGGTTTTCTTTGAAATAATGACTCAGGGAGATATTTGGATCAGTGATGCTGCACTTCACCTGGGATGTAAGTACAATCTGGGTTACCTGGTCTCAGAGCACCCAGGTTCCTGCACTGCCTATCCTGTACTATAAATCACTGCTCCTTCTCAGGGCTCCCAAAGCACCCAGACACAACATTTACCTGTGCCCACAGCTGAGGATATAGCTCGTCTTTTCCAGCCTCTGCCTACACACATATTCCACATCTCAGGCAAGAGTCCTAACCATGAGGCTACTATATAGCTACCCTCCCGGTGACAACTGTTTTACAATGCGCTTTTTTCAGCAATGACTTTGAATCCCTCAAAGAAGGTAATTTCTAATGCATGATACTCCTGAGATGATTGTCTACAATTGCAGGAGAGATGTCTGCCCAGCCTCCCGCTGTGCAAAGCTCCTCATCTTGCTTTGGCCGGGTGCTGGTCAGGGTGGAGGACCTCGTAGTGCCTACACACTAAATTGTTGTCAGGGGGAATTGTTCACTGCTGCTAGAATATGACCCAAGAAAAAGTGGGAGTCATCAATCAAAAAGAAATATAGAGACAGCCAGGACATGTGCCTTCCAAGTGGCAGACATTTATGTTGTCACAATTTCCAGCTGGAATGACTTATTTTAGTTACACCATTGAGATCAATCTCTGGCTGTCAGCACTGCTTTTATTCATCTGGTAGATCGAAGTAAAACAAAAAACCCATCACCTACAGTTCGCTTTCATTATTTTGATGAGTCTCAAACTCATTAGCTCCAGGGGTTGGAGTTTCTGCCAAAAACGCCTCAGCTCATTCATTAAAATTTAAGCCAACATTTCCAAATGTGGGTGCATGAGACGGAACAGCTGGATTCATTATTCTTATTACATCACAAATCATGTAGTTTCAAAAATGATTTTTTTCACTTTCCTAAAGTGCTTAAGTTGGCTCTGACTGAGATACTGATGGCTGTGTGTTCTCAACTGACCTTGTTGTCAGTCTTCCGTGAAAAAAGGAAAAAAGAGTGGAATTGGTTAAACCTTTTCTCTCAAAGCTTGATACCCAAAGCAATGTGGTAGGGACTCCTGGGAATGAGCTATTTCCTCCTATCACCGTGTTACCCAATAACTAGCTATCCCAATTTGCCCACATTTCCCAAGGCTCCAGACTCTAAACATCTCTCCTTTCACAATGAAATGGGTCCCAAACCATGACGCACCACTGATGTAGCAATTTAAAATAAAAATGTGAATTATAAACAAAATGTCAGCATAACAGTCCTGCCATGAACTCACAATGTCCTGCAGATATTTTTAATCAACTTTTCTGAGAAGTCTGAGTAAAAATGACAGACATGGCTAAGTGATTTGGGCACTTAAGGAAATGTTTCCCTTCAGTCATCCAGAACAATAATTAGAGCCAGAAACTCACTGAGACTCCAGAGATCATCTTAGCTTAATGCCATTGACATTGATCTCATGTTCACGCAATCACCATCATCAGTCAATAAAGACTATAAATGGCTCCCACATGAGTACTAATAATGAGTAATAACGCAAGTTCAGATGAATCAAAGCTTGTGTTTTAATGGGAGAGTATTACAAGCAAGCCATTCACTTTTAGCATTTGTTCTAATGTTCACACTGCATGACAAACATTGAAATAAGCTCATCGTTGTTTCAGCAAACAACACTGCTTTGGCGAGCTCTCTCTCATTTGTTTGTAACAAGCTATTTGCTTCCTGTTTTTACAGAAAGCTGCAATGTAGTAACTAACTTTTGCCATGAAGATGAGCTGGACTAGAAGTCCCCAGAAATTCGGTTCCTCTTTTCAGCCATGGGAAAGCAGGCTGTGGGCTGGTTTCTGCAGCCCTTCTTGCCTCTGTCCTTTTATATGGGCCTGAAGCACACCCCTTGTGCATTAGATCAAAGCATCTGTGCATAACTTTGAGGGTCCTGCGGAAATCAAGCAGAAGCTGGAACAGGCAATTTTGCAGTGGAGGACTTCTCCTTGGGATTTGATAGATTGATGCATTGTGAGTTCATACCAGTAACTTTGGGACAGGGCTCCTGCCTGAGGGCAGCTGCCTGCAATGTCCCATCTCGTTCCCATTGGGTCCCTGCAGAGCCTGCTGGTAGAAATGGGCACTTCTCATACACACTCTAACACAGGTTTGATGAACCTGAAAAAGCCCCCTCCTCTCTGCTTACTACAAGCAGAGCTTGGGCAGCTAGTTCAGATTCATGGTGGTAGGTGAGATGAATCCCATCTCCTCATGGAACTGTGTACAGCAGACCTGTTAATAACTCCAAAATGAAGGTATATCACTGTTGCCCTGCTGTTGTTACTTGAACTGAGCTCGTTACCACTGTCCCAGGGTAACCAGCACAGCAGATACACCAAATTTCTCATGGCTAGCTTGACTTTACCTTTATACACGGAAAGCTTAAACTGGGTGCTTATGCTGGGTGCTATATGAATGACTCGGTGTAAATGCATCGAAGGACTTGTTTTAATGTTAACTGAAATAGGACTGGATTCTCAAAAAGGGCTCAAAACGGCCTTTTCTGCACTGTCTCTTCAAAATAAAACAGCCAGTCTCTGTAAAAAGGCAATCTGCATAGAAATGCAATACCACTGGCAACAGTCTCTCAGTTACCATTAGAGTGCTTGCAGGGAAAGCTGAAATGGTTTAGCATACTAGACACTAAAGAATAAAATTACCTGTATATTATGCCCTTGGAATGGAGGAATTGAAGCCCGCATATGATTTCAGCAGCATAAAACCTAAGTGACAGAAAGCACATGTTAGAACTGATGCTTCTCCACAGGCGTTTCCAACTAGATCCCAAAAGATGGAAATTTTGTCTCCACAAAGCCAAAATGTCATGAAGTTCCCAGAAGGCTTGAAGTGTCTCCTGAAGGCTTGGGGTAACTGGGTTTTACAGGTAATTGCTGGATGATGTGAGATCCCCAAAAGCACGCCACACAGCTAGCAGCCCAACTCCCACTGAAACCACTTTGCAAAATTATAGAGATCTGGAGCCTACTCACCTCCAGGAATTTGGAAGCCCCACGGCATGGCTAGCTGCATTTTTTTGATATGTAACTGACTATGAGGACATGTCCTTCAGTGCCCAAGCATGTCTCCAGATCAGCTGTGGACCAAAAAACCACCACCCAGCTCCTACTGCCCACCCTGCCTCGCCTCAAGGTATGATCTTTGTTGCAAGGAAGGCAGACCAGGTAGGGCCTGTGCCTCTCCCTTATTTACGTGTTTAAAATAACGAGTTACAGCGATGCACGAGACTGCAAACTGCAAATCACAGTTAATGCCTCAGGCCTCAGAAGAGCAGCTATAATTTGCCACGTTCAGCAGCTGCTGCACAAACAGCAGAGCGGTCCCAGCAATGGGACAGGCAGGTGGATGTCTGGGTTTGGGGACCACCGCCGGTCCCTTTGGCTTGTCAAACAGACCTCTTTCTTCACTGCTCGCATTTAGGACTTGCTTTGGAAATTTTATCCAAGACAGGAACTAGCTAGCAGCTTGGTCTGTTTGAGTTTGAGATCTTTGTTCTCAACACATATCTGCCTAAAGAACAGCACCACGTGCTGCTGCGAAGGGGCAGTGCAAGGCTGCAGCACCAGTGCACAGCGCAAGTGCCCTCCCAGAAGGGAACATAACTGTGGGATCGTGTGCCTCTCCAGGGCTGTACAGCTCTGCTCCCTCAGTCTTCAATGCATTTGAACATTCAAATGCTTCGGAAAAAATCATCAAACTAAACACTGATTTAAACAAAGGTCTGTTTTCCTTTTTTAATTATTAAATAAAAATTAATTCCTATAGTGGTTTCAATATTGGCTTTCAAAACACTTTTTGCTTGTAGAAGGATTAAAAGCACCTTTCATTTATTCTAATTCTTCTATTTACTTTAATCAAAGCTAAATAAATTTTTAATTCTCAGTTGGCTTATTAATTTTTTGTTTAAATTTACCTTTTGCACTTTCAATAGGTTTTTATCTCTCCCCTCCCCAAACCTTAAAGGGGAAAAGGGAAAATTCTATTACTTCTAACAAACAACAGCTTCACCTTTTACCACTGAACTGGCAACCTCAGCTTAAGCAGGTCCTGCAGCTTGGCTACAGGCCACCCAGTGTTGTAAAGAACAAGAAATTTGGTTCCACAGACGGCTGAAAATGCATCTGGGGGATTTCTTTGACAGTGGTAAATCTGGGCTGGAGTTTAGATCCCCACCATGTCATGACTGGGGCCTCCAATTATGGGATGAGCAAGAACTCAACGAGGGCAACAAAGCAGCCCCAGGGCTGCCGTAATTCACAGCAGACACCTGTAGCTTGCTTTAAAATGACCCTCATCCACTGGCATTCTTAAAAAGAAAAAAAGATCTTAGGATGCTTGAGGCTGTTTATAGACAGTGGAGGCACTTCCAGAGGCAAGGTCTCCGCTGGATTGCATGGTCCCTCTGTAGCCCCTTTCTGCCAGAGGGACCACAGTCCTGGGAAGGGGACTAATCCTACCAGCAGGGCAGGCTAAGGGACAGCTTGTATCCAGCTCAGTTCTCGCCTCTGAACAAATGTTTGTGAGACTGTGCTGAGGTCAGCGCAAAATATGGGAGTCAGGTCACAGGCTAGAAGGCGGTCCCTGGTTTCGGGCTAAAGGATAAGCCTGCAGGCAGATGCAATGCTGACGAGGGTGTAACAAGCAGCGTCTGTAATGCTTCCAGACAGAAATAGCTTCCTTGGTTGGCCAAGAATGTAAAGCAAGGTCACGTCTGACTGAAATCAGCTGTGTGGATGGGCTCTAAAAAGCCTTCTGTGGGAGGGGAAAGAGGACAGGGAGAGGAAGTGACTGGATCTAAGTGCATCACTGAGTCGAGGTGATGACCTGCATGCCTGTTGTGTTCAGTTTGGAGAAAGCTGGGACAGAGGGTGATTCTTCTTCAAGCACAAGCACTATCCCCACTTTGCAGTTGGGTAAGGTGCAGAGAGGTCAAATAATTTGCCCAGGGTTTCCTCTACAGGACAGTAGCAGAGCTGGGAATAAAATGAAGATCCCTGGTGACTGCAGCTGCTGCCTTTGCTTCTCCCTTGTGTGCAACCTGCAAGCCAAAAGGTAATGATAACATCTTACGTTGCTCTGGGAAGGTCAAACTTATGGCAGCTCTGGATATGGAACATGAGGTCTCCTCCATTGAGGTATTCCATCACAAAAAAGAGGTTTTCCTAGAGAATGAGACAAGATGACAGTAAGGGGTGGGGAAGCGTGAAATAAAATTAAAAATGACACACACACACCACCACCGCCCCCCCCCAAGGCACTTGAAAAGAGGAAGGAAAAGATTTCTGCAAGGGTTTTGGAAAGAAATCAGTTTCTTTTTCAGATTCCTCCTTTCTCCTCTTTGTTCCCTAAGCTCATACTCGCCCTCCCTGCTCTGAGTTGTATGAACAGCATTAACAAACATTGCGAATCCACTTGATTATCAGCTGGTGCCATTGATTTTTAGCAGCAGAGCTCAAGGCTCACTAGAAGGGGCTGAGTAACTCTACAACAGAAGGCCAAGCTTCCTGGGTGACGAGTGGAAGAGGCAGAAGTAAATCCCAGGTCTCCTCTGGTCTCCAGCCCAGTGCATTATCCATCCAGCCGAGAGGTCTCAAGCTGGTTTTACCTGCATATCGGCACATCTTTTGTGGAGGCATGTGGGCCTGACTTTTTCAAGTTATCAGAGATACTGGCCAGATGCAGCAATCTGTTTTAAGCACATGCTCAATTTTAAGTCTGAAAGCTGCTCTATTAAACAAGGCACGGTGCAACTTGCTAGTGGGAAGATTCATGAATCGGTTGTATTTCTGGATGCCCATTGAGTGCTTGCATGTCAGAGAAGCCTGGAAAAAGATCCAGTCCTTGTCCCCAGCTGCATGTAACCATCAGCCATTTGACCAGGGCAGTGGAAAACTCTCCTCCTGGTCCACAGAAATGACAGAGAATCTTTGTAAGAATAAAGAGCAGAACCCATCACCAAGGTTTCCTTTCCAGTCTTTGATGTACGCCATGCTGATCCCCTTGCTGCCTCATCAGCCATAACTTCACCAGCAGGCCCCTGCAAAGCTGGACGCTGACTCAGACCAATCCCTTCCACACTGAATTGCACCCACAAAGCAGGAGGGGCATCTTTTTCTGCATATCTGTGCAATGAGTTACGCTCCCAGTTTAAACTTCTGTTTCTGGAATCTCAGATTTTGTGCATAAATGCATGAAAAAAATAAAACGGATCCAGTATTTTTTTTTGCTCAAAAGCCTCTCTGTTCTGTATGCATCTGAAGTTAGTCATCTCCAGGCTATGCTAAAGTTTACAACTGTCTTCCGTTTGTTGCCTATTGCCCATAACATTTTTTTTTTTGGGGGGGTGGGGGGGTAATAAGAGTTCTTTTCACTTACATTTTTAACAGTCAAGGGAAGATTTTTATCCATAAGATCTAATGTAAGCATCTCTGGCAGCAAGCCAAGAGCTGGCTATTTAAAAAAACAACAGTGTTTGTTCCTTTCAGATAACAGCTGTCTGCTCTAATTTGTGCAATTTCTTTAGCTAGATCCTTTTAATCACAGTACTCTTCTTTAAATGGACGCCTGGCTGGAAACCCCACCTGTCATCCAACAAGCACAGGGCCAGATATGGCCTCCCAGGGAAAGAATACAAATTTTGCCAATAAACCAAATGGGTGCAGGTTTTCAGCTTGAAGGTCTTGCATCTGTAGAGGTCTGTGCACATCAATCAGTTTAAGCAAGTAAGAAGGCCAAATGGAGATCAGCAATTTACTATTGAGATGCATAAATCTTGGAAGCAATGTGAGCTCAGGAGCCCATTCAGGAAAACACTTGAACAGATGCTCTTTGTGAAGGTACACAGGGAGGTGATGAGGTTTAGACAACAACAGACCAGCAGCCACATGTTTCACACTGGGACAGAAGAAACCTCATAGGTCTTCAAATGGGCCATATTCAGCTTCAGTGGACTGAGAGAGAGAAAACCCTTGGGTTTCCCTGGAAAGTCCACTGACTGAAGCTACACTTCATCACACATCTTTAAATGTAACTTGAAGTCTGTGTTTTTTCAGCAGAATAAGCAGTTGTACTGTCCTTGTTCATGGATTTAAGCAACCATCCAATGCAGCTATTTAATTGAACTGAGGACTTTAACTTGAAACTGGGGACTTTGGCAGCATCCTTCTGCCATTTGAGGAAAGAAAAGGTGGACAACCTCAGATGAATTGCAATCCAAAGACCATTACATAACTCCCTTTCTCAACTATGTAAAGCTGTGAAGCTGAACACTACAAACTTGGCTTAGGCATGATTAATACTGAATTTCATGGTCTACCAGATGCTATAGAGTTGTACGTAAACACTATTGAAAAAATGATGGCATCACTCCGACTTTTCTCTCCAGGACTTGGAAGTTCCCCTTGCTTCTTACAGAAGTCAGTTGTCTGAAATGGCCCATGCAGAAAAATTGCTTGAGATCAGCCCTAAGTAGTTCATTATGAGTAGCAAGATATAATCAAACAGTGCAAGCTGCAAGAAATGATTGGGGATGGCTTCCTAAACCTGAGATCTACAGAGCTGTAGAACACATTAAAAATGGGAAGTGACAAAACCCATACTTGAAACCACCAAAAATTCAACAGTGTCCTAGAGGTTCAAAGGTTAGAATGGCACAGAGGGCTTGTTTGCAGACAGGCTCCAGCCTACACTTCCTGCTCATCTGATGGCTCCTGTCTGCTGCTGCCAGGCTCTGAAGTCTGTCAGCACCTGGAGCAGGGGAGAGTTGGTTTATGATTTCTCAAGATGTGGAGGCTGGGATGGCATGCTTTTGTCATGCTCTTTTTTCCCCTGCAACGGTCCTAGCTCAGGGATGTTAAGCAAACAAACAGCAATGCTGTTCCTCAATGGTGAGCCCTACAAAGCTCTGAAGAAGGCTTGGGAAAAGCCCCTCACCCTACCTGTCTGCCTTGCAGACAGATGACAGACGACTTGCTGACTGCCTGTGAGAGCATCCTGGGGTAGCAAATGATCAAGCCAAACTTCTGGTCACAGTTCCAGAGTCACATGACAGAGCAGAACAGGTCTCATGGCAGAGCCTGGGGCCATCATTTACAACCACAGAGCCCAAGGAGAACTGTAAAAGCATTTCCCACACACAGCAACGGACACTGCCCCAGGACAGTTGGCACTAGTTGTCTTGAGGACATCCATATATCAGCCATTCCCTACTTCCAGATCATCTTCCAGTGGCCTTCTCCACTGCAGCAGAGGGAGCATGGCAAACCCCTCTGTGGGAGGATGAAGCACTGCTCCTACAGCAGACAGAACCATACAACATGACGTTGCATAATATATGGTTAGATACACACAGGTGTGCATCCTGCACACAAAATAACCCAGCACCCTAGCTGAGTCAATCCTGCCAGGTGCTGAAAAGACTTGATTACTGCAGGAACTCAATTTTTTGCCCCATCAGGCCCTCAGTGCCTGTGCTGATCTGAGCTCCTCTCTGCAGAGCCACCTGCTCCCTCTGCCTCTCCAGGACATGGCAGGGATGGAGTTAAACCAACCTGCTTCTGATCTGCATGCAACTGCTGTGAGAATGAATAGTCACTATCAGAGATGCTTTCAACTTCAGAAACAATGAGTATAAAGCAGGCAGCATTTAAATTGATCTTTTGAAGGTACATCCTATAACAGGCTCTTAAAATCCTCAAACCAGCTGGAAGCCCTCCAGAGCACTTTTCTGCAAAGATTTTCAGATTTTGTTTTCTTTGCATTTGAAAGCACTTGCATACATACAAATACATGATTTAACAACATTTACTGAAGAGCAAAAATTCTTCTTCCCAGGGCTTCCAGGAGGATGAATATTGGAATAATTAATGCTGCAGGACAATGTGGCTTTACCCTTGTTTAGAGCAGTTACTCTTAGCAAATGACTCCACAAGGCTCCTCGGTGCAGATTAAGTGCCCTAACCCTACTGCATGCCCACTGAATTAAGTTGGCCCTTGCCAAGAGAAAGATTCGACACCATGCAACTCCTGCAGCTGATTCTTGTCTCACATTTTCAGGCAACACAGCTCAGCCCAGTCTGGGTGCTCATCCACGTTTCAGATCTATTTTATTTCACAGGATTGATGGAAGCCAAAGGGCTCTCAGCATCACAGCATCCCATCCACTGGGAAAGCAAGCAATGCACGCACTCCTCACCATGCCTATTCCCATGAGGAACTAATGCTGAACCACTCCTTGTTAGTAGGTGACCATAGGAAGTAATATTTGCACCAATACTATTGCTATTTGCATGATCTGGGGATGAGTAAAATCAATTTGTTACAGATTAAAGCAACCTAAGGTTTAATTTTGTTCTCTGGTTTAAAGTTTTTTTTTCCCCCTCTTGTGTAATATCAGCCTGTCTTCTGGAGATGGCAGCATTTCTTACAGCTGTCGAATAATTCAGTCCAGTCCCTGATCTGACAATTTATTTTTTGTTTTAATCTTTGCACTGTCAGCATTTATGACTGCATGTTAAACTGTTCATTTGGGATGCTTAGCTTTGTATGCCCATCTTCTTGGTACAAGGCATATGAATATATTTATACACACATATAAAAATAAATATGTATACCTAAAGGTGCAGGCACAGCTGGCAATAGCTCCTTTCACTTGAATTCTGAGATCCAGGACCCTTCCTCACAGCTCAGAACAGGCAGAATACATCACTCACAGAGGTAAACTGAGTCACTCTCAGCCCTGTCTTGCAAGAGAAAGTGACTTTCCTATTGGTATTGGGTGGGATCTCAGAAAGAGACTAATTTTCTTAGGGCTAGAAAAAAGTTTCTTTGATGATTGAGGGGTAAAAAAAATCACCACACCAAAAACTAAATAAAAAGTAGTCAAATGTATGAAATATAAATATTTATCAGATGAAAAATAGGGGGAAAAAAAGTAATGTTTTTGTGTTAAGAAGTCAACTTTCTTTCAGGATGAAGAGCAGCTACACTGCAGGCTTTTAGAACTGTCAGGCAAAGCTGAATGCATTTTAGGATGATTTTCCTCAGAGCTGGACAACAGGAGGGCAATGAGGATGTGTGCGTTAAATATGCTGATCATCTATTACTTAAAAAAAACATGCTTGTGAGCTGCTCTCCTCTTTTCCTTGCCTATACACTCCACCTGTTCACACCACATGGACTGACACCATGTAGAAGTGTCTTGTAAAGACTCTATTTTTTATGTTATAATTACAGCAGCTCACACCTTCTCTGGCAGAACCTTGTTGAAACCCCAAAGCTCTGCTGAGACACTGCTATATCTACAGAACCACGTTGGAATTTTGACCAGGATTGAATGAGACCTTGCCAGTTTTCCTGCCTGCTGGTTGCAAAAGACAAAATCCTCAAAGACTCCTTAAACTTCCCAATTCTTCCCCAACTTTCCCATCAGCTGGTTCAACATATCAGATGTTTCCAAGCTGAGGTAGCTCCACCAAAATACTAGGAGGATGGAGACCTAGAAACCTTGTAGCTTGAAGATATGTCTCCCAAATGGCTGAACACCAAGGCATGGATGGTTTGTACAAGGGAAAAGGATGGTTTGTCCAAGGGGAAAATCACTGCATTGCCCTGTACCCTCTTCTTTAGCCTTCCTTCCTGGTCAATGCCAAAACCAGGATGCTGGCTAGAAAGGCATCTGGTCTGGCCTCACAGGACACGTCATATTGTGAGCAGCACATGGTGTTTTGTTTAGTGCATCCAGTGGTTCAGCAATGCTGGAAGTCAAGGCTCGCAACCTTACCACCCTGCCGGATGACTTCTGCAATGCATCAGCATCCTGCAGCCGTGCTGTGGTCAGAGAGGATCCTGCATTGCCTGGGAAGGGTATGTGAGCCTGATCCAGGGCAGCTCAGAAGGTCCGTGGCACAACCAGGCAGTGGAATTGAACATTAAACAGGTATGAAAAGCACATGTGCCAACCCATGCACTTTGATTCAGGTCAAATAATTCAGCCCTGTTCCTCTAACACCAAGACAAAGATAAAAGAAAACTGAAATTGCCCTCGGAAAATTTAGCAGAAATTGTGGTTTCCTCTGAGGAGAGATTTTAATGAGAAATTTCCTGAAACTATTAATGGAAAACACTTCAGAGCCTAAGAATTTTCAAATTAGGATCACACTCCTTATTTACAATCCTTTCCTCCTTCCTGTCAATGTAAGAGATGTTAAAGTCAGTACTAAGCATATTAAAACAACAGAGCAAGTGAAAATGGTTCACCACCAGGACTTGGAAAAGATGTAATACATTAGTAAAGCAGTAAAGAAATGTTTCTGTAAACTTACTTCTAAATTGCAATAAAGATAACTTCTCTTTTGGGTTGAATAGTCTTTTGTGTTGCTATTTTGTACTACAAGCCAAAATGCCTCAAGACTTAATTTGCATTTAGGAAAAGGGTGTGAATAAAAACTTGGTCAATGCAGTAAAGAAACAGTTAGAAACAGAAGTGACTTTTAAAAAGAGAAAGCCTACTTTTATCACAGAAGATCAGTGAAATGCAAAAAGAAGAACAAAATATAAGCACTGTGATGCTCGTCACTGTTTTGGCAATAACTAATTTGGGGATTTCACAGAATTATAAACATGTTTTTCCTCCTCTTTAACATAACAGTGTCCCTTTAAATCTAATACAACAGAATAGCTCTCTGAGCTTGTTGCTAAAATTCACACCATATAATTATGTCAGCTGAATATCTGGATACAAAGATTACTGCAGTAAAATAAAACAGTCAAGTTCAAAAACAGATTGGGAAAAAAACCACAACCCACCCACCCATGCATTTGAATTTATTCCTATGTAGCAAAACATGACAAGTATTCTGAGTTTCAAAAGAACTGATCATTCAGCCTCCACAGGAATAAAAAGGAGCATTAGGTGGCTGGTGCCTACAAAAACCTGTCTGAAGGGCTGTCAGGCTTTATATAGTTGAGCACTCACTGATTACCTGGGTTGAGGCCGGGAAGAAACTCATCCCAGAGCTCAAAGAACTGTCAGCAGATTACACGACTTTTTTTTCCCTTCTGAGACATGGGGACTACTGAGGTTCTTGTTTCAGTGTAGGAATAATTCCTGGTTTTAGTGTCCTTTGCAGAAGGACTCAGTACCTGAAGCAGCTCAGAAATATTGCAAGCCAAAGCGTTAGGGATTCAGACAGGCATTGACACATGCATTCCTGTTTGACACTGCTTATCTATCCAGAGGAATCTTAAAAAAAAAAAGTAAATCAATTTTTCAATTGAAAATTCAAGTTTTCAATATTAAAGTCCAGAGAGGGACTCTACACAGCAGTGTCCTGGCTTCTAAAATGATTGCTCTGAAAGGTATTACAATGGAACCATGCTGTCCTTTGAGCCGTGAAAGACTGTCCGTGGCTTGTCACAGCTCTCCTACTCTGAATGACTTTCACGCATTGAGCAATCACCACTTGGCTTGCAAAGGTCAGAGCAGAAAACCATAAGCTAGAAATCAATCACAGCCCAGAGCGCCTTTGGCTCGGGCAGCCACATTCCAGCTTCTCTGTCTGTGGACTTGAGGGCAAAATGGAGAGATGAAATAACTTTAAAGTGGCAATGATGACTTGGGATGAGATGGAGGGAGATTCTTTCTGTACGCCAAGAGGACAGTAGTGTGATACTGCCCATAAGACAGTGTAGGAAAAGATAACTTGGGTGTTTGAGCCTGGCCCCCAAGGATTTGTCAGGCACTCATTGCTTTTCCATCCTGCAGGTTTTCCTTGCCAGCTGGAAGCACAGTCGTCCCCATCTCCCCCCACAAACGATCAGTAAATCCTGTCTGGCTCCTGGCATGACTCCATTTGGTCTCTCATCTTTTTGCTGTGGCCTCATGAGGGAAGCAGGCACTTGCACACACGTGCTGCCTGAAACCAGAGCAGCAGACTGCTGCTGCTCTGTCCATCCTGAACCTGACCTCCAGCTCCCAGACTAGGCTTGGACCAGGCTGGACCACAGACAACACAGTTCTGCTCCTGCCTGCAAGTCAGCCACTGGCATCAGTCAGCACCCCCTTGGGCACCTGGAGCTTCAGGCAGCACAAGCAGCTCTCCCTGCGGTACAATCTCCCTTGTAGAGCTGTGACTGTTGTGAACATTTTGTCTTTTTAATTAAGTCTGGAGTTTCTTTGCTTTTGGAGTTGGGTCATTTGTTTTTTCCTCCAAAATCTAGCTCCCCCCTCCAGGGAATTAATTCCTTTCCTCACCAGGCAAGGATCCATAGGATCCATTCCCAGGACATGTTGTCTTCACTGATGGTCCCAAAGGGGTTATTAAACATGAATGCCTGAGCATTCACATCACGTCACATCACCTATGGCAGTTCCCAGCCATTCCCTGTTATAATCTGCCTTTGAACAGGTGCCGCATCCCATGGGGGACTGGGATATACTGCAGAGGTTATATTTGTTCCTCCTGACCCTGCAGGAGCAGCAAGCCTCTCGCTGAGCAGGTCCCAACCTCACACTGTGCAGTGCTCTGTGCCACTGCATCCTGCGGCTGAGCAGGGGCTGGGAGCATCCTAACAAAGCCCTGGACAAGCAGCCTTGAGAGTGGTGTTGCTCTGAATTTGAGCTCAGGGACAGCAAGCATCTCTCAGGAGTGGTTTGAGTAGGTTGGACAGATGAGACAATCTCTCACATTTATTTCCATTAATTTTTTTCTATGCCTTTTATGTGCTTTAGTGTTAAGATGGTTGGTTGTGGCTGCAGAAAAGGCTATGGAAAGCTGAATTGGTGGTTTGTTGCCACATAGGGCCATGAAGGTTCATACATTACTTAAACATCACTTCAATTTTGGTTTGGAGTCCTAAGCAGGATTTCAGCTTGTGCTACCCCTCTGAACTGCAGCCTTCACCACCAGTGGTCCTGCACAAATTAGGAAGAGTCTGATGCAATTTAGCAGTAACTGGGGGAAAAGGAGATTTCCAAAGTGAACGACAACATGTTTATTCTCCATAACCAGAGTTTCTTGAGTTAACTCAGATCCAGGCTGGTTGCTGCAGCATGCTGCTGTGTGGTACAAGAGGTTCAGGCAACACCATTGTGGGCACATCTGCACCCTGGCTGCCGACGTGGCCTTCGCACATCCTCGGCCTAGGGTACCAGGATGCAGATTTTAACAGGGAGTTTCTGCATAGCCACCTCAATCAGTCTTGGACGCCATAATCCTCAGATGCCCCACAGGTTAATGTGGGGAAGGCAGGTGAAATTTCTGAAGCCACTTCCCAAGTGGTTAACATGAAGATCCCTTCCCTTAGCACCACTTCATGTCCAAGCTATTCCCTAACATCTAGCAGACTTAAGCACTTCACCAAGTATCTATATTTCAGCAAAGCATCCTCAGATCATGAAGGAAGGTGAGTGGTCCTTGTCTTACCTTGGTCTGGAACGTACAGAAGACATGAGTCAGGAAAGGGTGCTCCCAAGCTAAGGAGAGGACCCTCTTCTCCACCATTGTACATTCCACATCATCATCCATCAGCACCACATCCTTCTTCAGGGCTTTCACAGCGAAATACTGGTCTGTGCTCTTCAGCTCAGCAAGGAACACCTAGGGTGGAAACAGCTGCTCAGAAAGAGCAATGCTCTTCTCAGAGCGGGCACCATAGCCCTGTGAGGACAGGAGCTGAGCTTGGACGAATTCACCAGGGCAGGCCTTAAAACAGTCGATGGTTATGGCCCAGTTCTTCCATTAAGACTTTGTAGACTTTGAGTTTGTTCCCCACACCCACAATAGCTTTATAAAGCTGAACCCTAGGGAAGGATGAGAAGGTCTTGGCGATTCCAAGAGTAGGGGTTACACGCCTGTGTGGGCAGGGCATGTCAGAGCGCCAAATGATTCTGGTAACAGAAACCATCCTCATGCAAATGCCCATGAGTTACGTTTCCTGTTTTCTGACTTCAAATAACAAAACATAGAATATTGCTTTGTCAACGTGTGACATGCAAATGCCCTGCACCAGAACTTCAGCAGGTGCAGACTGATGTCCACCAGTAGCGAGATTGTTCTATATCAGATGTGAGTTTCTCCTCTTCCTCCCAGTTAGTAGGAGGCCTGAGCAAACAGCCTGGGTCCCCTGTACTTCTGCAGGGCTTCTCTGAGAATAGCAAAACACACCCCAGAGGAGTCAGGACCTCTATCTATTTTTATAGGCAGGGAAAATGAGACACGGGGCAGCAGAGAAGGGTTTTCTACAGACCACAGAGCAAAGAAGTCTCCACTGGAAGGCAATGCCAGTCCTGATCTTTATGCTAACAACCTGTTGACACTGTTTTCCACAGACTGAATGAGTACATAAGATTCATCAAAGAGGTCTCTGAAGTTCTCCACCCGACACTATTTACTGAGTAAGCTCAGACATGTTTTAGCCCTGACAAAAAGTTTATTTACCCTTTTGGCTACTGCTGCATTTCACTTTGTAGCACTAGACAGACAGTAGAGCCTAGAGCCTCCCTCTGTCTTTGCAGTGAATGACCAGAAATGCTAACAGTGCTGATGCTGCAGGCACCCTTTTTGCCCCCGTTTTTGTGCAGGGCACTGCTCTCCTGGGGAAACTAGGGAACGTAGTACATTTGTGACTTGTGCTGTGGCTTCCAAGGTGCAGGTAGGCAAAGCTAGACCTTGTGCAGAGGGGCCTTCCTCACAGGTCTTGCCCTCAACCTCCCTGGTCCATGTAGAGCTGGAGAGACCCCTCAGGCATTGAGATCTGCACACCCTGTCCCCTCTATGGGGAAGTGAATCTTGCTCCAAGCAAATAAGGGCACCAGGAGCAACACCTACACAGGAAACTTGTGGGTGAGGTTTGTTGCAGAAGGGCATGAAATAGCCCATCCTCTCCACACCCACATGGTGCACTGCAGAGAGATGCAGACACTTACAGGCTTGGCGAGCCCATGTTAACACCGGGGGCTAAAGCAAGGTACGTAATTTGCTTCAGTGGAGGTATTAAAGACTTGACTAGACAAACACCTCAGCAACCTCATCTGATGAGACCTGTTTGGAGCAGCAGGTTGGATTAGATGATGTCCAGAGGTCCCTTTCTTCCAACATAAATGTTTCTATGACATCTGTGCTCTGGAGTCCAGATTAGTTTGGGCTGTGAATTTTGGGGTATTCTGGCTTAGCTCTGAGATGCCTCAGTTCTGTTTCCCATGCAAACTGTAGACATGCCAAGTATTTTCAATTATGGAAAGGCAACACAGCACATATTTCAACAGTTTTAAGAACTGGCTGCAGCAATTGCTCCAGCTCACTTAGCAGGCAAAAAGCAGCCCTTCTTTAAAGCACAATTTTCACCTCAGAAGACATGGGATCAAAGCAATGTGATACATAATAATACTCATTCTCCTTATTGGCTGTGAAAATACAATGGTGCATTCCTTTGAAATTGCTTCATGCAGCTTTACGCTGGCACTGAACAACACGAGTCCCCTTCCAGGGGACATCTGCAAGAAGGAGGAACAATCTACAATTCATCAAGATTAATGAATCCTGTGAAAACAGGTGGTTCTTGTTTCAAAAGCACAAATTCTTGGCTGTTGCAAAATTTGCTTTACGCTCCAGTAAAGATCGGATCTGGGAAAGAGCAGTTAGCATTCCCAGCTGGGGACCTGCTGCTCTGGAGAAGAGAGGTGATCCACATTTGACTTTTCAGCTAATTTTTCTGCCTTCCTCCAAACTTGCTCAGCTAAGCCAGCAGGAGTAGCTGCAGGAGGGAGGACAGCACAGAAATCTCTCCCACCAGCTCCCTGTGCATGCCCCATCAGCCTGTCATGGGCACTCATGAGACAGCAATTAACGGGACAGAGGGAAGGGCAAGGAAGACCTTTGTCTTAGTCAAGGAGAAGACTGGGTTCAAGACTCAGCCATGCCAGAGCAAGGGTTCTTTGAGGACTTGGAGATGTTTTTTCTAAGTGGCCTTCAAACCCCATTCTATTTAGTGCCATAAAAAGCAATATGCAGACGTATGCAGTGTGTCTCCATCCCCAGTGCTTACCTTGCCAAAACTGCCCTTCCCCAGCATCTTGTGCAGGACAAAATCTTCAATGGTTAGTTTTAGCTGCACTTGGTGCTCTTGCTGCTCCTGGGGCTGTTCTCCCAAGTCTGACTCTATCAGAGACTCCCCCTTCACTGTGCCCTCCACTGGAGTCTCCCAGGAGATGCCCTGTGGCTCTGCAATACACATCAAAGCATTCAAATAAACCCCTGGAAATGAGAAGACCCCCAGAACACTTACATGTATTGTGCTTAGAGTTTTAAAAAGGTATTTCAAATAAATGGAAATCTGGTGATCACATCTACTAAGTAGATCGGCTCTGTTTCCACATTGCTTTCTCTCTGGAGGAAATTTTACTCCAGTGTAACTCCCCCTTCTTCAGTGGCATTGCTCCCACTTTACAAAGTCCTTCATCTGTCTTTCTGGTTTATGGCAGCAAAACATGACCAAACTCTTCATTTCCAGCTGCCTGTGTCCTTCAGTCCTTCTTGCTGGTTGCCGCTATGATGTGGTCCCATTTTTTTCAAGGTCTTTTCAACACCCTTGGCAAAGCTAGATGAAAAGATGGGACAGCATCTTCATATTGAGTCCTTGCTCTGGATGTGAAGCTCTGATCAATTTTTCCAGCTGTCTTGGAGTAGAATTACTCAGAGTTTCTTCAATACTCCATTCACTTAGATGTATGTGAACTTCTAAGAGATCCTGTCCCTCACTGGATTTATCCCTTGCACCCAAGTGCACGTTGCTGTACTGTTCTAAATTGCTGAACGGCAAGAACGCTACTCCGCACACAAACAGACCCGCATGTAAACCAGATGTGAAACCAGCTGGGGCTTTACTGATCCACATCAGCACAGCCAGTTCTACTTGTAGAAAGAAAATAAGCCCAGATGGGGACATCATTTATTTCCCCTTGGGGGCCAAAGGGCACTGTCCCCTTTAGTTCAGATGGTACCAATACCAGCCTCTGAGGCTCAGTAGCCTGGTGCTGCACAGTATCAAACCCAGAGCACACGTATAATGCTCTGCAGTCCTTTAACCAGTGCCTTCTGACATTTTGCTCTAGGTCCAGTTTCCAGGATATTATCTCCACACAGGGCAGTATTAATTGCTGTGGATGATGGTGGGGTTTGAGTTCTCAGCTTGACCTTTGGTTAGGGTCGGAGCTGAGGACCCACTGTCCCAATCCTCGCTAGGTTAAAATACTGATTCACTTGCGCTCTTCCTTTTCCCTCCCCTTTCTGGTAGATGCATTTTAAAGCTTGTGGCAGGCAGAAAAACATTGTGTCAGTGCCATTGCGGTCTAGTGTAGTCACAGTACAGCCTTTGGAGGGGCACCATGAACTATGAAGCTGGAAGGGTCCTGAAATGACCTTTTACGTGGGCCACATGAGTCTAATGAAAGATGATGACATTTTTGCTCCTAATATCCAGAGTTCTGTGACTCAAGAACAAAGCAGACAAACAAGGGATCTCCCCAGGAGACTGTCATTTTTGGTTTAGACCACTCAGCCCCCAGTAGCTTTGTCCAAGCTCTGTTAATCAACGCTTTTCATTCACCCTCCTAAACATGAGTTGATTTCTTATTCAGCCTCCTCAACATCTTACACCTAGATCAGCTTCTGGGTGAATGAAGTGGGGATCTGTCAATTTCAGTTTTCAAGGTACTGGATGTCAACCCCACCCAAAAATGTGAAATCAGAAAGAGAACTGGTAATGGCGAGCAGGACTCCCAATCTCCTGTTTAGAGTTTGGTTTCTCTTTAAAGTTCTCAGATCTTACAGTCTATGAGTCCCAAGAAGGGAAAAAACACATTATTGCCAGTGGAGGTATGAGGTGTGTTCAACTGCTGGCTCAGAAAGAGAGTTTAGAGGTTAGCTGGATGAGTGGTGGTTGGTGTCTCATGTCACCAGAAGTTGGGATGGCATGGGGGAAGTGCAGGTTTATAGAGAAGGAAGCAGGATGGGATTCAGGGTATCTGCCATGCCCAAGTGATGTGGCTGGGAAGAGCTGTTGATACAACTCAGGGGCGAAGAGAAAGGGCATATGTTGCTCTAGGCTGGATAGATGCATGAAAAATTTACTGGCTAATAAATTCCCCACCCTTGTCACCTCCACCTAACCATGCACAAAACAAAAAATTAACAAAGCCTGCTGCCCCATATCACTAGGGGTAACTACCTTTTTTTCCTGCTGTAGATGCTGGCAACGCCTGAAGTGGTGTTACATCCTTCACAGGAACTGGGAAACCAATTTCAAGAGGTCCATCCCTGGAGATCTGTTCAGTGTCACGCTGACAGCGAGCCTGGATTACAGAAAACAGCAAAGGACTTCTAAGCCAAATGTCATGTTCTGAGATTATAAACTTTGTAGCTTCTTGACTGTGAATGTCACAGAAATCAAGACCTAGAAGAGGTTTTTACTTATGAGAAGAGCATCTCTGTACCTAGCATTTGGGGGTTTGGTAACTCGGAGGAACTTACAGCCTTCTGTTAAATGCATGTGGGTGTTAACAGGTCTTTGTGCTGTCAATATAGAGATCCCTTGTTGTTGCAGCACTCTCCAAACTAGCCAGCTGCAACAAGGTCTTTTACCATCACACACCAACATACTCTTCATGCCAGTCCCTCTGCTGCCTTCTCCTAGTCTCTCCTTTTCCAGGGCATGTGTTCTCTCTGTTCTCTCTCTTCTCTTTGCTTCTTCCTCTCCCTCCTTCTTCCTCAGCTGCCCCCTCTTCACTGGCTGCCCAACCCCTTACCAGAACCACCCACAGCTGCACCTTATCTACACTGGCCAGCCCACAGCTGTATATTATCAATGTTAATTAACCCAGCTTTGTTCTTCTACACACTGTTTTGCACAGGGGTCTGAGTCCTTAGCTATCTGTGCAAAGGGAATTTAAATTAACAACTTCCTTCCTAACAGTCCTCTTTGAAGAGAAACCTGAAACTTGCTGTAGCCTCGTCCCTGTTCAGTGTCTGGATGTTACTCTGAAGAACTCCTTGCACCAGGATGTTGCAGAAGGTAAGAGTTTGTCTGGATTCAAGGGTGATGAGACAAAAGCATGAAAGATGAATCCTGTGACATCTACTAAACACTAAGTCTCCACCTATGGCTCAAGAAGTTCCCAAAGCCTAGATTTCTGGAGACTAGAAGAGTATATTGGGGAAAGTATCTGTTGTTTGCCCTCTTCACCTCTAAAAGGTGGCAGTGCAAGGAGCTTTAGAGACATAGCAGGTAGGAAATTGAGAAGCAAGAGCAGAAAAAACTCTCATTTGGAGGTTTGGCAGCACTACCTATCACATAAGTGAGGAGCATGCAGAGCTAAACCTGGTAGATAGCACTTCAGGAAGGTATACATGGAAAAACACCTGCTGTATGGATGAAGATGTTGCCTTGGGATACTGAGTAACCTAAACATGGTGGACTAGGTACCTATGGATTTTGTGCCTCCAGTTACTCAAGAACTGAGAGGCATCCTAACAATCCTGATTTTGAACAAGAATCTCTAAATTGTTTTATGGTTTTGGGCTTGGGACAAGCTATTTTTCCTTCTTTTAATTCAATTTTCTGTGTTTGTACAGTGTTGTTCATATGACAGTAGTATCTAGGTCCTCCCTGCAAGACTCGGGTCTCTTCATGAGAGTCCCTGCTCTGGGGAGTTTCATTCCAAATAGATCAGAGAGTCACAGGACAAAGTGCTAAGTCACAAGTGCAGAGCAAGGTAGTGACAGCAGAAGGATCTAAATCAAGTTTCTCTTACGCTGCCTTGGACCCTGTTACACAACCTCAGTTACAAACGTAATGTAGCTACAGCTGCACCGCATCACAGCACGAGTCCATCCAGGTCACGTCACGTCTACAACGGTGGTCAAGCAGACACCAGGTAAAGATATAAGAAGAGTGCAGGCATGGAAAGTCACCTCCTCAGAATATTCTCCCTATCTCCGGAAATGTGCAGCTCAGAGATTTCCTGATTCAAAGGCAGTGCTTTTCTATTAACAGAGTTAATCATTCTATTATTCCTGAATAGATTTCTCTTCTATGAACACTGGAGAGTGTCACTCTCTTGAACCCATGAAAACTTTTGGCCTCCTCAAAGTGCTGAGATGAGTTTAACTACCTATATTTATATTCCTATTTTTTACTTTCAATTGCTACCCACAGTGCTCCACTCAATGCCCTTATTTCTTGCACTGAAACAAACATTGAACAATTGATCCTACTCTCTCTAGGTCACTCAAGGCTTAAAGTATTTACCTGCTGGGTGCTCTCTATCATTGCCAGAGCTTCAGCCATTAGTTTCTGGTTAACTCCACAAAGGTTTGCTACTTTTGTCTGGCACTTGTGATGGACATTCATGCCACACGCTGAAAGAGAGAACAAGGGCTGTCAGGACAACAAAGGATAGCCAGGCTGTAAAGGGTTTGACATCAGGTTGGGCAGGAACATGTGCTGCTGTTGGCCAAGGGCAGAGATCAGTCACCAGCTCAAAGCCTGGGCACTGTTTATTTCTCATGAGATGGCACTCGGGTCATTTTATGGTTCTCTACAGAGATGAAGTTTTTTTATATCTTCTTCTGGGCAAAAGGTTGTATTCCTACATCCATCAGCCTTTGCAGCTACAAGCTACCAAAACTTTACAGTCTGTTAGCTCAGATATAAACCGTAATCACAGAACAGGATCTCCCTGTTGGTATAGGACTATGAAGATAGTGATGTGTCATGGGTCTGTCTGATAGTGGAAACGGAGCATGTGAGTGATTTTGGAAGATGAGCAGCATCACTGAGATGTTCTTTGCCTCTTTGGGAAGTGACTTTTCAGCCTCGTAGACCACACACCTTTCTGTATACTGACACTTGTCATCCTCCTTAAGAATGAGGATGGTCCTCTTGACCACTCCTTCACCACCCCAGATGCCATCTCACACAGGTCTTGTAGAGAAGTGTGATAAATGAGATTTGGCTTTTGGGATTGCAACCCTTTAAAGACAACGGCCCACTCCCATGCTCAGCTTGTGTCATATACATCAGGGACTCACCATCACACTTCAGTCCTTGCCGTGCAAGGCCCCAGAGGAGGGTGCCACAGTGCTCACAGAAAGTCGGGCTCTTGTAGTTGTAGACTTTGAAGCGGTGAGGCATGTCGATCTTGAACCGTTCTTTATGGAACTGCAAAAAAAAAAAAAGCTGTGTTGGTCATTCACTCCTCCCCACCTCAGCTCCGCATGGAAAACAAAACTCTTACCACAGAAGATGGGATGTTTGCTGCCTTTTGATCCTTGGCTATGACCATCAAGAAGAAATTATGCATAACTATCATTCCGATGTACAAAGCCAAATTTTGAGACCTAATAACCGCAATTCAGCGGGAACTGGGATAACAGGTAAACTACATCCCTGGGCTGTATTTTTCTGACCAGAGAGCTGTTTGCATCTCATCTGTGCACCCAGAGTCCCTTAATGCTCAATGGAAAAACAGCGGTAGTTCTAAAAATTATTCATCCCATCCTGAAAGGGATGCCTACATTTGTTGCCATGAATCACTCCTTGGAAGAGCCTATTTTTCTTCTTTTAGTACATGGGGAGTCAAAGGTGATGACAAAATTGGATACATCTACCCTGGAGATATCAGAAGACAAAAGAGATGAATCTCATCTCTGAAGAAGAACAGGAGCCAGGGTGGGACCGGAAGCAAACAGGAGCTGTGGACACCATTAAGGAAAAAGGAATAGTCCTATCAAGAGTTTAAGTTCCACTTTTGCCTACCAAAAAAGAAGGTTTATAATAAACTGCTGTGAGAAAAAGAAAACAAATAACAGTGGAGATGCTAGATCTTCCACTGCTTGGAAATCTCAGATAATACAGAGTAGGACGTTAAAGCACTGCTCTGGAAACTGTGTGATGTCCTGCCTAGCATCAGATAGTGAAGAATTTCCTCCAGTAAATCTCTACCTTATGTCCATACATGCTTCATACATTAGAAAAATGTCAGTCCTGATTCAGCAACGGCTTATTCAGCAGCTGCATTTGAGTAAATCACAAGTAGGAGGTAATGAAACCGCTTGGAACACAAAAAACAAAGTGCACAGATCAGATCACACAGCCTTTAGTTCAGTAGCACCTTCTGCTTCATCAGAAGTTGTTCTACAGCGACGCAGAAGAGATCTGGATGACATTCAAGTTTTTTTAAAAGCAGCTGAATAATAATACATACCATTGTTTCTCTGCTATTGATTGCCGATCCTGTACACTTGGCTATTACTTTATCAATGCACTTCTTATGAATGGCAGCGTTACATTCTGAAAGAGCAAGTGTGTCATGGTGTTAACAAAAAAATCCACTTGGGAAAGTAAATAATGATAGTAACAAAATCAAAAAAGTTTCTTACGTCTGCATTGATAGCCTTGTTTATTCAGGCCCCTGAAATACAGAAATGGTTAATTCTGCATTGTCTGAAAGCCTTGACACAACAAAGGACAGCAACATTTATGAAAGAAACAGAATAAAACAGCTTTGCTTTTTTTTATCAGTGTTTATCGAGCGTCTCTAAATTAAATATCTTCATTCAATCTAATTGCAGAGTGGTCCTCTGTGGTTTTCACAGCCTTTCCAGCACATATTCATATTGTGAATTTCACAATAGCCAAATAGCAAACTGGGCTGATGAGAAACGCCTGTGCATTTGGCCAAAACAAAAAATATTTATAAGAAAGTAAAACATTAAGGGAATTTTCACAGCTGGAATCAAAACTGTGGCTCACATCCTTGAAATGATGCAATAACTCGGCACGTAAGACGTCAAGGGTCTCATCCTGCTGACTTACTGACAGCAGAAGCATAGATATTCACCTATCTATCTATAGAACCATAGAAACTTTTAGGTGGGGAAAGACCTTCAAGACCATCAAGTCCCACTGTAAACCTGACACTGCCAAGCCCACCACTCAGCTGTGTCCCTAAGCACCATGTTTACACAAGAAATGCTCCCTAGAGTTAAAAGGAGGAAAAAGCAGATCTGTTTTCATTTACCATACAAACTCATGACAGACAGAGCAGAAGGTGGGTTGTGGAAAGAACGTGGCCGTGAACTCATGACACTTGACATTATGGATTTTGGCCTGTTTGATGGCCCCCCTGCGCTGATGCAAGGAGAAGAAGCCTTCATTCTCACAGTCAGCCAGGTCCTTTGCATCTGGGGGAAAGGGAACAGAAGATGTATTAGGGTACTCTGTCCGGATCAGGCACCTTGAGAAAATGCAGCTTCCAAAATACTAAGTGACTGAAGCTAATGATTCACTCATTTGTATTCATATTTTTAAGAAATACCATTTCTGAAACCCACACAAGACTTGTTTGGACATTTTTTTATCTACCATTCCTACAAGGACAATAAACTTTAAACTTGGGACTCTGAGCTCCCTTGAATATTCATAATGCTCCCTTTGAAATGTAGACCAGAAATTTCCCAAGGAGAGATACTCTGCAGTTAAACATAAAATTCTGACTTTTTATAGCACTGAAGATCCATGCCCTAAAAAAGATGAAATTACATAAAAGTTACTAATTATCTATATATGCACACAAACACACACATGTGTGTGTATATATATGTAGGTATTTAACAGAGTCCTTTATGTGTGCATGTATGTGTGAGTAAGCACATATGTATGTTCCTAGGATGGTCTTATTTTTTCACGCCAACAATTGCTTTGCTGTTTGCTGTGTCCATGCCATTATTCACAGTTCACATTCAAACTTTTTGGAACAGCAAATAAACCAATTTTGACTACACATGTGCACTTACGTATGGGCCTGTGTCTACAAATCTAGATATGCACGTAATATCTCACTCTGTTTTCCTTTCCTCATGCATTACACAAGTTACATAGGTATTGTGTGGAAACTGGCCCCCTGTGTGATATGATGTTGATCTTGGTATTTGTAATAAAAACACAACTTGCATTTTCTATGCTTTGGCCTCTCTGATGTCTTATAACATACAAGGAGGCAACAATAGACTATTCTACAGTAAACATAGGAATGGATGGAGAAAATATAAGTATGGACATGTTATTAGCTGCTTTCAGTACTTTTATGCTTCTGTAAATGGAAGGTCCTTCTAGATACCTGCACCTTATAGCTTCATCCTGCATCTGAGGGTGCGAGAATTTCAGCATCAGACTGAAAAATAAGACTGAGCATTTGGAATGCAACCCAGTTTCTTCAACAAAGCAAAATGCATTTCACATAGCCATCAAACTCTGCAGGTGGGATTTAATTTCCAGTGGAGACACATAAGTGACAGTGTGTCCCCTGACCAGGGTGACTAAGTTGCTGCCACCTCCCTGGAGGTCTAGCTGGGGCAGACAATGGAGCCCAGGGAATGATTCAGCTGACCTTGCAGCAGAAACCTGCATTTGAATAGCTGGATCACTCTGTAGGCTATTTTCCTGTTTTGCTTAGATTGCTCTTGGTCTTAAAAGCCTAACTCACAAGTATACTTAGGTGCTGTCAACCACAAATTGTACCCCAGCCTTTACATCAGCACTACAACGCACACCACAGCACTTACATATGTACATACAAGTAGGATGGTTTCAGGGGGAGCTGGCTCCTTATATCTGTTGTCTTGACTCATGTAATGAGAAAATCTACCACTTTAGTGGTAAAATGGACAAAACTCTGCCTTGAGAATCACAAAGGAACAGTAAATCTTCACCCCCACCATATAATAAAAATTGCTTCTCTGGAGTGTTCCTTCCAAACCCTTATGATAGTTCCTATGAATAAATCAGTAACAGCACAGGTAACTGCTTGAAGTGAAGCCACCGTATCTGCCCCACATACCCAGAAATCACGTCTATCAACTAACAAACAAAATCACTTGCCACTGATTTCCAGGAAGTATCTTGCATTCATCAGCATTCGCCCTTGAGGTTTCAGTTCTAGCTGGTTGAGATAAGTGAAAAACAAGAAAAAAAGACCAATGCCATCATTAAACAGCCATTCAAAGAAACAAAGTTTGTTTCAGATGACTCAAGCTATCCCCTTTTCCCAGTGGGAACTGATGAACGCCAATGAATGTTAACTTTTGGGTTGCTCCTACCTGTGTGGGCAACAAGGCAGGGCAGGAGCAGCTACTGAAAGAGGAGGTTAGACCACCTCTTAGCAAACATTTGGAGTGGCATGGTAGCAGGAATAAATGTGACTAAACCACAGCAGCTGTAGGTAGGATTTTAGACACCAGCACTACCTATACAGAAAACATGTTCCCAGTGGATCCTGCAAAGGGGGAAGCAGGAGCACTTAAAAAAAAAAAAAAAAAGCCAACTTTAGACAAGTACTTAAAAGATGCTGAAATATTTTAGACACTTGGTCCTGGAAGTCTAACTGCCATTACAGTCAATGTGAGTGATGCTACCAGCTTACTCAGACATTTTTTGGGCCTTCCCACTGGACATGGCAATTCACAACTCACTGAACCTCTGTCCATAGGTGCCTTTGTAGATCTGGATCCACATACTTAGGCACAAGAGGACCTACATTTAAGGATTTCTTCAGCCTGAGAGCTACAACAGTGCCTTCCCATCCACCCCCAGCACAGCCTGAGCAAG
This sequence comes from Falco punctatus, assembly GCF_963210335.1. Lineage (NCBI taxonomy): Eukaryota > Metazoa > Chordata > Aves > Falconiformes > Falconidae > Falco > Falco punctatus. The sequence goes on from NC_137585.1 coordinate 64,105,648, forward strand.
GTTACCTCGCTGCCTTCCTGGTGAAAGTGTCCTGTGAGAAAAAAACACTATTCTCTCTCCTCACGCCCCTTGCAGGAGGTGCTATCCAGGACCACCCTCCCCAGGCTGTAACTTGTGTTGGGGGAGTGAGTGCAGAGGAGACCTCAGGAGCTGCTGCCAGCCTGGGACACAGCAGGACCAGGGTCTCCCAACTCCACTTGACCTCAGGGCTGTTACCTTTGCTGCTCGTCACCTACGACCCCCCTTCCTCCTCACCAGGCTTCTGCCTCTCATGGCTCTGAAGCCTGAGGATGGAGCCATGCTGAGCAGAGACTTCTGGTTCTCAATTCTAGCTCTAAGCACCTCCGTTCCTTCCAAGTTACATGTTAAATGTGCAAACCTCTACTAAATCTCACTCTTAGGTCTTGTGACCAAGGCATTTTTGACTTCTCTACTCTCTGTTTAACCCAAGCAGCTTAGCCTGAGAACTGGCAAGAGATATAAACCAGAAAAAATATCCAGGAAATCAGTTTCTCTCCAAATGTGTTTCCACCTGATGGTTATCCATGGCATGGCTACTGAATACTACATGTTAAAGACTATTATCAAGAACTTTCTTGCTTGGACTACCAGGGAACACAACCTTATACTTAGCATCCTTATGAAGACCGTTACTTCAAATTTACTCCACTACAACTCCAGAGATTTTAAAGGAGTTCCTCCAACTTAACTCCGATGTCAGGCAGCTGTAAATCAGTTACTTGACATTAGATTAAATTTTTAAAGCTGTTTCCCTAGAGCACATAAAATAATTCACATTTATCCACTCATTTGTCCCCAGCGCGTTTCCTAATCAAAGATGAGTGTGTGGGCATGGCTCACCTCAACCAGAACCCTTGCTAACAGAGGGCATATGTTTCAATTTAACAGCAGCAGATAATGTAAATGTGCCAATTTTTTTTTTTTTCCTGACATGTGTGGAAGTCTTTACTTTAAGTCATACCCAAGTAGACTCAAAACATTATTCCTTGGATGGCAGCCAGCTCCTACTGCCCTGCTAGTTACCATCACAGCCTGACATGGACACAAGCCATTCTCCCACCCCACAGCAGCTCCCCACCGTACCCGACAAGAGGAGATAATGATGCTCACCCACATCTCCGTCTTCCCGTTGCTCTTTTTGCACCTCTCCGCCAGCACCTTGAGTTCCACTGTGGTCTCTGAAACCATTTCAGCACTCTTGTCCTTGACAATGATGTGCATGACCCTGCCGTTGTTGATATGGGCATCAAAAGTGCTGTTCCAGGGTGGGTACATGGTGGGCTTCTTCTGCACGTACACTTGGCCATTTTCTGTCAACAAGAAGGGGTCTGGATTGAGGGGACTTGCTTCTCATCTGCACTAAGGTCACCACTCTACAGTCCCCGAGACAGATCTGTGTTATTTACTCACTTTAAGGTCTCTCTCTTGGACCATGTTAGAGTGTCATAGGAGGTTACTATGTGAAGTGAAACCTAGGATAGGATTTGCCTCACTTCACTTTAGGGGTCTGCGGTGTGTATGTCCATATCTGAGCTGTCTGAACATTGGCTCCATTCAGAGTCAGTGAAAAGAGTATCATCAGTATAAATCAATGGAGTTAGGGTGCGTTCATTTGACCAAATACAGACATCTACCTTAGAAAAGATAATTTCCATCTTTGACTCCATTAACTCTATGGGGTAGACCTTGAATGTGGACTCTGACACCACTTCTGATCAGCACTGATACGCACTTCTAATCAGGTGAATTTCATCACAGATACCCAGCTACGTGTCATCATCTTTCCCATGCCAAATGAGGACAGGTTTGCTTTAGTGCCCCAAAGGCTGGGTGCACTTTGTGGTTAGGGTTCCGCTGGAGTGCATGTCCAGTCAGTTGCTACATCTCAGCTAGCTCAGGGATGTTAATACATGAACTATCTTGCAGACCTGCAACCACATCCACAGTGACAGAGCAACAGCAGAGCAAACCTTTCCTGCTCTTCTTCCTCATGCATTAATTCCTCTTCTTTCACAGCAGACACATCTCAAAATGGTGATGGGTGAAAAAAGGGCATGTCTGAGGCTTAGTGTTAGCTTGCAGAGAGTTTTCTGTAGTTAGTTCTCTCTGAAAAAAAGTCTCAGCCAATTTTATTTATTTCATACAGCCCGCGTTATTTCATAGAGCCCTGTAAAAGGCTTAGACTCTCACTCAAGGTAAATTCTATTTCACAGTTACCCTCTGCAAATTTTCAACCCATCAAACACCAAAGCTGGAGGAATAAGAGAATGAAGAGCAGTAATGTGAGCAGCAGACCTGCAGCTCCTGTCTCCCAAAGACTCTGCTCCTACTTCTAATGATCCCAGCCTTTCCCTCATCCCACCCAGCTGGAAAAGCACATGCACTTGATAGCCTGGAACACGACACGTGTTGGAGAAAATCTTGGGATGGAAGGACTAATTCAGGTTTTTTCCCTCAGCTGAGTTTTGATTTACATAGGCAGGAACTCCAGGATTTCTGAGGCTTGTACCACACTTTCAGGATGGATTAAAACTGGTAAAGCAGCTCCAAAGATTTTGGAGGCAGGAGAGAAGGAGAAAAAAAAAAAAGTGATTCCTGATTGTGTAATATCCACCTCAGGAAATGAGAGGATGTTTACTGGGGAAAGAACAAATATCAGGGCTGTGAGATTATAAGAAAAATCTTCCTCCACCAGCCTGTACGCTGAAGAAATGACTGCCAGAGCCACTATATAAACTATACTCACTGAACAGATTTAGGTTGAGAAAGTAGTTTCCTAAGGAGTGGCATGCAGGATCCTGCAATCAGTACTGACCTGCTGAAATTTCACTCCGTGACCCAACCGCTGGGTCTCGCAAAGAAGTTTTGCATTTGGTTCAATCACATAAACTTGATTTAAGCCGTGGGATGCTCTTGCTGTCAGCACTGTTCTGCATGGCAAAACTGAGCGGACATCACCCCTGCAGCATAAAACCACTTCTCAACCTTGTCCTGCCTGGCATGACAAGTGGTTCTGCAGGTAGATTTTAGGTTCAGATTCAGTTTCCTCAAAGTTTAGATAGAGCATCTCAACCTAAGACGCACCCATCTCTATCAGTTAGGCGGGGCTGACATTTCACATATGCAGATTTAGGCAATCATATACGGAACCCATTGTCTGCAGGCTTCATTCATTCCCATCAAGCCTGCAAATACATATTCAATGTATTCTTTCAACAAAAGCAGTCAACTTCAGACATAAAAATGAAACATAAACCTCCCAACATCACTGAGAACAGAAACCCCAGTAAGGACCATTATTCCTTTGCTACACCAGTGAAACTCTACTTATGTGAAACACAGCACTTGCAAAACAAGTGCTTTTGTTTGCACTGCATTCCAAAACATGAGGCTTAAATAAACAAACCCTGGAATGTGAATGAACTGGCCAATATATGGGATCAGACAGTTACCCCTGGCGCATCCCCGCTGACGTCTGTGGAATTCTGCCAGGGATTAATCTAACCCTGGGTTCCTGAAAAATAAAATAGCATCTGTCTTTCTCCGGCAGCAGCTTCCACTGTAGCTGGGAGCACTTTTCCTGGAGGCTGGCTGAGTTCAAACATGGAGCAGGATATTTCACGAAGCAAATGTCACCAAGACAGGTGGTAAAATGGCACTGGGCCAGGTGGCTTGTGAAGGCAGAAGCTACTTTTAAAGGGCAGATTTTTTTATACCTCAGAGGCACCTATGGTTTCTGAAATGTTTTGTCATCAGTAATAAATTGCTACAACACTTCGAACTGTACAGTTCTGTGGGGTTGTTTAGTTTTTTAAAAGGTTGTATCATAAAATACCAGGGTCCCTTTTACAAAATAACCAAGTGGAAAAAGCAAAAAGGCTTCCCAGAATCTTTCCTGAGCTTCTAAAATTCTGAAATTTCCTGAGAAATCTGAAATTCAAGGGTGGTCTTGTGACTTCCTTGCATCCCCAGATGATGTGCATTACTCCCAGGCCCCTGGGGACCTCTGTCCCAATGGCTTATTCATCACAGCTGGTCGACAAGGGACAGACTCTGGCATGAACCCAAAGTCAGAGTCAAACTCTGTTTTTTTGGGCACCAAACACATTTGTCATCTACCACTGCTCTGTTTGCAAAAAAAACCCCACAACAACCAACCAAAATCCAAACAGAACAAAACCCCCTCACTCTTTGCTAATACTAAATATGGTATAGATCTGGTCCATAATAGGACATTGCAAAACTCGGAGCAGAGTCATCTACCAAACCAGTTCCAGCACAGGGCTTGCAGGGATTTGGGACTGGATATATCCTGGATTCAGCTCTGGGTTTAGGCATGTCCTGCCCTGCATTCTGCGCTCACCACTATACAGCAACTATTTGTCCTGAAGAAATCTGAATGGTCATGTGTCAGCACATGAGGCAGGGAGTCATCTCTTACCAGCAGTGCAGCTGATCCACTCCTACTCCTTGGACATGCCACTTTAGCCAAAATTTGCATATCAAGGTACCAATATATATATTTTTGTAATCCCATTATCATTGAGTAGCTAGTGCTTTGTGAAACCAGGGAGCTGGGGAGCAAACTATGATCAAAATAATCACAAAGCAGGGATGCAGCTATTTCAAATACATTCAGCTAATATTTGTCCCAAGACCTTTTTGTCTTCCCTATGCCTATTTGAGCATGATAGCTCCTTGCGATGGTCATGCTGAGAGCATTTCTGGCATTTAGAGTCAGGCTTATCTCACTGAGCATCAGATGTGTAGCTCTGACTGGACTGTCTAAACTGCCCTTGGAGTCAACGGAGACCACCGGGCTTTTCTCGGGTGTAATTCATCAGAACTATTATGGATGTCTTCCTCGAGGTGAATCCCACCGTGGAAATCCCTGTTTGTTCTCCTGGGATATAATGCAAGGGTAGATGACTTGCTCAGATATCAATATCCTTGCAGAAGACTGGATTCGTAGGGGAGATGGATCCCACCGTGGCCTCACCTTGACTGAGTCACCTTAAGGTAAAGTTAGCCATCAACACATTTAAACACCCTCCACTGGCAGTGGATTAACATCTCCCAAGGGTGGTTTCAACCCACCCTAAAAGGGGTGTCTGAGGTGAACCAGTCTCAGGAGGTTCCTGCTGTTTCCACCGACAGGACGAGGAGTTCCCCTGGCTGCTCCACCATGCCCGCAGCAATAGCTAGTCAAGTGCAATTACACCCCCGCAAACCAAAACCTTCTAACAGTAGGATGTCATTTCTCCTATATTCAGTCCTCAGTAATGGAGAAAAATTCTCCCAAACACACTTTTTTATTTCTTGTTGTAAAGGTATTATAATTATTACTGACTCCCAGGCGCACAAAAATTATATCCCTTTGTACTTCTGTGTTAGTCAGAAGCCAGAAAATGCTTTCAGCCCTGTGTAAGATAAATAAATATAGGTCTGTTCTGACCAAATTGATTTTATTCACTTTTGAACTGACAGAGACTTCAATTTGAGTTATGGCTTTCAGAGGCCACATTAAAGCCCAGCCCTGTGCAGAGCTGAAATGGGACATATTTTCAGCAAAAAGTGAGATCTTAGGGATGTCTTGTCATGTAGCATTTTCTTTCCTTTTGAATTTACCAGTCACTGCATCTTCCATAATAAAGTATCATTTAAGCCAAGCTAAAGTTCAACGTGATAAATGTTGACTCTTAAAAACCAAGCAAACAAACAAAAAACCCCCGTGAAATACAGACTTCTTTTAAAATTCTAAAATTTCTTTTTTCAAACTACTTTAACATCTTCCATTTAGAGTCATGAGGATTCTCAAGCTATAAAAAGTGATTTTTGAGTTAATTAATTTTTTAAGAATCACAGCAGTCAAGTTAGGAATTTATCAAAAATTTAAGATAACTAACAGCCAATATGAGGAATTCCCTAACACCGAAGTTCTTGATCTTCGTGATCGTTGAAAAGCAGAACTGGAGAACTTGTCATCCTCTCACTGGGACTATTTTCATGCACAGGACATATAAGAAACTGCTTCCCAATGAGCACTCATCAGCGTTGTTCTATCAGGAAAAGTGTGCAACAATCCATATACACAGACACAGAAAGCAGCTTAGCAGAAGGTTTCACTTTCAGACATTTCACATAGCACAGCAATTACGCAGAGTAATTAACTCTCTGCAAACACTGGGGCTGTTAGAGAGCTATGTTTTTTAAACGATGGAAGTTGCTGGACCTGTCAGTTCTTCAGAAAAATGTGATAAAGAAAGACAGCCCTCCCAGGATATTTCTAGGACACCCAGATTTCATCTGCCTGGAGTCCTGCTGACAAACCAGCAACTGCTTTTAGGAAAGTGAAACCGAATACAGCTCAGCTCATCTGCTCTGCCACATGCTGGGACCTGGAATTCAGCTGAGAATAACCTCAAATTGAAGGCACAGATTTGTTGGACATCATCTTCAAAGCAAATTGTCTTGCAGGTCATGCCAAACCCAAACTTGCACTGCACTGAGACACAAAAAAGCACTTTGCAAACCCTTGTAAAGATTTATCGGTGTGCTTGATACACACCAGGAATGACACAGTAAAGGCACACACACGTCTTAAAAAAGTTTACACATGTATTTAACAGCTCCCCACTTACCTGACTCCATGGCTTCTTTAACCATCACAGCACAGTACGGGTTAATCACCTCCCCCTGGGATGGCAGGTAAGGGCCACTGTCATAGTTGGATAAACCAATACGCAGAAAGGGAGACATGACAAGTCCTGCGTCAAACAAAAGACAGGCGATACTTGGGAAGAGTCTAAAAATTCCCTCGGTTTTAACCAGCCTCTTATCTCCGTCGGACAGGGGCACGCCGGCCGTTAGCTGTCCATCCGACTGGAGACTCTCCGGCTTCCTCCACTGCCTAGTGAGATGACAGACTGACCCAGTGCCACTTAACGTGCGTAAGGTAGCGTAACCCAGCTGTCCACTTAACTCGTCATGTAGCTGAGCTCACCGTGGGGCTGGAAAGACCCACAACAGCAGTTTTGGGTACTGGTGACGTGACACCAGCTGTCAGGAACAAGAATGACAATACGCAGCAGTCAAATCGGGACCTTCTCAGATAGGATAACCTCTGCCATAACTTATATTGAGTCACGTGTTCAAGATCCCAAATGCGATGAGAATAGAAAGGGTTTTGGGAACACAAGGTTGTTGGAAGCCCGCAAGCTGAACATGAAACTGTGAAATAACTGTGTACTATTTATATACAGCATGGAAATGATCTTGGGTGTTCCACTGCCTGGATGCTGACCCATATTCACCCGTGAAGCTATAAAGAGAAAATTCAGCTCGTATGAACCACCCTGTGTAGACAGCAAAGCAAGGAGAAAACAAAAGGGATCTCAGGATAATTTTAAGCAGCTGAAAACAGAAACATATAAAATCAAGATGCCAGAAAATAGAACAAAACCTTTAGGTTCGTCTTCTCTGTAGGCTTTCAGAGTTCCAGAGAAAAGGCTTAATGAAACCAGAAATTATTAACTGGTGCCCATCATTGTGCCATCTGGGCCCAAGGACTGGGATTTACCCCCCAACTTTTGTGTCAACTTCTAAGCTTGTCATTCCTGGCTCCCCTTCTAGTCAAAGGGGAGCAAGAGGCGCTCTGAACTCGGCTGCGGATGTCTATGTCTTGGACCACCCCAGTTAAAAGGCATGAGCTCTATCACCAGCTGTTACCTGCCTAATATATTGACAGCAATATATTGTTTAACTACAAAAGCAAAAAGTTGAATGATTTGTGGTGTGGGATGCAGCCCAAGCCCCTTCTCCTTTTTACACATAAAATGCTCTATCCCAAGGGCAGCTTCTCTAGCCTCACACAGAAGAAGATCCAGATTCTTTGCTGGGAATGGGGTTTTCTTACCTGTAAATGGTATTTTCCTGACAGACAAGTTCAGTCTCTGGCAAGAGGGGCTTCTCTTCTCATCACAGTTGTGGACAACATGGAAAGGGTTCTCTCAGCTGAAAGAATGAGGATAACTGCACCTCTGGCCGGGCTGATTTTAAAACTTGGACTCTCTGTTCAAGAAGACAGGAGGCAAGACCATCAGGGAGAGAGGAAAACTTGAGAAAAAAAGACACAGCCCTTTGCTTGAGCATCTTCTTCCTTACCCAGCAGTGTGGAGTGGTGAGTTTCCATCAGCCCCCTGTGCAAAAGTCTAGGGCGGCTGTAAAACTCAGGACAACTTTCTGTTAGCGCGTGGCCAGGTCACAGCAAGTTGTTGTTTTGCTTCTGTCCTGGATATGGTGAAATCTTCTCCTTCTTTCTGTTTTATGAAATTAAGAGAAACAGCTACAGTTAGCACTGGGACTGAAACAGCAAATGTTCTGGCCCGAATATTCACAAGTACTGAGCACTCACACTGCAACACTTTCTTGACACTTTGGCAAACAGATGGCCCATGCAGCCAACTGCAGCTATTCCCTGAGAGAGATTTCAGTAGGGGAGGCTTCCCAGGAGGTTTCCCTAAATTTGTGACCCTACATAAGGACACTCTATACAATGGACAGCATAAGAAGACTCTCCTTCCCATTTGAGCTCCTGGGTAGCCTAACTAACAGCTGGGATGAGTTGTCAGGAAAACAACAAAGAATCATAAACCCTCTTGGATACTGCACTCAGAAGAAAACCATTGAGTTTCTGGGGAAGACAGAATAGGATAGGAAGAGAGAAAAAAATCCTGTGACATGTCTACCGTGTATCCCTAGGAATGCACAGATCATTGGGCCACCAGCAGCATCAGACCTCCTCTGAAGACTGTCCAAGGACATCTGCAAGTGGCACTGCCCTCAGCTGGGAAAACTTCAGGGCATCTGCAGTTTCACAGAAGCTAGTAGGGAAAGCAAAGCACCACCTGGGGCTGGATGCAGATTAGGATGATCCTGTTCTCTTCTGAATGAGAGCAGCATCTCTCTGAAGGATGTTTCAGAAATACATTAGCCACAAGCCTGATGAACTTGCTGTGGAAAGCCACTTGCATTTAGATATTGAAGCATAGGTACCTCTGTAAGGAGGGGCATTTGTGGCACTGCACAACAGTACAGTGAATGGTTTATGTGTGGTCCATGGAAAAAAAAGGTTAAAATTTCTGGCTGGACTGACAGAAGCAGAGAAAGCTGATCAAATTAAGTAGGCAAAAAATCTCTTTAAGATGAAGAAATATATGTGTATGTATTTCCCCCACTGTTTGATCAACTATTTCAAAAAATAAGAAGCTTGCCTTATCGAAAGACTAAGGGTCTCTGGCAGCAGAAGGGAAATCCAAGTAGTTGCATGTTCTGTCTGCATAATGGAGCATCAGTGTGGAAAGCTAACAAGGGCCAAAGACTATGACCAACAGTCAAAACACCTGCATCATGCTTCTGTGTCAACGGAGATGTATTCTCTTCGCCTCTACCATGCTACACTAATAGTTCTGGTGACTGCTGGGCAAGAGAAAATTAAGTATCCTCTTCCAAATCCCCCATTCCCACACCTTTGGCTTTAAGAAGCTATTTTTCCATGGGTAGGAGCAGGAGGAAATTCAGGGAGGGCTGTAAGCACTCCCTTACCAGGACTTTCAAAACTTACCTTTAAAAACTCAGAGTGCTAGCCAGAATTACTAGTCAACATGTTGAACATCTAAGAACATGAGTGTTGCTAAAGGAAACCAAAGGTTTTTTAATGGCTCCTCAGCACTAAAATGTAGTAATACTATTGGCTCAAGTATGAAAGAAACAAAATTAGGGTTAAAACTTTGAGCCTGGCATTTATCATTTCAGTGAAACCAGTGTTGTTACAACACAGTCAAAACTGTGAAAGCGTCTTGTCCTGCTAAATACTCACATCACTGCTCCAAAAATCAGTGGCTGGGTGTGCTACAAGACAGCTCTTCAGGTCTGTGGATCTGTACCCTAAACAGTGACATTTAAAACTTTACTCCTAGCCTTAAATGCTGGACAACCCCTCCCTCCCCTCCAGTGCAATACTTCATTTTAGCTCTGTGCAATCAAGCACTTCACGGACATGTTTCCCAGAGGGGTTGTGGAATTGCCATCCTTGGAGATATTCAAAAGCCGTCCAGACATGGTCCTGGGCAACCAGCTCCAGGTGGCCCTGCTTGAGCAGGAGAGTTTGACAAGATGACTTCCAGAAGTCACTTCCAACCTCAACCAGCTGGTGATTCTGTGAAAACATGGATGGGACAGGTCTCACCTAACACTAGATGTCTATAGCATCTGCATCTCCATGTGAGGCAGTTACCTGGGCTCCTGAGAGAGGAACAGAGAGAAACTGGCCCTCTCAGATCATGAGCTGGACCCATTTTAGACCCCTCTGTTAGCATGTGATGAACCTGCTTCTCTCCTTGGAGATCCAAGGGGAGTGCCTGGAGATGATCTGTTCAACCGCAGCACCTCCACTGTAGTGATCTGGTTTTGATCAGATACCTCAAGCCATTAAATTTAAAAGAATTTCCTGCATTGTAGCAGATCTAAAAGACTTACGCTGGGACTTCATGTAAACCAGTCTACTGTGTGAGATGTTCCGCAGCCACCAGCAAACAGGCAAGAATTTTCTACTCAGCTGCAAAGCAACGTAGGTTTAGCACACCCGGTGCTAGCACTAGCAAATCAACAGCTGCCTGTACAAGCCTTGCAAGGGCTAGGTAAAAGCTAGCTAAAATCAGAGTTTACTGCTGTACCAGCCTCATGTGAGCACTCTGCCCTGGAGTGAATTTCTTCACCCTGTCCAATAAATCAAGGAAAATAACTGGTTTCCTGCTTCTCTCTCACTGTCTTTCCTGAAACCACCTTGGCTTTGGCCCAAACATCTGTTTTCCAGGTCATATCTCCAGCATTTGCTACTACAGGACTGCTACTTGGCTCTCATCCACAGCCGTAAACAATTAAGGAACAACACAACTCAGCTCCAGCATTGGCTCACTGTAATTGCAGCAGTTTAATTTAACACTAAGAGCAGCTGCAATGGATATGGACAATGTCTGCTTAATTTCCCAGCGGAAAGGATACTATAAGGTATCTGAAAACTAAGGATGAAATGCATCTTTCTCTAAAGGACCACCTGCAACTTCTCCTCCAATAAAACATGAAATACAGTGTCATTTGGGTTCACCAATACTGCACTCTGCTTCGCTGGCACAGGGGAGCTTTGCCCACTCCGGAGAATAATGCAACATATGGAAATCATTCCCAGATGTTATTAGGAAGCAATAAACTCCTCAATATCCTTAATCAATTGTCGTTAAGGAGAGGGGAAGAAATGAGCTCCTGCTCTTAGTCAGCAGAAGAACCGTGTTGAGGATAGCTGCCTTTAGTGGGATTTATGCTTTCGTGCTTTGCTGACTGAAAATGGATGCATGTATGATGCAGTAAAGATGGCAATTTACTGAATGAGGGCCAGCTGGGAGGGGAGAGGAAGTATTTCTAGAGTTGAGATGCTGCTTTCCTAATGTCATCGAACTCATTTTCTAGAGGTCAGAGGGAGTATTTCCAGCTCTTTCCCCTTTTTGACGCAAAACCGTGCATGCAAAATGAGTTCATAATCTGAGGATCAGCATCACTAAGAAGGAAAGGAAACAGGAGTTATAGCTGGAGAGTATGAACTTTCCTTCACTCCC